>NW_006772405.1:1269197-1282769 GCF_000442215.2 Lipotes vexillifer | reverse complement strand
TTTTCCAGTTTAGCTGAGGGAAAGAGGATGCCAGTGTGACAACGCGAGAGACCAACTACCGCTGCACTAAGCAAGCACCTTGCCGACTCCGGGCGTGCTCGGAGCCTGGGCGGAATTCTCACACCCAGCAAGTACCTTTTCCTTTTGGACAGTGTACAGTCACGTTGGTTCCTTCGGTAGCTCTATTCCTCTCTCCTTCTAGAATGCCCTCCCCACACCCCACCCAGCCCTACCTCATGAACTTCTCCATGACCTCCTCCACCCACATCTGCAGTCTCAGGAAGCTGATGCCGTAGTGCCACCAGAGGCGGTACCAGTCAGTCTCCTCCAGCACAAAGTCCTCCCCGTTGAAGATGGCACTCCTCCCTCCCACTTCGCGCCGGTGCCGCAGCCCTGAGGAGACAAGGAGGAGGCCCTCAGGTCCCCTTCGGAGGACCCCCCCGCCCCGGGGGAACCTAGCGATTCCTGAGGCTTAAATTCAGGGGCTGTCCTGAAGGATGCACATGGATCGGCTCCATCAAAGGGAATATGAACACTATGGTTTGTGCATCTGTGCTGCTTGTTTAAGAACAGTATACAATACACTGGGGAGATATCTGGCCTGGCTAGTCAACAAAGAAATGAAAATTAAACTAATGTACCATTTTATATTTTTTTCCAACAGGGATCCACTCAGCCACGAGTGAGGGAAATTCAGACGTCATCCTGGACCGTCCAGGGGCTGACAGCCAACAGAGCCTGCTCTGAGATGGCAGCCCTGGGCACCAAGGCCACATGGAAGGAATCACAGCTCCTGGCAACTGCCTGCACTCTACAACTTACAGAGCACTGGGTCTTCATATCTCACTTCATCTTCTCACAGCCTCGGGAGAGGCAGAACAGGTGTTAGCAACCCCAGGTAAAGATGTGGAAAGTGAGGCTGAGCGATTACAGGACCTGCCCTAAGTCACGGGTTTTTATTTCTTTCCCTCCTATTCCTGTCCCAAAGCCACGAAGTTCCCCTACCCAGAGGCAACCAGTGAGTATATTCCTGCAGCATCCTTCTAGAGATATTTTGTGCAAACACTTATAAATGTGTACATATCTCTGAGTTATCCCTCCCCTCACCCCCACATACTATATACACTGGTCTGCACCTTATTGACATATGTATCTTGGAGACTGTTCTATACGTGGGCCTACAGGACTTCCTCACTCTGGCTGCTGAACAGTCGGCTGTGTACTTAAACAATACTTTGTTTAATCTCAGATCCCAGTGGGTGGGCGGGTGGGATATTTTCAACTTTTTGCTATTACAATGCTGTAATGAACAACCTTGTGTGCCTGCCACTCTGAACATCTGCGGGTACACCTACAGGATCACTTCTGAGAAATGGATTTCTGCATCCAACCGTATATGTATTTGGTTTTTTTTTTTTAAACTTAATTAATTAATTTAGTTTTGGCTGAGTTGGGTCTTTGTTGCTGTGCGTGGGCCTTCTCTAGTTGCGGCGAAAAGCGTGGGCTTTTCTCTAGTTGCAGCGAGTGGAGGCTACTCTTTGTTGCGGTGTGCGGGCTTCTCATTGCGGTGGCTTCTCTTGTGGCGGAGCACGGGCTCTAGGCACGCAGGCTCCACTAGTTGTGGCTCGTGGGCTCTAGAGCGCAGGCTCAGTAGTTGTGGCGCACGGGCTTAGTTGCTCCGCGGCATGTGGGATCTTCCCGGACCAGGGATCGAACCCGTGTCCCCTGCATTGGCAGGGGGATTCTTAACCACTGCGCCACCAGGGAAGCCCCGTATTTGTGGTTTTGATAGATGCTTCTGCGGTTGAATCTCAGTTCTCTCACTTATTAGCTGCAGAGACTTAGCCGCGGTGTATATGCTTTCTGAGCCTCAGTTTCCTTGGGAGGAGATATAATACCCATCTTGCAGGCTGGTAGGGAGGATTGGAGGTAATGCCTATGTATCACCTAGAAGGATGCCAGGTACTTGGCAAGCATACACCATGTGGAAGCCATTACGATTATGATTATTGAGAAGCAGCAAATTGAAAGGGAAAGAAACTGGCCTGGGGGAGAGGTCAAACCTGAATTCTAATCCCGGCTCTGCAACTAACTCACTGTGTAACCTCAGGCAAGTTCCTTCCCCTCTCTGGTCTCAGCTGCTCCATCTGTAAAACGAGGAGATTGGGCTATATGACCTTCCGGCCTTGACCATCAGGGTAATCTGGGAAGGGCCCGATGGCTGCTGCCAGCCCCAGGACGGCGCACTCACCCAGCTGCTTGACGAAGCCCTGCATGTGGAGGCTCAGGGAGTGGAAGGAGGCGGCGCCGCTCTCGTAGTGCTGCTTGTTGACCGAGATGGTGGCCAGGCGGCCGCCCACGGTCCCCTTCTCAAACACGTCGATCTGCACCCGGGGGCCGAAGTGCTGTTGGAGGAAATGGGCCACGGCAGAGCCCCCAATTCCGGCTCCAACCACGGCTGTCAGCAGGCCCGGGAGGCAGGCGTGGGGAGAGACAGAGCATGGGCGTGAGACTGCGGGTCACGCCTTCTCAGCCTCCTGGGCTGGTGGTTCCCCAGGTATTTGCATCTCATAGGCTTTTAACATTTCAAAAAGGAAATCTGCAGACTCGTTCTTAGTAAAGCTATTAATAAACAGCAAAGGTCAACCTGAACACTGCCACCTACTATAATTATTTTATAAAGAAAAAGACAAGTTAGTAGCAAAGGAACAGGAAAGAATCTCAAAATTCAGGATGCTTATTTTAAAAGTGTAAGTTTAGTTTTATACAGACTCTTTACATTGTCCCTAGTTTTATTTCACTGCGAATTGGTGAAAACCTGGTCACCGAAAGGCACGTTAGGTTAGATTTGTATTTGGAATCCACTCCTTAATCCAGGGGTTGGCAAACTACAGCCCAAGGGCCAAATCTAGGCAGATGCCTGTTTTTGCAAGCTGAAGTTTTACTGGAATGCAGCTTCACCCTTTCTTTAGCTTATTGGCTATGGCTCTTTCATGCCAGGCAGAGTTGAGTATAGTTGGAACAGAGACTGTAAGCACAGCCTAAAATATTTACTCTCTGGCCCTTTACTGAAGAAGTCAGCCAACCCTTGGTCTATTGCAACCTCCCAACTGATATGTAAGTCATTTCCACATCTGTGTTTGCCGAGCCTGGAGTTCACCCTGTGATGGGTCACTCATCACTGTATAGGACATCTGTTTTGGTTTGGACTCTTGTTATGAAGTTTCAGCTCGCTGACGTCTTTTGGGGTCTTACCCACTGTCTTTACTACACCTCCTGCCTTCCTGTTAGTTGCAAACTTGGTTCATATACCATCCAAGTCACTGAGAAAAGCGTTTCATCGGACAGGGCTCTGAGGTGCTGCTAGGAACCACTGACCAAACAGTAATCATTCCATAGCACTGAGAGGACAGTACAGCAGCTATGAAACTACTGAAAAGGATGGCCACGCTGCCCACAATTTTTGCCCACCACATATCTAAGACACAGCTTTCGTCTCATCTGACAGTCTTGTAACCTACTCAAAAAGAGAATGAGATAAAGCTGGTGTGATTTGTCCTTCCTAGACCCATGTTGGACCCTAAGACCACAGGCTCCTGTCAAGAAGGCAAAAATACAAGGTTCTTTATGATCTGGGCTCCATTTACTTATTCCATTCCCTGCCTCACCCTTGCAACACTCCACCTTCTTGTCTGTCTTGACTTCTGCTGTGGAGCATATGGGACTTTGCTCTCTCATGTCTGTGCCTTTGCCCTCACTGCTTCCTTTGTCAGAAATGCTGTCACCCTTTGCCTCACTGACCTCTGTGGCCCTTATATGTAGTTTTTAGCTGGCTTGCCTGACCCACCTCAGACAAGTGTCCCTCCTGCACAGTCCCACAGCACTCTCCTTACCCTGGCCTAGGCCATGGCACACTATACTCAAATGATCTGTTAAGGTCTGAGGGCAGGTCCCTATGTCCCCAGATCCTGGCAGGCAGTAGAGCTCACTATTTGTTGCATCTTGAAAGAACAAACTACTTTCTTCTTCTCAGTGTTTACAAAGCCACTTCCAAGAATGCCCTTAACGTTTTAAACCAATGACCTGAATACCCCCCCCCCCCCCCCCCCCCCCGAGAAACCGCTATCACAAGGCCTGGAAGCTGCCCAAGGACTACAGGGAAGCAGAAGACCTCACCTCACTGAGAGTCAGCTCATTCAACACCCACAAACTGACACCCACTCTCTGGTCTATGGTAAGATGTGCTGGACATAGGATGAATCAGACAGGGAGAGCTCCGGTCCCCCTGAGCATAGGCGGGGAGAGAGTGGACAGACTCATGCACTATTAGCAATGACAACGCGTGACCAAGTGCAACAGCAGGACTCCAGAGACTCCTGAGGAAGCAGTGAATTCTGCCTGAGGGTGTGGGCCCCTGGCTTCACAGGGAAACAACGACCCTGGAGGACAATAGGCTTTGCCAGTGAGCAGAAACACATTCTCTGCAGAGAGAACAGCATGAGCAGGTCACATGTGGAGCTATGGGGGAGTTTAAAGGGTCCAATGTGGGCTTCCCTGGTGGCGCCGTGGTTAAGAATCCGCCTGCCAATGCAGGGGACACGGGTTCGAGCCCTGGTCCAGGAAGATCCCACATGCTGCGGAGCAACTAAGCCCGTGCGCCACAACTACTGAGCCTGTGCTCTAGAGCCCATGTGCCACAACTACTGAAGCCCGCGCACCTAGAGCCTGTGCTCCACAACAAGAGAAGCCACAGCAATGAGAAGCCTGCGCACGGCAACGAAGAGTAGCCCCCGCTCGCTGCAACTAGAGAAAGCCCGCGCACAGCAATGAAGACCCAACACAGCCAAAAATAAATAAATAAATAAATAAAATTAAAAGAAAAAGGGTCCAGTGCCACACCGAGGTGTTCAGATTTGATCATGCAGCAGCCTGAGGGTGAAGCCATCTTAACAGGAAGCTCCTCGTTCCCACTGTGGGTAGAGTCCAAACCACCAAGGACAGACAGAGGCTCTTGTCAGAGGGCTGAGGAAAATCAGGAAAGCTACAGGACAGCATGGCATTGCCAGGTAGCCTGCCTTGATGATGCCTGGGGTGAGGTGGGTAGGGCTGGCTGGAATGAGGAAGGCAGCAAGTTCTGCGTTGCCAGAAATGGTAGAGCTGTGAGGAGGCCCTGCCCCTTCTTCACTGTTCAGTGGGAAATGTCCTGCTCTGCTGCCCTTTCCCAAGAGATGGGGGAGGCCCTGCATCTCAAGACATTGCCTGCCTAATTCTTCCCCATCCTTCAAACCCTGGCTCCAAATCTACCTCCTCCATTAGGCCTTCTCTGGCCACTCCAGCCCTCAGGATTCTCTTTCCTCTGAAAACCCTAAACGTTCAGTCCCAAACTGATTTCTGGCACGCTTCAGCCTCTTAACCCTTTATGGCCTGAGCTGTGGTTTGGTAATCCAAACGTTAGCACTGCAATGGCCCTATTGAGTCCGTGGTGCTCCCATGGGGCATCCCTCCCTGCCACCTAGAGCGCACAGAGGGCGGCCTAGTGGATTAGGGACTCCTTCTCCTTCACACCAGAAGCCCAGCATCTCTTCCCATGGGAATTTTATATAGGAGGGACTTGAAAACCTCTGATTCATGTAGAGTTAAAATGACAAATGGTAAGAGGTAAAAAGTGTAAACAAATATGGAATTCTAGTCAATTATATACATGATGAAGTATTTAGCAAAATGTCATGATGTCTGCAGTTTGTTTTGAAATGCATTAAAATGTAAGATGGATCAATGCACATGTGATAGGTATGTGATAAAGCAAATATAGTAGCAGTTTCTTAACGGCAGAATCTAGGTGCTGGGTATACAGGTGATCACTGTACAATTCTTTCAACTTTGGTCTATGTTTGAAAATTTCAAAAGAAAGCAAATAAGTAAGAAGACTGCTGTTAAAAATTCCCCACTTCGTCATTCGGCAAATCCATCCCCAGACGACTTACCATGGGTTCTGTCTCTCCTAGAACTGCCTCCTACCCTCCATGAGGTTTTGGCTTACATGTTACTTCTAGGAAGCCCTCCCAGAGCCCACAAAGACTGGGGTGAAGTGCCCCTCCTCTGTATTCCCAGTGCTTTCTCAGCCTTAGCACTAACTTCCTTGTACTGTGCAGTCTCTTCTCCTCCACACAGGAACTGTGGAGCACTGTGCCTGCTACACAGACGACCCTCAATACACCTGTGTGAATGACGTCAACCAGAGAGGCCAGAATCTCTGTCCTGGGGGCACCTGGCAAAGAGCCAGATCCACGGCAGATGCTCAGTGCCCCTGGAACTTCCGCTAAGATCGGTGACCCGTCCTGCCCCAAGCCTCTTTTCCGCCCCAGGTAGCCCTGGACACAAGCCCACGCCATCAGCACCTTGCCTACTGCGGTCCCCTTCCTCGCCCAGTCGCAGTGCCTCGGCTCTTCTCCACCCAGCTCCTCTCCCGAGGACCCCTCCCTCGCCCAGCTGCCTTCCCCTTCCCCCATCCAGAAGCTCCCGGCTCACAACCCTTTTCCCTCGCAGCCCTCCCCAGATCAGCACCCCACCCGGTCCTTCCCGCACCGATTTTGCTGGGCCGGGCATCGCCTGTAGCGGCGGCGGCGAGGAGGGCGGCCAGCGAGGCGAAGAGCCGGGCAGCGCGGGCCATGGCGGGCAGCGACTGGGGCAGCACGCCGGGACTCGGGCAGTCGCGGGTTGGCGCTGGGCTCCCCGCCCCAGCCCGGCGCCTCACTGGCTGCTCCGCCTTCCAGCCTCGCTGGTCGCAGCCTCTCATTGGACAATCAGCCTTCCCTCTCCGGCAGGAGGTCCTCATTAGCCGCATCTCTCTGGGGGCAGGCTCTGTCATTGGCAGCTTCTCCGTCCCGCCTCCTGGATGCGGTTTCCTCATTGGCTGGCTCGTCCTGCTCCGGCGCAGGTGTGCGCGTTTCGAGTGCTCGGCTTCAGGACCAGGGCCCAGCCCCGGGGGGATTGACGGCAGGGAAAGAATTGAAGCTTTGACGATCTCGGTTCCAAGCCAACCTCTGAGCGTTAGTGGCTCTGTAGCGTGCCTTGTCTGTGTCTCGTTCTGTTTCCCTGCTCTGCCTTTCTAGGTGGTTGTGGCAATCACGTGAGATAGGGGATGTGAAATCACTTGGCAGTGTCTGCAAGTGCTGGAAATTGCTGACGAGTCATGCAGTCGGGATGGCTAGACGCTGCTTGTTTCAGCCTATGCTGAAACAAGGCCAGATGCTTTCAAGGCTGCTGTTAGTTACTACGTGTATTTGAAGTTCTGACATACAGTGTATGTCTCTGCCTTCTACTTAAAAACAAAAGGTAAGAGTTTCATCCACTCTCCTTTCATAGGGGAGGAAAGGTAGGAAGGAAGGGGTAAGCTCCCATTTTCACCCTCTCAGAAAACAAGAGCAGCTCACTGTGGCTAGTTTACCACACTATGAAGGACAGATTTCCTCTAGCAGAAAATAAAATTGGGGATGAGTTTCAGGGTAAAATAAGGAAAATCCATGTTTATTCAGTCAGATTATGGCTAAGAGAAGAAATGGAAGGGACTTGGAGAATAGTAAAAGGGCCTAGATCTGAGTTTCCACCAGCTCTGTGAGTCTTAACAGGGCCAATCTAGATTACTAGTAAAGTAGTAGATGAATAAACATGCATTTCTCATATTAAAAAGAAAAACTCTTTGGCAATATTTGTGTTAGAATGGAAAACCTTTTAAGTTCATTTCCAGACTCAAGATATTCCCTTAAATTATCTTTTAAAACAAGCATTCACCATCACTTTGTGCCATGTTCTCTTATGTGCTAACAATATAATTCTTGCAGTATTTTAATTGGGTAAAATCATATTAACTTTAAAACTCAACTTGACTCTACTTTGGCTTTTAATTTTAGGGTCCTCGGTAACTCTAGATTCTAGAGCTGTATTTTCTTCTGGAAGTTCTTCCAATCCAACAACACATCGATGATGTGTATCAAAGTTGTAGGACAAGTTCAAAAAGGCTGTTTAAGAGGAAAAGCAAGGAGGCATAATTCTGGTAGCCGAGGTGCAAAACTAGTAGTTTGACTGGGAGTGAGGTTGGGTGACTCAATCAGTTATTTATTGCTGCATAACAAACCATCCCAAAACTTAGTGGTTAAAAGTAACAATCATTTATTTTGCCCATAAATCTGCACTTTGGGCAGGGATCAGTGAGATCAGCTCATCTGTGTTCCATGTTATGTCAGGTGGGGCTGCTCCACTGGGGACTGGAGAGTCCACCCTCAAAGTGGCTCACTGAGGTGGCTGGCAGGATGCTGCTGGCTGTCAGCTGAAAGCTCAGCCATGGCCCTCAGTTCCACTCCACAGGCTACTTGAGCTCACTCTTTGGTTTGATGGCTGTATCCAGAGTGAGCATCCAGAGACAGGAAGGTTTGGGTCAGAAACCAGCAGTGTCACTTCCCTATATTCTATTGGTCCAGATTCAAGGAGATTTTGGAGTCGTGTTTTAAAACCTCCAGTGAATTTGAGAATGTGGACAAAGTCTGAGTGGACAGGAATAAGAATATACTTACAAACTAGCACTGGGAGTATGAGGAACAATGGATTATGGAGCCAGGGTATGCAGACAAGACTGGAAGAATGCGAAGAGGGGCACTTAGCCAGGAGGCTGCGTATGTGGAAGCCAGTGGAGAAGCAGAGGTAAAGGAAAGGCCAGGCAAAGGTTGGGAAGGGCTTATGGAAGCAGTAGGCCACATGCCAGTAATCCAGTTGAGAGGATGGTCAGAAGTCCTGCAGTTCAAGTGAAATGATTAAAGCAGGTAAGACAATTAGAACCAAGAAGCGAGCACAAGAAAAGGCAGTGCCAGAGAGGAAGGCAGAAACAGGAGTCCAGATCTAAGAAATACATAGAAATCAGAAGGAAGCAAGTCAAGGAGGTAGAAGAACAGACAAGACTTCAACACCGAGGCAAGGTGTGGAATGCCTACACTGCGTTCACTTGGCTGGGCTGCTGGTACCTCCACTGAGTGTCAATAAGGTGGGTCAGCAATCAGTGGAGTGACCACGTCAATACACAATATGAATCTGGCAGACAAAGACACTAAACACGTGAAACACAGTTATTTCAATTAAGGTTTTATTAAAGTTGTTTCTGAAGATTATATTTCATCCTTAGTCTTCCTTATTTGATTTTGCTTTAGTGTTTAAGAACCTTTCTTCAGTTATTAAATCCTTTGCCATGAAAGACCACCACAAGCTTATATCAGTGTCAGGCTGAATAATTCCTTTATGGCAGTGAGGAAAATCCACAAAAGATTCTTAAAATCCAAGTACTAAAGCACCAAGATCCCTCTTCAAATGAGTCAAAGCTTCCTTACACATATCATCGGCAAGCCAATGATGTCTTTTTACTTTACCATCAAGATGAAAATAATTAAGGGCACTGAAGCAATTTTATTTCTCCAGTCTAAAAATGTAGATTTCCTTGTTTTGGTTAAAACAGACAAACACAAAAAACAGAAGCTAAAAGGAAAATAAGTTCGCTGTGATTGATTAGCTTACCATTTTTTTTTTATAGTCAAGCACCACTTAACCAGTCTTTCCCTTCCCCTAGACTTTAGGCAACTATAAAAACATACGAAAAACAATGTGTATAATAAAAGGCAATAAAAATAAATATTTGAGGGCCTACTGTAATAGGCAATTTGCACATTTCGCTTAATCCTCACAATATTTTGAGAATTATAACCATTTTACAAACGTGGAAGCAGGCTCAGAAGAGTGAAGTGACTAGGCTGGGAATTATGTTCAAGTTGATGCCTACTAAGCCTACTATGCTCTATTATGCTGCACTGGCTCGTGAAAGCCCTTCAGCATTTTGAGATTCTCACTGTTATAGCTCCATCTTCTAAATTTATACTTTTAAGTCTGCAAAACTACTGAATAATCGAAGAATCTGAAATTATTCTCAGTCTACTTGCTAAAACAGGAGGTTGCAAGGAATATTTAAAAACTCTTCAAGTAATCAGAACATTCCACACCTAAAATTATGGTTATTCTAATTCACTGGTAATGATAGCTAGTGATCCAAGAACACAAAGGAAATCATAATTGGCTCATTTTCTTGTCACTATTTGTTAATCTCAAAGGAATGAAGGCAAAAAAAAGACAAATTCCTATTGTGAAATCTGACTGCTCATTATATCTACAGTATGTACTTAGTGGAATGACAAAAGAGGTTCTGGTTTTAAAATCTCACCAACAGTCTTTTGCTTGCATCTTAGAAGCATGTATTTGTTTTTTTTTAAGTGTCTAAATCTGGTGGAGGTGGTAGGACCCACTGGGGGATGCTTTGTTGATACATGCTTGTGTAGTATGCTAGAACTATCTATGATGTCTAAGAGGATAACTTTCACCACTCCACAGAATGGGGTCATAGAGTTCTAGTAGGAATGGATTTATTTTATGGGTAAGTAACTTAAACCTAAACCTGGGCAATCTGGACACCTAACAACATTTAATTCTCTGCTGGGGACATATTTACATGTTTGCTATAGAACTGTTGAATCTTAAATGACTGAAGTTAATATCTAGTTGTTTCTTACTTAAGTTCTCACTAAAATTTAGTTTACTAGTTTTAGAGATTGTTTTTTTTTTCTTTGAGTCTAGTCCTAAAAGGACTATGTTTTCATACTTCAGAAGAAGCTGAAGGGGTGAGATTAGATCACCATGAAGGCTGCTTCTAACACTAAAATAACCATATGACCTCCTTTGTAATGTCCAATTGATATATAGATATAGATATAGATATAGATCTATATCTATATCTGTATATATCTCATTCTTTCACTAACTCATTTATTGAATAAATTGAATAAATTTTTTACAGAACACTATTTATAAGCAAGACTGAAATAAAAAATATACACATAGGCTCATTAACTCTAGGAGGTCAGTACATAAAAGGGGAGCTAGATGTTTACACATGTGACATAAGACACACACAAAAACTAGGAAATAAAGCTTGTCAATGTAAGAGAGGTAGTGAATTGTGAGTACCCCACCCCCCCAAAAAACACCCCAAACCTAGCATAACTAATGAGGAATCATGGGAACCCAACATTTTTTTGTCCTGACCACCTCCCCACGTAATCTAATAAAGGATCATAAGGTAAATCTGACAAAGTGGCAGAGGATTTAAGGGCTGGTGGAAAGAGAAGTTGAGGGTAAATTACCTATGTAGACCAATTTAGGTCTTTAGCTGTTGGTGCTGCCTCAACTTCCCTGAAATGATTATATACCTAGGGAGGGGGCTGAAAATAATTTGAAGCTAACTCAACAAAGAAAGCACAAGGTTTCTTGGCCATACTTGCTCGAAAGGGACCTGGTATCTTGATTTCTTGCCAGTCTCTGCCTTCCAAGTCTTGCCTGGGTCATTAGCCTTGTAAATGGGATTTGAAAAGGGACAACGAGTGTGAATATGAAGTCTATCTGGCAGGAACTACAAGGACAAAAGATGGCTAAAAGAAAAATAAAATAAAAACGGGAAGTCCTGAAAATCTACGTGCACAAAAATCAACCGAAATGATTTCAATTCATACAACTATAAAGCTTTATCATTTAAGTACCCAAATGTTAAACCAATCCCTACCATCTCCTTTTCCCACAAATACAAGATTCTATACAATTCCTTTTATAGGGACCATTAGTAAGGAACATTTAGTTGAAAATACATAAACATATACTCATTTCCACCTTTAAAAAAAATTTTGGATTGAAAGTCATCAGAGTACCAATTTCAAAATAATTTTCTTAAACGTATTTTGATAAGGCCACAGGAACACTTGTCACATTGTTCAAATGCCCAGTGGCAAGACTTCTGATGAGACCAAACAGGTCACATTAAATCAAAAGAGTATCTTAGAAATAAAGCCAATATGACTAAATCCAAAACAGATCACATGAAGTACCTCATGTACAATATGAACCTAGTTTAATAAATAAAGGAATCACAGGTGACTGCACTCCGGGAGAACATTCAGTTCCTCTGGGCCCATTCATAGTCTTCTCTGAGACTCCACTGCCACTTCCACCTGGGCAAGTCTAATGGTGCGGCCATGAAGCTTGTAGCCATCCTGCCTTACTAATGCCACAGTGCCAGGCTGCACCCCAACACCAGCTGGCACATGACAGATGAGTTCATGCTCATGAGGGTCATATTTGTCACCAATGGGTGTCATCTTCTCCAGGCCATGTTTGGCAAACACGCTTTTCAGCTTTGTTTCTAAAAGTGACAAGCCTCGGAAGATCTTCTCCAGAGTGAGCTTCTGGTCCCCAGGCTCTGTTTCTTCAGAAATACACTCTGTAGTCTTCTCCAAAATGTCTGCCACCTCCACCAAATCCTTACAGAAACTCTGAATTCCTACAGAGAAACCAAATACTCTTACTGTTGGTGAGGAAACCACTCTGCTCTTGAGGGTGCAGTTTGGGGAAGGCTCAGAGAGCTGGCTGGTATACTGGGTACCCCAGGAAATGCAGAGATTGTCACAAAGGATTCAGGGATCATCACCAATGATTACCCCTGAAACCCAACTGACGAGCCAGCATTTCTCTTGGAAGGCATATGACTAGGAAGTATTCTGGGAAACGGGGAAGATGGTTAGAACCCAAGAACTAGGTGAGACTATACACAAAATGTTCAGAAACCTGTCCTTTCAAAACTTGACTTATATGCTTCTTGTATCTTTGTTGCTATTCACCTTTACTACTAAGTTATGAATATTTTGAAAATTCCCGCCTGTCTCGTTTGTGGAAAGGCATACATTCTCAATAGGAACAAGACACTAGTATTTCAATGATGTGGGAATAATAAAAGAATAGTTGACAAGACTGTGCTAAGGAGGAGTCAAAGAGTGGTTTATTCTTGAAGATTAGGTAAATAGGAACAGGAAAAAAATATACTCCACGGATGAGGTAAGTCTCTTAATGCCTGCTATGAAGTTATATACACTTGCTGAAGACAGGCCACCAAGCTTGTCTAATCTTTTTAGAGTCACATAAACTTTATAAAAGTGAACTCAGTTGTTGAGAAATCTCATTTCTCCCAATGCTGCATTCTTCATTCTTCTTACAGAAATGATAAGGAACATCATCATCACAGATACCTATGGTAACACAAAGGCCCTGGTAGGAGCTGGTGAGGGGCGAAGGACTTTGTTGATCTAGCTTTAGCCCAGTGACAGGTTTAAGGCCCTGTGTCAAAGCAGGCAGCCAATAAAAGAGATGATGACAGAGGAGAGATTTCCCTGGTATGTACTGCCTGGATGGGAAGGAATGACTGACAGAGAGGCAAAAATTCTAACTTTAACTTCTGGGTAATAGAAATCCATTATAGCTTCTTGAGCTAAACAAGTGGAAGAGGAGTCAAATTGTCTAGTAACATATACACAATTTATGTGGGGTGCTGGGGGCATCACAGACGGGTGAGAAGAAAAGATATACGAAATGGGAGAGAGCTGACTGAAGTAATCTTGGTATAATATGGTCTGGAGTAGGAGAGGAGGCAATGGAGAGGAA
>NW_006772405.1:1264420-1269187 GCF_000442215.2 Lipotes vexillifer | reverse complement strand
AAGAGTGAAAGCAGCAGGCCTTTCCAGGGAACTAGACTTGGTGAGTTCCACAAAATACCTCTCCCATCACTATGAGGGAGGGGAGCCATATATATTAATGGCTGTTAATGACATCAGCTGAAAAGGTAGAAGAGATTAGCTAAGGCCTTGAAAAGTATACTGATAAAATTTGGAATTCCATCCAAGAGGAAAGACTGTCTGATAAAGATCAATCAGGGACATCAAAGGCTTTCCCTGGCTATACAAAGGAAGACATATACTCAAATTGAATTTGAAAGCTGTAAGTTGCTGGACTGATTTGTACACTGCCATGGTACAAAAAGTCCTGGCTTCTAGTCAGTAAAGCTGTATGAATCTGGGTAAACAGAAGCCTAGGTTCTCTTGTCTGTACAGTGAGGGGTTCAGTCTCTGATCCTATTCCTATTACTGTGTTACTTCAATAGATGGTTGGTGTCCGCAACATTTCTTAGAGGGAACAAAGGGATCTCTGTGACCTGTTTAAGAGAAAATGGGTTACTGAGACAAGACTGTCCCTGGAAGGAGGATAGTCATCATGCTATACCGTATGTTAATTAAATGACAATGAAAGCTTTCTTCTTTTTTTCTACTTCTGTGCTCACTGAGAAAGCTTCATGTTTTGCTTGACACATTTTTCTCTATAAATTAACAAATTAGATTACCAAATTCTTTTGAGTTTATTTAACAGGTATTTGTTCCTGAGAACCTTATTAATTCTTGAGGAAACTGACATAAGCCAGTTCCTAAAGCATCGAAGCTGGACTTCTGGTAAGCCAACTCACCCTGCTCCCCTCAAGCAGGCAGGAAGTCTTCCCCTTATCACAATTGTTCTATTTGCTACAAAAATTCCCTGTGGTTAGAGGGCAGTAGACTTTTTCTCTAAAGGGCCATATAGTACATATTTTATGTTTTGTGGGACAAGAGGCAAAATCAAGCATCTCACGTAGGTGATTATTTAACAAAAGAGAAAATAAATTTCCACAATTTTTTTCTGATGAAATTCAGAACTGTATTTATGGACTAACAGGTGGCAGGCTTGGCCACTGAGCCCTGATAACTGGAAATATGAGACTAAAACTTGGATGAAACATCAGGAACACAATTGGGGGGTCAGTATTTAGCTATTCAGGAATACAATTTAGGGGTTAGAATTTACTCAAAGTCTTCAAACATGGTATCTACAGCACTGAACGAAAAGCAGAAGGGCTAAGCCAAAGGACTAGGGTTGGACAGGACAGGAATGGAGTGAATCCCCTGTACAAACAGCGGATAAAATCCAGAGAACAGGAAGGAGTGTGATATAAGGGAAAGAATAATAGATTAGGGATCAGGAATCAATGGATTCATATCTACACCTGTTGTCAAATAACTTTTTCTAGCTTGCCTATAAGAGGAGACTGGACTAGATAGAATCCAAGGGCCCCTCAAGCACTCCATTCTATGTGTAGTCAAAGTATAATGCTCCATATTAAATTGTGAGTATAGCAAGTAATCACAGATTTGCCCTTTACTCTTGAATCCCTGTTATTCAATTAACATTTTCGTGAACAAATTTGGAACAAGAAGTGGTGCATTTAGGAAAAAATTTCTGAACGACTTTGAAATGGACCAAAAAGATTATTCAATGCCATCAGTGAAAAAATAGATTCAATCTAGCACAGCTTTCAGGGTTATCTGATTCCATGTGGTCTGAACCTTTGAGTTATAACTCAGCAAGCTGTAGAACACTGAGAGTAATGCAAATGATTTTTGTCTATAGTTGTGAAAACTGTCTGGTGGAGATACAGTTGATTATTGCACTATGGTTATGGACCAATTTTGCTTATGTGAAGCAAATCTCAGCATTTTTGATTGCCTATGTGTCTGCTCTTTGGATTCTCTTCTGAACATCTTAGTGATTCACTTGTTCATTAATGAGTTAAACCGAATTGTTTGTATAGGTACTAGAATGTTAACTGTACATGCTTGAAAAATAAAATAACAAAGGTCAGGTGAAAATAAAGGCAAACATTACTTTAGCAAATGGTTCACTTGACAACATTCCCAATAAGCAGAGCAGAAAGCCTAGGGGGATAGAGGAAGTGTAGGGTATAGATTGGTTAAGGACCCAGATGTGTCTTTTGCTAAGTTCAGTGTGCACAACTGCTAGTAAGTGCCCTTAAACTAAAAGGTATTTTTATTATTAATAAACCTCTCACCAAATATCTTGGCATCTTCTACACATCTCTGGGTTCGCCTTCTTATATTTTCACCATCAGCTATAGCTCTCTGGTATCTCACCTGAGCATCAAAAGCAAAGTCAAAATGATAAGAAAACAAATGCCTATTGGTGGAAAAGAAACTTTTTGCTTACTTTACAAATTTCACCCTTGGTATAGATTTTTATTAAAACAACAACAACAACAACAGGAGTTGTGTAGGAATCTCAGATCAGCTACTCCAAATTCCCAGTCATAGCAGGACTCTCTCTTTATAGTGGCCCTGATAGGCTGTCATTTGGGCTGCCAGTTTGAACACAGAACAACTGTTTTCAAGCCCATTATCTTGAGAAAAAGCTTTCTTTTTCACCTTCAGGCCACACTGCCACCCTTCAACTTTCTTTTGTTGAACTGAACTCTAGGATAGCCAAGAGTAAGTTTTAAAAATATGTCATCTATTTGAAGCCAATTATTTAGCCTCTTTAGTCTTTTCTTCTTTCATTCTTATAATCCCTGGTTCCTTTCATTCCTCTTACAAGACACACTTTCCAAACCCCTTACCGTTTTGGGGTGGTCCTGCTTTGGAATTACCCTAATTATTTCTCTTTCTCAAAGTCTGTCAATCTAGTGCTGGCACAGTAAGCCAGAGGTAGTCTGATTGGCAGAATACAATGATAAATGACCTCACTCATTCAACAAATATTAATTGAGTGTGTACTACATGCCAGGCACTGTACCTCCTTTGAAGCTACCAAAATATCAGGTATCTAAGTACTGTGACACACCAGGGAACTGAAAAGAGATAAGTATCCACAGTCAGTAATGTTTTTGAACTAGTACAGATTATTTTGCCTAGTATATCTAGCAAGAGGGATAAAGAGCTAATTAGAAAAAACAGTTTAAAAACTGACTTAAAAAACTTTACGTCGATATTCAAATCCGAGAAAAGATGTGAATATAGATAATATAAACAGATAATAGAAAATATGATATATGTTACAGAATATATGAACAGATAATATAAAATCTACCCACTGTTAAATCCTGGACTTCCTTCTCCAGTTTAACAGCTTTTAGCTTTAAGGCTCGTTCTGCAAGAGAGGGCCCAAGTTCATCAGGAGGGTCCTCAGAACTGCAGTCTTCACCAGCGGTTCTCTGGGTGGCAGTGCTGAAAGGATGCAGCCATCCCCTAAAGTGGGAGGGAGGTGGTACATTATGAAGAAATGCCGTCACAAACAGCTGAAGTTATAACCAGGTTCAGAGGCTGGAATGTTTCCCAGACTGACTCTCTCTAGACAAAGTGCTTTCAGTCTCAGTAACAGTACAAGCACTTATAATGTGCTTGCTAAATGCCAGACACAGTTGACAGGGTTTTACTTAAATCATCTTTTCATCTTACAACATGTGAGATAAATACTATCATCATCCCTATTTTATAGATGAGAAAACCGAAGCTCAGAGAGGCTTATGTCTTGCTCAAGATTACATAGTATTGTTGAATCAGGATACTGAGCATCAGGCAGTAGAAATAGCTGGAAGTGGGGACACAAAAGTCAGCAAGAGAAAACGAAATTATAATACCTAGAACCAGCAGGGCAATATGAGAAGCGAGAATTCAAAACAAAAAGCCATACAGTTCAGGTTCAATCCCTCATTTTATAGGTGTGGAAAATTAAGCCCAGTAAAGGTACCTTATCTAATTGGAGTGAGACCTGGAATTCTAAAGCCTTCTTGATCACAAGCTCTAAGTAAAAGCAAGACTTTTATGGAAGAGAACCTACACTAAGAGAAAATGAGTTGGGAGCTCACCTATATGTAAAATCAAGTCAATCAAAAACTTATAAAACATTTACTATATGTTGTGGACTGTGAACTATATACAGGTGAATAAAACAGATCATATAGACATATAGTTCAGTTCACATAAAAAGTTTAGAGTAGGGGTAGTTTGCAGATCTTGGATTGTAGCAGTTCTGACCCCCCTGTTCAAGGAAGTTTCCATTACACCTCCTGGATCATCATAACAACATGAAGTAAAACCATCAAGAAATCTGTGAGCGCAAAAGGTCTTTAAAACAAATAGTTTATTTATTTAAACTGGTATATATTGAAAAGTGGCCACTGAGGTGAAATCTAAGCAAAGGCTTAAAGTGGGTAAAGGAGTTTACTTCAAGAAAGGGAAGAGGGAACCACCAGTATTAGGGTGTGGGCAAGATTACTTTTATCTTCCAGGCCAGTCCTGAATTCAGTTATTACGATCTGATGTCAGATTACACAAGATTACACATTTTTATTTCGAAAATTGGTCACCTCAGATCTGGGACACATCACACAGGGTGAAATAGATCCTTCCTCCTAAACTCCTTAAAAACTACACTTATCCAATTGAAAGGAGGTCAAGATATCCTCAGGGCCAGTTGAAAGGGCACACGGCCAGGGCCCAAGTCGTGAGAAAGAGGGAGCTGTGGCGCATCCATTCAATTGCTACTGTTTCAGAACTGGAGTCGGGGAAATTTTATTAGAAGGGAACATTTTCCTTCTGATTACTTCC
>NW_006772405.1:1232571-1264145 GCF_000442215.2 Lipotes vexillifer | reverse complement strand
CCTTCCCTACACCACAAACTGTCAAAAAGACTAGGAAAGAAAAAAAAAAGCTTGAAACCTGGAATTCAACCTCTCACCCGAGTGCTGGGTCAGGTATGTTAAAAAGGTGACAGATAGTTACGCAAAATTTCTGGATTTCACCGTAATTTAATTTACTTTTCAGAGATCCAACCTGACCCATCCCCCTACTCAGCAATTTTTATTCTTTCCGATAAATAAACTGTCAACGGGGAATAGTCCCTGAGAATAAGTAACATTGGTCACTAATTTTAAAGGGCCGATTCTACAGCCCTGACTGGTTTCCGGTCTGGGTTCCACCACTTCACGAGTATTTAAGTTTGGAGACGTTACTCAACTTTTCTAAACCTCAGTTTCCTCAATTAAACGGAAGAATAAAAAGAACTACCCATAGTTCTGCAATTGGCATGATAAATGATCAGTAAAAGTCGCAACTGATGGATAAAAGTAGCAACCGGAACTTCCAACTCCCGAAGGCAGGTGGAAGGGCCGTTTGTAAAGACCAAGTCCAACGGTCTCCTTTTACCGATAGGTAAAGTGAAGCTCAGATACGATCACACAGGGTGTTGGGAGAGAATCCCAAATTACCCGCAGACACCAAAGCAGTCGAGAAGGGGATGGGAAGGGTACATCCCCAATTCAATCGACGCTCCGGCTGAATAACAGTTCTCACCTCCGAGGGCGTGACCTCGGATCTTTCCACCTTCCTCGGCCCGGCAAGGAGGCAAGGCTGTAGACCTCAGTTTCCCTCTCTGTAAGATGGGGCCGTGAGCGCCCAGTCGTAGCGGTCGAGAGGCTTGGTAGGTCCTCTCGCCCTCCAGCCTAAAATCGCCCCTCCGGATCGCTTCTCCTGCATCGTCCTCGCGTCCCGGATCCCCGGCCTGCCTCGCTTACCTGCCATCTGACGCGCCACTCGAGGCCAGGAGGGGCTGCATCCGCCGCCGGACCGCCCACAGGAACCTCACGGCCATGTTCCCCACCTCGGCTGACTGAGGCTGCGCACGCGCACTTGCCCCCAAGTGACGAGCTACGCTCGCTTCAAAAACCACGCTTCCCGGCAGCCTTCGCGGGAAGGCTTTCTCTCTCAGGGCCCCGGATGGGAACGCTGTTAGTCGGGTTGTCCCTACGCCGTTTCCTACCCGGTCTTCAGACTAAACGCAACCCTTCCGGCCCCCTGAGTATTCGGCGAGTAGGTTGGTTTCCTGTCGCAAGGGCGTGGGCTCCGTGCTACGCGCGGAATTCGCGGCCACCAAAGGGAATAACAGCTGTACCCTCAAGGAGTTTACATGAAGTTATGCACAACAAACAATTGCTAACGCCCTATAAAGTCAAAATATGACCGGTGTTTAAAGGTGAGGGGCTTGGTGCTGCGGAAGCCTAGAGTACGATATGGCCGAGTGTGGGGCGTTTTCCCAGAGGAAATAACTTTTGAACTGAAAGCGGAATAATGAGTAGATGAAAAGAAGAGGCAGCTGGTTCAGGTAGAGGGAAACAGCATCTGCAAAGTCAGGAGGGGTATTGCGAGTAAGGCTCTTAAGTACTTGAGGAAGCGGGGGAGCAACACAAGACGGTGGTTAGGCAGGGCCAGAGCACTTGAGGAATTAAAAAAGTCGAAGCCTGACTCTCATCTCCCATCACTCTTCCCTGCTTTTTTTTCTCCAGTTCCCCCTTTCCCCCCGACTTACTGTGTCTTAAAATGTGTATTTTCTCATTTCCCCTCACTAACGTGTCAGTTGCATTAGGGCAGAGATTTTTTTTTGTCTGTTCATACTTAATGAACAGAGTGGAACAGTGCCCTAATGTAGGTCAAGTTTTTTTTTTTTTTGGTCTAATGAACTTGAGTTTTACTCTGATTGCAAGGGGAACATGTTACGATGCCTTTACGTGTTTAATGGGTCACTGACTGCTGTGAGGAGGAGATTGGGTCCAAGAGGTGGGGAGACAAGCTGTTGGGACTGGTGCGTGCACAGAAGGGTTGTATTCTGTCCTGGGGTCTCCTCACAGGAGAGACCTTTGTAACTACTTTATCTAAGGTCGCTACTGTTTTAGTTATCTCCAGCACTTTTGCTGGATTTTGTTCCTTTTCTCAACTAGGGTATGAGTTTCATGAGAGTTTCTGTGTTGTTCACAGCACTGATTTCTGACATCGAGTACTGTAGGTGCACATAGTAGATGTTCCAGCATTTGTTGAATGAATTAATGAAGTTGGATGGTGCCAGTGGAGATAGGAAGAAGTGGATGAATTTTAGAGAGATTTAGTATGGAAAACTGACAGGTTGTGAGAACGGACTGGTGATTGGGGTTGAGGGCACTGGGAGTTGCCAGACTAGTCACTGAATAGTCCTTAAGGTCAAAAAAAATCTTTTCAGGGGATGGGAAGTGTGCCTTCAACATTCTGAATCTTCACCACAGGATGGCTTACTTGTACGGTAGCTATTTGGGTCATATTTTTTCTCTGCCTGTCCGTGAGTTCCATAAGGACAAAGCTAGCGTCTTCTGCATCCTTATATTCTATCCAGGGCCTAGCTCAAATGTGTTGTAACCAGCAACGTTCTGTTTCCTTTTGGCCCCAGGAAAAGAACAGCATGGTTTAAGGAGGGATTATGATCCTCTTTAACATATGAGAAAACTAAGGCTCAGAGAGGTTGGTGAACCTGCTCAAAGACCCCCACTGAGGATCCAGTGATACTAGAAATCTGATAGTCCAAACACTTTGCAGTGTTGGGGAGGAGGGAACTTCAAGTCCACTTTAGAACCATGACCCTACACTTTGAAAAAACAACCAAACCAGAACTGGCATCCATGTTTTAGCCATTTTGTTGACACTTCTCTTAGCTAAGTTACACCAAATGTGCTGCACCCACTTATTCATCTATTAAGTGTCTGTGTGCTTCTGAATACTGCAGTGCAAGAGGAGGGGGAGACATGAGTGAAATAGAGCCTTGGAACTAAGAGGAA
The DNA here is from genome assembly GCF_000442215.2 of Lipotes vexillifer. NCBI lineage: Eukaryota > Metazoa > Chordata > Mammalia > Artiodactyla > Lipotidae > Lipotes > Lipotes vexillifer. The sequence continues at coordinate 1,261,169 of NW_006772405.1, read as the reverse complement.
GGGAGTTCTAGGGTCAGACTTCATGTATTCAGGTGCCAGCTCTCCCACTTCCTAATTGTGGGCTTTAGCAAGTTACCTAACCTCTCTGGGCTTCCATTTCCTGAACTATGAAAACTGGGTTAATAGAACCTATCTCACAGGGTTTTAGTAAAGATTAAAGGGATAATACCTAGAAAAGTAATTAGTTAGCACCAGGATCGGCTACATAAAAGGCAAAAGGAGGGGCTTCCCTGGTGGCGCAGTGGTTGAGAGTCCGCCTGCCAATGCAGGGGACGCGGGTTCGTGCCCCGGTCTGGGAGGATCCCACATGCCGTGGAGCGGCTGGGCCCGTGAGCCATGACTGCTGAGCCTGCGTGTCCGGAGCCTGTGCTCCTTAACAGGAGAGGCCACAACAGTGAGAGGCCCACGTACCGCAAAAAAAAAAAAAAGGCAAAAGGAAAGTGTGGAGCCCGTCGTTCGAAATTACTGAGAGAGTAACAGCAGAGCAATAAACCAAGCACAGGGCCCTGCTAGGTGTGGGGTTGACTGCACAGGTTGTATGCCTGTGTAGCCAGTCATGGCTAACAGTGTCTGATGTGTGGTGAGTGCTCAATAAATGTTAATTATTAATTTCCTAGGGTACCCCCTCTCAAAGAGCCAAGATCTGTTGATGGCAAAAGACACTTAACCTCAAAATAACTGCATATGAAAGAATGTGACACACACTGCGGACACAGTTGGATTGTTGGGTGCCGTTCCAGACCCACATTTTAAAAAAGAACACTGACAATTCAGATTATGTGAACTCCTTTGTTACTGAAGACACTCAGGTGGAATCTGGATGAAAGCTGTTAGTTATAGATTGGTTGCCTTTTAGGTTTTGGTGGTCGTAATAACCACATGAAAGTCATTTCTTCTTCAGTGGAAAGGACACAGGATTTTGAGTCAGGCGTTTCTTACCTAGCTAATAAGAAGAACCACCATGGCTGAACATTTCCTATTTCTTGGATGCTGTACAAGATGTTTCCTGTGTATTAACTCATTGAATTCCCCCAGTAGTCTTGGGAGGAAAGTATAGTTGTTAACCTGGTTTTCCCCCAGTATTCTCGGGAGAAGAGTACAATTGTTAACATGGTTTTCACAGGTAAGGAAAACAATCAGAGAGGTCAAAGTCACAGCTGGTAAGTGGCAGAGGCAGGGCTCAAGCAGCCTTGTCTGGATCCAGGCTCATTAGCCCTAAGTCTTAAGTTCTGCCTCTGGGCAGCCAGGTGCTTTTGGTCAGGTTATTTTACTTGCTTTGGTCTCTAGCTACCTCAGAGGGTGATAAAGTTTGGGTGAGGCTCAAGTATGTAAAGTCTTAGTTAAGAAAAGTGTGTGTAGCCTCTAGCAAAGTGTCCAGAGGTTATTCTGGGATTTCTCTTCTTTCCCCTTGAGCTAACCCCTAAGCTTATACAGTTAAATGGTTTTATCTTTATTGGAGGGAAAGGTGGTAAAGACCTATAAAGTGCCTACAGTGTTGAGAAAGTAGTGAGTGGCGCAGTTAGGAGACTGCCTGGGACTTGTCTTTGCTCCCCTATAAAAATATCAAGTGTCTGTAAAAAGTTTAGCACCCCTGTGGCAGAAATGAGCCACCATCCTCTTGGTTCTCCATGATAGTTTTACTTGATAGCAGGTATGAAAGGGCAGACTGGTGGGCCTCCAAGTGCAAGGTAAGGTTAAAGACAAGGAGTGTCACCTGGATTTCTAGCCATAGCTCCCAGAGCCTGAGTGCCATATAAATTAGGTAGGGGACTTGATTGACAGCAAATGACCCCATCCTACAATGCCTGCAACATCCTGTGGACATTAGAAATCCATGCTCTTGTCACTGAGTAGCACTGTGAGCTTAAAGTATGTCAGCTGCTGAACCCCTCTTTGCCAGATCTCTGATTTGTAAACACTCAAATCAGGGATTCTGGATTCTGCATCATGAGGATTCTATAATCATGAGGAATGACTGTAGAATTTACGTGATCTCTGTAGTTTTTGTTCACTTCATGCAAGTTAGGGATAACTATTGATTTTTCAGCCTATTTATCTTGCCCAGAGGTTGTCAGTAATGCCCAGTATGAATCCATTTGGCACAAGCAGGATCAGCTGATCAAGCCCTGTCCCTTTGTACTGTACCACCGATGCCTCAGCACTGCCTTCCTTTTTCCTAAGGACTGGGAATGGGATGCTGAGAATGGGATGAAATGGCTTATTCACATGTACTTTCATTTCTCCTTTAGAAGGGAAGGCAAAGACATTTAACAAAACCTTTACGACTGTGCAGATTTCTGTCTCCCTCCACCCCCATTTCCACCCTCTGTAAAGTTATAAGGATGCCCTCCATTTCCCTCTTCTCTCCTCCTCCTTCCCTCCCCATGTCCCCTATAATCATGCAGACAATAAAGGCTGGTCTTTGGGTGCCCCAGAGAGTGTGGGCTACTTCCAGTCTTCTGATGTCTCCTTGTGAAAAAAGCATTTCTGCCTTGGATGGACAAGGTGTTATCTCCTTTGGATGAAATCCTCATCCTCTTTCTAGGTCTTCTTCATTTCCCATTCCTGAAGTATGGAAAGACGGAAGTATCAGTTTGTTAAATATTCTAGTGTAACCTGCAGGATAAAAACATACCACTACACCTAATTATATAAAGATCTCCATGGCCAGATCACAGAGTCATGGGTGCTAGTCCCACTCTCTTTCTTTAGCCTTGGGTAAGTCATTTCTCCATGCTGGGTCTCATCTCTAAGGGGGTTCAAACACTACAGTTTGTCTTTCTCAGACAAGGAAACGGGGGCCCAGAAGAAGCTGGGGAGTGGGGACTGCATCAGTGCTTTTCCACAGCACCTTGGTTGGGGTAGGAGGCTGATGGGAGACAGGCCAAAGCAGCTTGGTAAGGAAGGGTGAGGGCAGGCAACCCACAGGGCTCTGTTCGTTCTCCCAGGGCTGTCTAGGAGTTCACCTGATATGAATACTGAAGTCGGGGCCAGCAGTGAATGGCTTTTTACCTATAAAAAATCCATGGCATTTCCAGCCAGCCCTGGGGGGGATGGGGTGAACCAGGGCAGAAGATGGTGGTTAGAAAATTCTTGGTGGGAGGATTCTCCATTCCCAACCTGTCCCTCTCACGTCTTCACCACCTTGACTGCAGTTGCTCAGGGCACTGACCTAGGGGTCATCCTTGATTTCTTTCTTTTCCTCATCCTCCACATCCTCATCAGCAAATCCTTCTGCTCTCCCTCCAAAGCCAGCTAGTTACTATCACCTCCACTAAACCTTTCTAATCTCTCATCAAGATTACTTCTTCTAACTGATCTTTCTTACCCCCTCATCCATTCTCAACACAGTAGTCAGAATGATCTTTTAAAAATGTAATTCATATCTAAAAATTCCTTGGTCGGAATTTGCCAGTGACTTTCCATTATGTTAGAACAAAATCCAAAGTTCTTCCAATGGCCTACAAGGATCAAGGAGAAGCAAACTATGGCTCATGGGCCAAATCTGGCTCACTACATGTTTCTGTATGACCCACAAGCTATGACTTTTCAGATTTTAAATGTTTTTTTTTTAAAAAGAATAGTTTTTTATGACACCTGAAATTTATATGAAATTCAAATCTCAGTGTCCATGAACAAAGTTTTATTGGGACACAGCCGTGTTAATCATTCATTTACATATTGTCTGTGGCTACTTTCCTGCTATGATGGCAGAGGTGACTTGTGAAAGAGACCATGTGTCCACAAAGCTGCAAATATTTACTGCCTGGCCCTTTCCAGAAAAAGTTTGCTGATGTCTGATCTAGATGATCTGGCCTTCGGCTGGTTACTTCTCTAATCTCATGTCCTAATGCTCAGGTATTTGTTTTTCAGGCCTACACTTTCTTATCTGTAGTTCTGAAATCCAGAGAGCTCTGAAACCAAAACATTTTTAAAGTGTTTTGGCACAAACTCATTTAGTGGCAAAACCTGACCTGAACTGTTATGAGGCTGTTTGTAACCTATTTATTCAATGTGATGTGAATATTCATGTGTCTTGCTATAGAATTATCAACGTGTTTGCTTACAGAGTACCTCCTGAGAACTTGGGGTTTTTCATCATATATAGTATATGTACCATATTACCTTTCTAAAATTCAAGAAGTTCTGAAACACAAGTTTCAGAGATAGTACTGTGGACCAGTATCATGGAGTGAGCTATGGACTTGGAAGAGATGGATTTGCATCCCAGCTCTCTCATTGATGCCCTGCATAACCTTGGGCAAGTCCCTTCACTTAGTTTCCTCACCTACGAAATGGGGCCTTTCATGTCTCAAAACATATTGTAGGCTCAGAAACCAAAGCTTGTTAGAACTATGTGTTAAGAAAGAATAAGTAGGTTCTGAAGGAGATTTGAAGGTCTTGCCCTCTGAGCAAAGTTCATGAGTTTTACTGCATGGATATATTGGCAGTTCTCTGCCTTTCTCACTAGCTGACTTTTTGGTTCTTGGTGGGGTTCCATAGAAAGGAAGCTTCCAGATCTCTGAATTCTGATTAGCTGATCTATGGCCGTACCTTGGCTTTTTGTAGCACTCTTCCTTGGTTGGAGGTTACGATGGATGGGCTCCTCTTCCGCAGCTCAGAAACACAATTGACAGGGAGAGGTTGCTCTGGGGCATTGTTCTGGGGTTTATTTGCAGTTTCCTGTTGATGACAAGAAATAGTTACATAGGTGAGGTCTAGTGCTCGCTACTTACACCCAGCCTGCCAAGAAGGCACTGTGCAAACATGTCAGCATCAAACAGGGTGAGGGGTAAAAGATACTTGAGGGCCTTGGAATAAAGATAATGACTAAAATTACTAAAATTAAAATTACCGAACCCTCACTATGGACCAGGTTAGCTCATCTAGCCTTTTCAATCCTATAAAGCAGGTACTATTATTATGTTGTCCCATTTTACAGATAAGGAAAATGAGAAGGTCAAGTCACTGCTCAAGGCCATAAGGCTGGTGAGTGAGACAGTTGGGATTCAAATCCCACAGTCCTGTCTCAACCTCTCTCCTGTATTCCTTCAGATTTTTCACACTGCCTTTACTCATATTTTCCAGCTGATTGCTTAGTACCTTGCTGGATGTAGTTCCTTGAGTGTGACATACTAATGGCTAAGCCTGTAGGGAATTTAGAGAAGACTCTCTGTCTCCAAAGGCCATCACAAGGATCAAAAGTGGAGAAAAAAGCCCTGTGGAATGTGAACATCAGGGCATGCTGATGGGAGGAAGCAGCTGGGATGAGGGAACCACTTCTACTCCTCCACCAGCCCTCTGTGACACTGGGAAGTTGTTTGGTCCCTATAGCCCCCAAGCCCTTCTTCTGTAAATGAGGTTGGAAATGCCCCTGGGAGTAGAAGTGTAGGAGTGGAAGAAACTGCTCTGGCTTTAGAGTCATGAGGTGTGGCCTGACCTAGGACAGCAATAGGAATACTGTTCCCAATGACAACTCACACTTATCAGACCAGTTATTTCATCTCTCTGAGCCTCCATTTCCTTGTGTAAAAGCAGGTATAACATTTATTCATTTGACAAACATTTATTGCACTTCTACTATTTTTCAGATTCTGAAGGACTAGAGCTATAATAAACAAAACAGACATAGTCCAGTTCTTAATAAAAATACAATCTAGTAGGGGAGACAGAATGTAAGGACATGAATATACTATGTATACATGTTTACATATACATATATTCACACACAAATTGTGGTTAAGTGCTATGAGGCAGAATAACAGATGAGACTGTTAGGTTAGACCAGTGGTTCCCAAATGGGGGCAATTTTGTCCTCCCAGGGGACATTTGGCAATTTCTGGAGACATTTGTGGTACTCATAACTGGGCATGGAGCTACTGGCATCAAGTGGGTAGAGGCTAGGGATGCTACTAAATATCTTACAATGCACATGACAGTCCTACAAAAAATTATTGGCAGTAGTGCTGAGGTTGAGACACTGATACAGACTGAGATCCGTGAAGTTCTCCCTGAGGACATCCCATTCAAGGTGATGGTTACTGGGAGCATTAGAGATAATGGATTCAAAGCCCTGAGTACAGGGACTGGTACACTGGGGATCCTAGGAGAGGGCATGTGCCTGGTGGCTAAAGCAAGGCTCTGGAGTCAGACTTCCTGGGTTTGGGATCCTGTCTCCCACTTAACTGAGTGACCTTGAGAACATAATGCAACATCTGAACCTTAGTTTCCTTGTCTGTCATATGGGATGAATACACATAGTACTACCTCGTAGGACTGCTGTGAAGATTGTGTGACGTCATACAGGTTAAGATGCTGTGCTGGCCTATGGTACAATAGGCCAGTACAGCATCTTAACCTGTACTCGAATAAGAATAACAAGCTTGAGCAATACAAGTTTGTTATTCAGTATAGTATATTATTATTATCAATAACCCCAAGGCCACTTCTAAGATCACATTCAGTATAAAAAGTCAAATAGTAGTGCTTCAGTGGAGAGAACACAGGCCAGAAAACTTGCTCCAAGAGTCTCTTTCATAGCTGTGCCACTTATGGCATGTTTCCTCTCCTCTTAGGGCCTCAGCTTTCTCATTTGTAAATAAGCATAACTCCTACACCCAAAGAATGATCATGAAGATCTGTAGTATATGAGGGTATTGAGGAGCAGCTGCCCCTGGTGCAAAAGGGAGTAGGCTCACCCTGCTCTTGTTCTTGCTGTTCACGCAGAGTCCCAGGGCTGGGCCCCCTGCCAGGGACTGCTGCAAGCGCTCCTTCACAGCCACCAGCCGCAGCTCCAGGTCGATACGGCCCTCTTCCTTCTCCCGACACTGAGCTTCCAGGGTGGCCAAGGCCTCTTCCAGAGCTTTTAACTTTGCCCCTGTGTCCAAAGACATCTATGAGAAATAGCTGAGCCTGGTTTGGCCAGAAGCATCAGGGAGTTTGGCAGGGCCTCAGGCCTTAGTCTGCCTTCCCAGAGGGCCTTTCCAGGCCTCACTCCTTGTTAAGGGATGGACTTTGGACCTGGGGTTTCAGCTTCATGCAGGGGTGTGTGGTTTTTATCTGCCCGATACCCATTTCCCCATTCTCCTCTCGTTCCCTGTAGTTTGGCTTGGGCTGACTTCACTCCTAGTTCAGGGGATTGGCACATAACTTAGACCTGGCCCATAATTATATCTCATTTTTTGGTCACACTGGTTGGTTGAGGGATCAAAGCTGGTTCAATCAAAGTGAATCCCGAGGTGTTTATGGGGGCTATTGGGAAGAGAAGCCTCTCTGCTGGAGTGGCTGCACGGATTCGGTGACGGCTAGAGCTGTGTAGCCTTTATACCACCATGAGGGGCAGAGAAAGAAACCAATGTAGGGGAAGGCAGAAGCAAGAATTAGAGAAATATGTTTCCTGGTGACATCATTTAAGTCCCTGGACCTTGCTATATCTGATCACTTAAGTTTCCAATTACATTTTTCTTTTCATTTCTAAGCCAGTTTCACTTTGGTTTCTCTTACTTGTAACCAAGAATCATAAGAGAGGCTTTACATTGATCACAAGTTCCTGCTAGGATTTTGCTGCTTATTCAGTTTAAGCCAACAAACCTATATTAGGACCTTCTTTGTGCCAAGAGCTGTTTTGGATCTTACCACGTTTAAAGATTAGTTCCATTGTTTGTCCTGAGGAGGCTGCACTGGAGGGTTTTCTAGTAATGTTGTTCTTTTCATTCATTTGTTCATTCGTTCATTCATTCATTCAGTAAATAGTTATTGAGTGCTTGCTAGGTACTGGGCACAGTTCTGTGCCCTTGGGATATATCAGTGAACAAAACAGGCAAAGATCTTTGCCCTTATTGAACTTACAATTGTGTGTGTATGTGTGAGAGAGAGAGAGGGAGGGAGGGAGGGAGGGAGGGAGAGAAAACAATAAATATAATAAATAATCTAAGAAGTGAAAAACTGATATGCTATAGAAAAAAACTGAGCAGGACAAGTTTGGACAGTCAAGTTGACCTGCTCCAAACCCTGTTCTGACTCTTAGAAAGTTCTTTATATTGAAACCAAACTGCCTTTTTTTTTAAATAATTTTTTAAAATTTTATTTTATTTTATCTATTTTTGGCTGCGTTGGGTCTTCATAGCTGCGCACAGACTTTCTCTAGTTGTGACGAGCAGGGGCTACTCTTCATTGTGGTGCACAGTCTTCTCATTGCAATGACTTCTCTTGTTGTGGAGCATGGGCTCTAGGTGTGCAGGCTTCAGTAGTTGTGGCACGTGGGCTCAGTAGTTATGGCGCGCAGGCTCAGTAATCGTGGCACACGGGCTTAGTTGCTCCGCGGCATGCGGGATCTTCCCAGACCAGGGTTCGAACCCGTGTCCCCTGCATTGGCAGGTGGATTCTTAACCACTGAGCCACCAGGGAAGCCCAGAAACCAAACTGCCTTTATGTGCCTTCTTCCCATTGATTCTGGTTCCTAGCCACACAGAACAAGTCTTTAAGCCAGAACTTCTCAACCTGAGGCTCGTGGACTCCTAGGCAATCTATGACCCTGGGGGCACAGGAGCTCCCAATATTGTTTGCAACATTGTGATTTGTGGGGGTTTTCTCTGTTAGGAAAGGGTCCATAGGTTCCATCAGATTCTCATGGGGCTATTTGACCTTGGATGTATTCTTTATAAGGACAGGACCTCTGTTCCCTCCAGCATGTTCAGAAACCTCAGTCTGAAAGTGTGCTGAACTGCAGCTATAGAGAGAATTCAACAGAAACACAGCAGAAAAGTGGGGTGCAGAGGAGCCCAGGGCATGCAGAGCCTGCAGAGGCCACGGTCCTGGATTTCAGAAGAAGATCCTGGTAAAGTGTCACCATCCATTATTCCCAGTATGTGAACCAATGTATCACACATTTGGGTGCTCAGTGCATATCTATGAATGAATGAGTTAATGTGAGGTTCAGAATATCTCGTCCATGATTCTAAGGCACACTCTGTTTTTCACATTTTAGCATTTCTAAAATCAGATCTCATTTTACCACATTAAGTGTACACATTTGTATGCTTTTTCATCTTCTCACTCTAAAAGCAGTTGTTAAATCAGTGGCACTTCCATTAGTCAGGAGAGATGAGGAGGAGGAGGAGGAGGAGGGGGAGGGAGGAGGAGAAAGGGGAGGAGAAGCCCACCTGTTCCTGGTAAGAAACCAGGTGGTAGATGCCAGGGGAGGTGTCAAGGATGAGACCCCCTTGTGCTCAGGACCACACCCACATAGATACCTGGGCTGTTCCGAATGGCTTCCTTTAGTTCTCTCTTTTCCTGCCGCAGTGTCATCAGCTCTGTACGGATTGTCTCTTTCTCTTTCTCCAGCTTTTCTTTTTCTACCAGGTACCTCCTGGCATCCTCCTCAGCTCGGTTCTTACCGTACTTATATTGATGGGCACCTGCAGAGATGAGGCAGGAAAAGGCCCTCAATTCTGAGCTCTGGTGAGAGTACTTGGGTGGTGTTAGCTTCTCTCTCAGCCTCAATCTGTCTGTCTATAAAATGGGAATATTTAGGTCTATACCCCTGGGTATATTTAGTGTGAAGGAGAGGAAACAAGGAGCCAAAGGGAGGCAGTAGTGCACAGGGATGAGGAGTAAGGGCTTTAGAACCAGACAATCAAGGTCTGTGTTTTCTTTTGCCCTTTCCTGGTTGTGTGACATCAGGCAAAGTGAATGTGGTGTTTTTGTGCCTTCCCCCTAGGCTTTACTTTCCTCACTTGTAAATGTGGGTATCAATCAAATTTACCTCTTGGCATTGTGATAAGGTTTAAAAGAGATAATTCATGAAAAGTACTTAGTATAGTACCTGGCAAATAGTGCTTAGTAAATGTTAGATAATAATAATAATGTAAAACAAATGTTGTGATGCATACACACTTCGGTTTTAGAATTTTTTTTTTTTTGGCGGTACGCGGGCCTCTCACCGTTGTGGCCTCTCCCGTTGCGGAGCACAGGCTCCAGACGCGCAGGCTCAGCGGCCGTGGCTCACGGGCCCGGCCGCTCCGCGGCACGTGGGATCCTCCTGGACCGGGGCACGAATCTGTGTCCCCTGCATCGGCAGGCGGACTCCCAACCACTGTACCACCAGGGAAGCCCTAGAATTTTTTTTTAATAAATTTATTTTATTTATTTATTTTTGGCTGCGTTGGGTCTTCGTTGCTGTGCGTGGGCTTTATGTGTGGTGAACAGGGGCTACTGTTGTTGCAGTGCTCTGGCTTCTCATCGCGGTGGCTTCTCTTGTTGCAGAGCATGGGCTCTAGGTGTGCCGGCTTCAGCAGTTGTGGCTCGTGGGCTCTAGAGCGCAGGCTCAGTAGTTGTGGCGCACGGGCTTAGTTGCTCCGCGGCATGTGGGCTCTTCCTGGACCAGGGCTCGAACCATGTCCCCTGCACTGGCAGGCGGATTCTTAACCACTGCGCCACCAGGGAAGTCCCACACTTTGGTTTTAACTATAAAAATGTTATAGTTAACTCTTGGTACACATAAGGTAAAGAGACAGCTATGTGTAACTCATCTACAGAGAATTGAGAACTGTGGCTAAAGTCAAGCATTGCCCATTTTATTACTGAGAAATGGGTGGGGGGAGAGAGGGACCTTATAGTCTACTGTAGGCTCTACACTATGGTAGACAATAGCTAGAAATTATTATGGCAAAAACTTATTGACCGTTTACTATATACTATGCTATTTATATGCATTTGTATTTAATCCTCATAAAACTCACTATTATTAGCTCTACTTTATTGTTGGGAAACTGAGGCACAAAGAGGTTAGGTCTCACTGCTAATTATGGAAGAGCCCAGGTTTGAACTCATGTCTTTCTAACTCCAGGGTCCATGCTATACAATACTACCTTAGCTTGGGCAAGGTCATAGTCCAACTTCTCAGTGAAAGTTTTATTTATATTTTTATGCTAAAGACAGCCGCACATAGTCCTTTGTAGGTGGGGTGTGGAGCGATTCCCATGGTTTGCTGATAATTGGGGGTCTTGTCTTTCCAGCTCTGTAGGGATTGCAGTGGTCACCCATGACCTATGCAAAAATCAGTTCCTGCTACAACTGCCCTGCAATTCAAGCCTCATTATAAATAAAGCATGGAGGACAGAGAAGGGGACGCACGGCTCCCCGTACTTCCCAGTTACACAATGGCATCCCAAGGGAGTTGGCTCTCAGACTTTTGGATTTTATAGACTGGTAAAATAAATAGGGATACCAACAAAGGGTTGTCACCATTATGTTGTATCAGATAAGGGCCTTAAAACTACCAATATTATTATTCCCACTATTTTCTATTTATTTTCTGTGTTAAAATAATATTTTAACATCCTGAGTTGGACACAAATGTACAATAAAGTAGTTGTTTATACTGAATAGCATTAACTTTATGAAAAATTTTATGCACTGTGCTTATTATTCTCATTTCATTGCAGATGAGTAAAAACTTCCTTAGAGACCAAACCAGCAAGTAGACTCAGCTTTGGGAGCCATCACCCTGGTCCACCTTGATGTGTCAGCACCACAGAGAGCAGCTTACTTCATACGCAACCCTGTAATGCTTGAGTCACTCCAATGGTGGTAAAGAGGCAAACTAGATTGTTTCTAATCGGTAAGTTTTAAGGAGCTACAATTCTGTGGGTCTTATAATATTAGTGATAAAACAGAACTGCCCAAGCACCTTCCAGAAAAATCTGGGCCTCCATAATGAAGGAAAAAAGGAATATTTAGTGTCCAAGTTAGTAATGTAACTAATATATAAATGTTGTAGTATGTATCAGTACTTCATTCCTTTTTATTGGTGAATAATAGTCCAGGTGATCTTAGGGGGAAACCTTCCATTGTGTCTGATGAGAAGTCAGCTATTAATGTTATTGGGATCCTTTGTAAGTGATCAGTTGATTTTCTCTTCTGCTTTCAAGATTTTCTTCTTGTCTTTGGCTTTAGCATTTTGAGCATGATGTGTCTTTCTTGGATCTCTTTGCCTTCACTGAGCTTCCTGGATATATAAATTAATGATTTCAATAAATTTGTCAACTTTTCAGCCATTATTTCTTTTAATATTTTTTATGCTCCTTTCTTTTCTCCTTCTAATGCTCCCTTTATGCATGTTAGTGCACTTAATGGTGCCTCATATTTCTCTGAGGGTCTATTCATTTTTCTTTGTTCTCTTTTCTCTCTGTTATTTGGAATGCATAATCTCTGTCGATCTATCTTCATGTTTACTGATTCTTTTGCCAGTTCAAATGTACCCTTGAGCAATTTGATAGGACATTGTCATCTTCCTTTCCTTTCCTTTTTTTTTTTTTTTTTTTTTTTTTGCGGTACGCGGGCCTCTCACTGTTGTGGCCTCTCCCGTTGCGGAGGACAGGCTCGGGACACGCAAGCTCAGCGGCCATGGCTCACTGGCCCAACCGCTCTGTGCCATGTGGAATCTTCCCGGACCGGGGCACGAACCCATGTCCCCTGCATCGGCAGGTGGACTCTCAACCACTGCACCACCAGGGAAGCCCCTTTCCTTTTTTTTTTAACTAAAGTTCATTAGATTTACTTAGATTTTACCTAATGTTCTTTTTCTGTTGCAGAGCTACTACATTACATTTAGTCATTTTATCTCCTTAGGCTCCTCTTGGCGGTGACATTTCTCAGATTTCTTTTTTCTCCCAGTTTTATTGAAATCATAATTGACATATAGCACTGTGTAATTTTAAGGTGTACTGCATAATGATTTGACCTACATACATCATAAAATGATTACCACAGTAAGTTTAGTGAACATCCATTATCTTGTATAGATGCAAAATTAAAGAAATAGAAAAAAAATTTTTTCCTTGTGGTGAGAACTCGTAGAGTTTACTCTTTTCCCTTTCATATATTATGTACAACAGTGTTAATTATATTTGTCATGTTGTGTATCGCATCCCTGGTATTTATCTTGTAACTGGAAGTTTGTATCCTTTGACTACCTTCATCCAGTTTCCGTCTCTGTACCCCCTGCCTCTGGTAACCACAAATCTGATCTCTCTTCCTATAAGTTTGTTTTTGAACTGTATTTGACCTACCGTATTATATGTTAGTTCCTGGTGTACCTCATAGTGATTGGATATTTCTATACATTTAAAAATGATTGCCATGGGCTTCCCTGGAGGCGCAGTGGTTGAGAGTCCGCCTGCCGATGCAGGGGACACGGGTGCGTGCCCCAGTCTGGGAAGATCCCACATGCCACGGACCGGCTGGGTCCGTGAGCCATGGCCGCTGAGGCTGCGTGTCCAGAGCCTGTGCTCCGCAACAGGAGAGGCCACGACAGTGAGAGGCCCACATACTGCAGAAAAAAAAAAAATGATCGCCATGGTAAGTATAGTTACTATCTGTCACCATACAAAGATATTATATAATTATTGACTATATTCCCTGCGCTGTACATTTCATACCCATGAGTCATTTATTTTATAGCAGGAAGTTTGTGCCTCTTAATCTCCCTCATCTTTCTCCTCCCCCCATTTTCCTCCCCTTTGACAACCACCTGTTTGTTCTCTGTATCTCTGACTCTGTTTCTGTTATGTTTGTTTGTTTTGTTTTTTAGATTCCACATACAAGTGAAATCATATGTATTTGTCTTTCTCTCTCTTATTTCACTTAGCATAATACCCTCTAAGGCCATCCATGTTGTTGCAAATGGCAGATTTCATTCTTTTTAATGGCTGAGTAATATTCCATAGTATATATATATGTCACATCTTCTTTATCCATTCATTTTTGTTTGTTTTTAAATTTTATTGGGGTATATTTGATTTACAATGTTGTATTAGTTTCAGGTGTATGGCAAAGTCATTCAGTTATACATATACATATATTAATTCTTTTTCAGATTCTTTTCTCATATAGGTTATCACAGAATATTGAGTAGAGTTCCCTGTGCTGTACAGTAGGTCCTTGTTGGTTATCTATCTTATATATAGTAGTGTGTCTATGTTAATCCCAAGCTCCTGATTCCCCCCCACCTCGCCCACCACATTTCCCCTTTGGTAACCAAAAGTTTGTTTTTTGTTATCTGTAAGTCTGTTTCTGTTTTGTAGATAAGTTCATTTGTATCATTTTAAAAAAATTAGATTCCACATATGAGTGATATCATATGATATTTGTCTTTCTCTGTCTGACTTAATTCACCCAGTATGATAATCTCTAGATCCATCCATGTTGCTGCAAATGGCATTATTTCATTCTTTTTTATGGCCGAGTAATATTCCATTGTGTATATGTACTGCATCTTTTGTATCCATTCCTCTGTCAGTGGACATTTAGGTTGCTTCCATGTCTTGGCTATTGTAAATAGTGTTGCACTGAACATTGGGGTGCATGTATCTTTTTTTTTTTTTTTGCGGTACGTGGGCCTCTCACTGCTGTGGCTTCTCCTGTTGCGGAGCACAGGCTCCAGACATGCAGGCTCAGCGGCCATGGCTCATGGGCCCAGCCACTCCGCGGCATGTGGGATCTTCCCAGACCGGGGCACAAACCCGCGTGCCCTGCATTGGCAGGCAGACTCTCAACCACTGTGCCACCAGGGAAGCCCCATGTATCTTTTTCAATTATGGTTTTCTCCAGATATATATCCAGGAGTGGGATTGCTGGATTACATGGTAGTTCTATATGTCATTTTTTAAGGAAACTCCATACTGTTCTTCATAGTGGCTGTACCAATTTACATTCCCCCCAACAGTGTACGAGGGTTCCCTTTTCTCCACACCCTCTCCAGCATTTATTGTTTGTAGACATTTTGATGATGGCCATTCTGACCGGTGTGAGGTGATACCTCATTGTAGTTTTGATTTGCATTTCTCTAATAATTAGCAATGTTGAGCATCATTTCATGTGCCTCTTGGCCATCTGTATATCTTCTTTGGAGAAATGTCTCTTTAGGTTATTTTGCCCATTTTTTAAAAAACATTTTTATTGGAGTATAATTGATTGACATTGTTGTGTTAGTTGATGCTCTATAACAAAGTGAATCAGCTGTACATATACATATATCCCCATATCTCCTCCCTCTTGCATCTCCCTCCCTCCCTCCCTATCCTGCCCCTCTAGGTGGTCACAAAGCACCGAGCTGATCTCCCTGTGCTATGTGGCTGCTTCCCACTAGCTATCTATTTTACATTTGGTAGTGTATATATGTCAATGCCACTCTCTCACTTCATCTCAGCTTACCCTTCTCCCTCCCCATGTCCTCAAGTCCATTCTCTACATCTGCATCTTTATTCCTGTCCTGCCCCTAGGTTCTTTTGAGCCTTTTTTTTTTTTTTTTAGATTCCATATATATGTGTGTTAGCATAGGGTATTTTTCTCTTTCTGACTTACTTCACTCTGTATGACAGACTCTAGGTCCATCCACCTCACTATAAATAACTCAATTTTGTTTCTTTTTATGGCTGAGTAATATTCCATTGTGTATATGTGCCACATCTTCTTTATCCATTCATCTGTTGATGGACACTTAGGTTGCTTCCATGTCCTGGCTATTGTAAATAGTGCTGCAATGAACATTGTGGTACATGACTCTTTTTGGGAGTCATGGGGGATTGCTGGATCATATGGTAATTCCATTTTTAGTTTTTTAAGGACCCTCCGTACTGTTCTCCATAGTGGCTGTATCAATTTACATTCCCACCAACAGTGCAAGAGGGTTCCCTTTTCTCCACACCCTCTCCAGCATTTATTGTTTGTAGATTTTTTGATGATGGCCATTCTGACTGGTGTGAGGTGATAACTCATTGTAGGTTTTTTTTTTTTTTTTGCGGTGCGCGGGCCTCTCACTGTTTTGGCCTCTCCCGCTGCAGAGCAACAGGCTCCGGACGTGCAGGTTCAGCGGCCACGGCTCATGGGCCCAGCCGCTCCGCAGCATGTGGGATCCTCCCGGACCAGGGCATGAACCTGTGTCCAGTGTCCCCTGCATCGGCAGGCGGACTCTCAACCACTGCGCCACCAGGGAAGCCTACTCATTGTAGTTTTGATTTGCATTTCTCTAATGATTAGTGATGTTGAGCATCCTTTCATGTGTTTGTTGGCAATTTGTATATCTTCTTTGGAGAAATGTCTGTTTAGGCCTTCTGCCCATTTTTGGATTGGGTTGTTTGTTTTTTTGATATTGAGCCTCATGAGCTGTTTTTTTTGGAGACTAATCCCTTGTTGGTCACATTGTTTGCAAATATTTTCTCCTACTCTGTGGGTTGTCTTTTTGTTTTGTTTATGGTTTCCTTTGCTGTGCAAAAGCTTTTAACTTTATTTAAGTCCCATTGGTTTATTTTCGTTTTTATTTCCCGTACTCTAGGAGGTGGATCCAAAAAGATATTGCTGTGATTTATGTCATAGAGTTTCTGCCTATGTTTTCCTCTAAGAGTTTTATAGTATCTAGTCTTACATTTAGGTCTTTAATCCATTTTGAGTTTAATTTTGTGTATGGTGTTAAAGAATGTTCTAATTTCATTTTTTTACATGTAGCTGTGCAGTTTTCCCAGCACAATTTATTGAAGAGACTGTCTTTCCTCCATTTTATAGTCTTGCTTCCTTTGTCATAGATTAGTTGGCCATAGATGCATGGGATTATTTCTGGGCTTTCTACCCTGTTCCATTAATCTATATTTCTGTTTTTGTGCCAGTACCATACTGTTTTGATGACTGTAGCTTTGTAGAATAGTCTGAAGCCAGGGAGCGTGAGTCCTCCAGCTCTGTTTTTCTAGCTCGGTTTTGGCTATTTGGGGTCTTTTGTGTTTCCATACTAATTAAAAAAATTTTTTTTTCTAGTTCTGTGAAAAATGCCATTGGTAATTTGATAGGGATTGCATTGAGTCTGTAGATTGCTTTGGGTAATATAGTCACTTTGACATTATTGATTCTTCCAATCCAAGAACATGTATATCTTTCCAATTGTTTGTGTCATCTTCGATTTCTTTCATCAGCATTTCATAGTTTTCAGAGTACAGGTCTTTTGTCTCCTTAGGTAGGTTTATTTCTAGGTATTTTATTCTTTTTGATGTGATGGTAAATGGGATCATTTCCTTAATTTCTCTTTCTGATCTTTCATTGTTAGTGTATAGAAACGCAAGAGATTTCTGTGTATTAATTTTGTATCCTGCAACTTTACCAAATTCATTGATGAGCTCTAGTAGTTTTCTGGTAGCGTCTTTAGGATTCTCTGTGTATAGTATCATGTCATCTGCAAACAGTGACAGCTTTACTTCTTCTTTTCCAACTTGGATTCCTTTTATTTCTTTTTCTTCTCTGATTGCTGTGGCTAGGACTTCCAAAACTATATTGAAGAAAAGTGGCAAGAGTGGGCATGCTTGCCTTGTTCCTGATCTTAGAGGGAATGCTTTCAGCTTTTCACCATTGAGGATGATGTTAGCTGTGGGCTTGTCATATATGGTCTTTATTATGTTGAGGTAATTTCCCTCTACACCTACTTTCTGGAGGGTGTTTATCATAAATGGGTGTTGGATTTTTGTCAAAAGCTCTTTCTGCATCTATTGAGATGATCATATGGTTTTTATTCTTCAGTTTGTTAATGTGGTATATCACATTGATTGATTTGTGGATATTGAAGAACGCTTGCATGCCTGGGATAAATTCCACTTGATCATGGTGTATGATCCTTTTTTTTTTTTTTTAAGTAAATTTATTTATCTTTTTATTTTTGGCTGTGTTGAGTCTTCATTGCTGCACACGGGCCCTCTCCAGTTATGGTGAGCAGGGGCTTGTCTTCATTGCGGTGGCCTCTCTTGTTGAGGAGCACGGGCTTCAGGTGTGCAGGCTTCATAAGTTATGGCATGTGGGCTCAGTAGTTGTGGCTCACGGGCTCTAGAGTGCAGGCTCAGCAGTTGTGGCACATGGGTTTAGTTGCTGCACGGCATGTGGGATCTTCCCAGACCAAGGCTCAAACCCATGTCCCCTGCATTGGCAGGCGAATTCTTAACCACTGCGCCACCAGGAATGTCCAGATCATGGTGTATGATCCTTTTAATCTATTGTTGAATTCGGTTTGCCAGTTTTGTTGAGTATTTTTGCATCTCGGTTCATCAGTGGTATTAGCCTGTAATTTTCTTTTTTTGTGGTATCTTTGTGTGGTTTTGGTATCATGGTGATGGTGGCCTCATAGAATGAGCTTGGGAGTGTTCCTTCCTCTGCAATTTTTGGGAATAGTTTTAGAACGATAGGTGGTAACTCTTCTCTAAATGTTTGATAGAATTCACCTGTAAAGTCTGGTCCTGGGCTTTTGTTTGTTGGAGGTTCGATTTCAATACTTGTGATTGGTCTGTTCATATTTTCTACTTCTTCCTGGTTCAGTCTTGGAAGGTTATAACTTCTAAGAATTTGTCCATTTCCTCTAGGTTGTCCATTTTATTGGCATGTAATTGTTTTTGGTAGTCTTTTATGATCCTTTGTATTTCTGTTGTGTCAGTTGTAACTTCTTTTTCATTTCTAATTTTATTGATTTGAGTCTTCTCCCTTTTTTTCTTGATGCGTCTGGCTAAAGCTTTATCAATTTTGTTTATCTCTTTTTTGGCTGCACCACGCAGCTTGTGGGACCTTGGTTTCCCAATCAGGGATTGAAGTCAGGCCACGGCAGTGAAAGTACTGAGTGCTAACCACTGGACCGCAAGGGAATTCCCAACATTTTTTCTTTGTCTTTAATTTTTGTCAGTTTGATTAATATGTGTCTTGGCACGTTCCTCCTTGAGTTTATCTTGTACGGGGTCTCTGTGCTTCTTGGACTTAGTGGGTTGTTCCTTTCTCACTTTAGGTAAGTTTTCAGCTATAATCTCTTCAATTATTTCCTCAGGCCCTTTCTCTCTCTCTTCTCTTTCTGGGACCCCTGTAGTGTGAATGTTCATGCATTTAATGTTGTCCCAGAGATCTCTGAGACTGTCCTCATTTCTTTTCATTCTTTTTTCTTTATTTTGTTCTACAGCAGTGATTTCTGCCATTCTGTCTTCCAGCTCACTTATTCGTTCTTCTGCCTCAATTATTCTGCTATTGATTCCTTTTACTGATTTTTCATTCCAGTTATTGTATTGTTCATCTGTTTGTTCATTACTATTTTTTTTAATATTTATTTATTTATTTGGTTGCACAGGGTCTTAGTTGCGGCAGGTGGGCTCCTTAGTTGTGGCATGCGGGCTCCTTAGTTGTGGCACGTGAACTCTTAGTTGCTGCATGCATGTGAGATCTAGTTCCCTGACCAGGGATTGAACCCGGGCCCCCTGCATTGGGAGCACGGAGTCTTATCCACTGTGCCACCAGGGAAGTCCCTGTTTGTTCTCTCAATTTCTAGCTCTTTGTTGAGCATCTCTTGTATCTTCTCAATCTGTGCCTCCATTCTTTTTCTGAGATCTTGGATTATCTTTACTATCATTACTTTAAATTCTTTTTCAGATAGGTTGCCAATCTACACTTCACTTAGTTTTTCTTCTTTTTTAAAAATATTTATTTATCTATTCATTTATTGGCTGCGTTTGGTCTTAGCTGCGGCACGTGGGATCTTTTGTTGCAGCTCACAGGCTTCTTTCTAGTTGTGGCACACAGGCCTCTCTCTAGTCGTGGTGCACAGGCTCCAGAGTGCATGGGCTCTGTAGTTGCGGCACATGGGCTCTCTCGTTGTGGCATGAGGGCTTAGTTGCCCTGTGGCATGTAGGATCTTAGTTCCCCAACCAGGGATCAAACCGGCATCCCCTGCATTGCAAGATGGATTCTTAACCACTGGACCCCCAGGGAAGTCCCTCTTTTGGGTTTTTATCTTGTTCCTTTGTCTGGAACATATTTCTCTGCTGTCTCATTTGTTTCTAACTTTCTGGGTTTGTGGTCTCCTTTCCACTAGCTGCAGGAGCATAGATCCTCTTGCTTCTCATGTCGGCCCCTGGCCGGTGAGGTGGGTCCTGAGGCTTGTACAGGCTTCCTGGGGGGAGGGACTGGTTCCTGCCCACTTGTTGGTGGAGATGGGTCTTGTCCCTCTGGTGGGCATGGCCATGTTAAGGGATGTGTTTAGAGGTGGCTGTGAGCTCAGTATGGCTTTAGGCAGCCTGTGTGCTGATGGGTGTTCCTGTCCTGCTGTGTGCTTTGTTCCTATCCTGCTGGTTGTTTGGGCTGAGGCATTTCAGCACTGGAGCCTGTAGGCTGTTAGGTAAGGCCAGGTCTTGATGCTAAAATGGCGACCTCTGGGAGAGCTCAAGCCAAAATATTCTCTGGGTCCTCTGCCACCAGTGTCCTTGCGCCCTCATTGATTTACAGCCGACCCCTGCCTCCCCGGGAGACCCTCCAAGACTCGTAGGTAGGTCCAGCCCCAGCTCTTATGGAGTTAGTGCTTTGTTCTTTGTCTCAGTGTATGGGAAACCTTGTGTGTGCTCTCCAAGAGTGGAGTCTGTGTTTCCCCCAGTCCTGTGGCACTCTGGCACTCAAGCCCCACTGGCCTTCAAAGCCAAATGCTCTGGGGATTCCTCCTCCTGATGCCAGACCCTCAGGCTGGGGAGCCAGACATGGGGCTACGACTCTCACTCTTGTGGGAGAACCTCTGCGATATAAATATTGTCCAGTTTGTGGGTCACCCACCTGGTGGGTATGGGATTTCATTATGTCATGAAAGCGCCACTCCTACCATCTCACTGTGCCTTCTTCTTTGTCTTTGGGTGTAAAATATCTTTTTTGATAGGTTCCAATCTTTTTTTTTGATGGTTGTTCAGCAGTTAGTTGTGATTTTGGTGTTTTTGTGAGAGGAGGTGAGTTCAAGTCCCTCTACTCCGCAATCTTTTCTGGAATTGAGGGGCTGCTTTTAGTTTGTATGCTTGCTGCCTCTTTCCTCTGCATGTGCTGGCAGTTATCACTTTGATATGATGTGTGCAGGTACCGTGGCCTTCGCACTCTCCTGGGATAGCGGGGGCAGGGCTTGGCGCCTGTCATGGGTCTCTTAGAGGCTGCTGTCCATGCATTCCCAGGACAGTGAGGGCAGGGCTTGGCACCTGCTCATAGGTCTCCTAGGGGCGGCTGTTATCTGTGTGCTCCAGGGACAGTGGGGGCAGCTCTTGGCGCCTGCTTATGGGTCTCCTAGGCGTGGCTGCTATCCACACATTCCTGGGACAATGGGGGCAGGGCTCCTATCCACTCATTTTTGATGGGCATTTAAGTTCCTTCCATATCTTGGTTGTTGTAAATAATGCTGCAATAAACATAGGAGTGCATATATCTTTTCTAATTGGTGTTTTCATTTTCTTTGGATACATACTCAGAAGTGGAATTGCTGGATCATATGTCAGTTCTATTTTTAATTTTTTGAGGACCCTCCACACTGTTTTCCGTAGGGGCTGCACCAATTTGCATTCCCCTCAGCAGTGCACAAGAGTTCCCTTTTCTCCATATCCTCACCAACACTTGTTATTTGTTGTCTTTTTGATAATAGCAATTCTGACAGGTGTGAGGTGATATCTCATTGTGATTTTGAGTTGTATTTCCCTGCTGATTAGTGATGTTGAGCATCTTTTTATGTGCCTTTTGGCCATCTGTATGTCTTCTTTGGAAAAATATCTATAGTCCTATACCTATTTTTTAATTAGATTGTTTATTTTTTTGATGTTGAATTGTATGAGTTCTTTGTATATTTTGTATATTAATCTGTTATTGGATATACTATTTGCAAATATTTTATCTTATTCAGTCAGTGGCCTTTTTATTTTGTTGATAGTTTCCTTCACTGTGCAAAAGGTTTTTAGTCTGATGTAGTCCTGTTTGTTTATTTTTGCTTTTGTTTCCCTCACCTAAGGAGACATATCCAAAAATATTGCTAAGACCAATGTCAAAGAGTGAGTGCTTATGTTTTCATCTAGAAGTTTTATGGTTTTAGGTCTTACATTTAAGTCTTTAATCCATTTTGAGTTTATTTTTGTATATGGTTTGAGAAAGTAGTCCAGTTTGATTCTTTCACATGTGATTGTCAAGTTTTCTCAACACTGTTTATTGAAGACACTGTCTTTTCCCCATTGTATTTCCTTCTCTCCTTTGCCATAGATTAATTGCCCATATAAGTGTGGGTTCATTTCTAGGCTCTCTGTTCTGTTTCGTTGATCTCTATGTCTGTTTTTGTGCAATTCCCATGCTGTTTTGATTGCTGTAGCTTTATAGTACAGTTTGAAATCAGATAGCATGATATCTCCAGCTTTGTTCTTCTTCCTCAAGATTGTTTTGGCTCTTTGGCATCTTTGTGTTTTCATACAAATTTTAGAATTATTTTTTCTAGTTCTGTGAAAAATGCCATTGGTATTTTAATAGGGATTGCATTGAATCTGTAGATTGTCTTGGGTAATATGGTCATTTTAACAATATTAATTCTTCTAATTCATGAGCCTGGTATATCTTTTCATCTCTTTGTGTTGTCTTCAGTTTCTTTCAACAGTGTCTTATAGTTTTCTGAGTGTAGGTCTTTATCTCCTTAATTAGATTTATTCTGGGAGGTCCCTGGTGGTCTAGTGGTTAGGATTCTTGGCTTTCACTGCTGCAGCCTGGGTTCAATCCCTGGCTGGGGAACTGAGATCCCACAAACCACATGGTATGGCCAAAAAAACCCCCCCAAAAACCTATCCAAGTTAAAAAAAAGAGATTTATTCCTAGGTATTTTATTCTTTTTAAATGTGATTGTAAATGGGATTTTTATTCTTAATTTCTCTCTCTGATAGTTCTATGTTAGCGTATAGAAGTGCAAC
Source organism: Lipotes vexillifer (assembly GCF_000442215.2). NCBI lineage: Eukaryota > Metazoa > Chordata > Mammalia > Artiodactyla > Lipotidae > Lipotes > Lipotes vexillifer. The sequence continues at coordinate 1,238,424 of NW_006772405.1, read as the reverse complement.
AGATTCCTCTATATTAATTTTGTATCTTGCAACTTTACCAAATTCACTGATGTGCTCTAGAAGTTTTTTGGTGGTGTCTTGTTATCTGCAAACAGTGACAGTTTTACTTTGTAGTCTCTAATTTCTTCCTTTACTTCTTTTTAAAAAAATTAATTTATTTATTTTTATTTATTTTTGGCTGTGTTGGGTCTTTGTTGCTGTGCACGTGGGCTTTCTCTAGTTGCGGCGAGAGGGGACTACTCTTCGTTGCGGTGCGTGGGCTTCTCATTGTCGTGGCTTCTTTTGTTGTGGAGCACTGGCTCTAGGAGCGCGGGCTTCAGTAGTTGTAGCACGTGGGCTCAGTAGTTGTGGCTTGCAGGCTCTAGAGCACAGGCTCAGTAGTTGTGGCGCACAGGCTTTGTTGCTCCATGGCATGTGGGATCTTCCTGGACCAGGGCTCAAACCTGTGTCCCCTGCATTGGCAGGCAGATTCTTAACCACTGTGCCACCAGGGAAGCCCCCTTTACTTCTTTAAGCATGGTTTCCCTTAGTTCTTTGAACATATTTACAAAGGATGCTTTGAAATCTTTGTTAAATTCCACATGTGGGTCCTCTCATAGACAGTTTCTGTTGCCTGCCTTTTTCCCTCTGTATGGGTCACACTTTCCTGTTTCTTTGAATGTTTCATAATCTGTTTTGAAAGTTGGGCATTTTATATAATATATTGTAGCATCTCTAGGTATACTGACCCCTATCCCCCACCAGACTGTTTATTTGTTTAGTGACTTAGTTGGCTCTTTTAGTGAAGTACATTTCTCCCTGCAGCATGAAGCCTCTGATGTTGAGCCTGAATGGGTACAGCCTTAGGGATCACACCAGCTGTTAGGCTCCACTAATTTTCAGCTGATTGCTCTATTTTTTAAAAAATATTTATTTATTTAGTTAATTTATTTATTTTCCTTTTTATTTTTTTTGCTGCATCAGGTCTTAGTTGCAGCACATGGGGTCTTCGTTGAGGCACGTGGGATCTTTTTGTTACAGTGAGCGGTCTATTTGTTGTGGTCCTCGGGCTTCTCTCTAGTTGTGGTGTGAGGGTTTTCTCTCTCTAGTTATGGCGCGAGGGCTCCAGAGCACGTGGGCTCTGTAGTTTGCGGTATGTGGGCTCTCTTATTGAGGCATGTGAGCTCAATAGTTGTGGTGCACGGGCTTAGTTGCCATGTGGCATGTGGAAACTTAGTTCCCTGACCAGGGATCAAACCCACATCCCCTGCATTGGAAGGAGGATTCTTTACCACTGGACCACCAGGGAAGTCCCTGCTTTATTGTTTTTGACAATGCTCTGTATCATCATTTGCTCCACACTTTGTTTCCACTAACGTCAGTTCTTTTGAAGGGGAGCTTTGGAGTTCACTGTTTTTATGACCTGCCTTTCACCTTGGGCAAAATCTCTGAGTCACTGTTCTGAATCTAGGGGTGGGAATAGTGGCCTGCTTCTCTTAGAGTGACATCTCTGTTTTGTGAGCAGGGTGCTGGGTGGGGACTGTAACCTCTGGTCTTCTTAGATTTCCTCACCTAGTGTGGAACCCCTGTGTTATGAGTGAGCTGGGGTGAGGGCAGTCAGGGCCCCCACATCTTTGGCCTGCCCAACCTGCAGTAGAGCCTCTGCTCTATGAGTGGGGTCTGGGTAGAGAAAGGGAGCACCCTACTTCTGGGCTGCACTCACTTGGGATTTAGTGTTTGTAGCACATAGCTAGGGGTGATGAGAAATGCTGGTTACCTGCTCTTATTGGGGAGATACTGCAGCTCTTGACTGGGAGCTAGAGGAGAGAGAGCCTCGTTTTCTTGTCCACATCTGGAGATTTTGTTACACTGAGCTGGGAAAAGATTTATTTTAGAATAAATCTTCATTTGCCATATGCCCTCAGGACAATTTCTAGAGACTTAAGATGATTGATTTAGCAATCTTTTTTTTTAAACTTAATTAATTAATTAATTTATGGCTGTGTTGGGTCCTCGTTGCTGCACGCGGGCTTTCTCTAGTTGCAGCGAGTGGGGGCTACTCTTTGTTGCAGTGCGTGGGCTTCTTATTTTGGTGGCTTCTCGTTACAGAGCATGGGCTCTAGGCACGCGGGCTTCAGTAGTTGTGGCACGTGGGCTCAGTAGTTGTGGCTCGCGGGCTCTAGAGTGCAGGCTCAGTAGCTGTGGTGCATGGGCTTAGTTGCTCCATGGCATGTAGGATCTTCCCAGACCAGGGCTTGAACCAGTGTTCCCTGCATTGGCAGGTGGATTCTTAACCACTGCATCACCAGGGAAGCCCTGATTTAGCAATCTGTACCAGTTTCGGTTGTTTTCTGGGGAATGGGTCTGTGGAGCTGCTCATGCCGCCATTTTTCTCCGTAATGCCCTCAGTTCCCACGATTTTTGTTTTCTCATATTTGTGTCCTTTTGCAGTCCCTTCCCACACTAGATAGGCTGACCTGTGTAACCATTAGGATATGGCAGAAATTATCACAAAAGCTAGTTCACAAAAACATTGCAGCTTCTGCCCTGTTCCTCCTTCCTGGGTCACTTGCTCTGTGGGAAGCCAGCTGTCTTGTCATGAGGACAAGCAGCCCAATGGTGAGGTCATCCTGGCAAGGAACTGAGGCCTCCTTCCAAAAGCCAGCCCAAACTTGCCAGGCATACAAATCAACCATCTTGGGAGCAGATCCTCCAGCGTGTCAAGCCTTCAGATGACTTCAAATGACCAGCTGATGTCTTGACTGTGACCTCACAAGAGACCCCAATCCAGAACTACCTAACTAAGCTGCCCCGGGATTCCTGACCCACAGAGCACACTTAGGTTTTGAGCTATGAAATTTTGGGTAATTTGTTATGTAGCAGTAGGTAGTTAATACATGATCTTGGGTAAGACCCTTCTCTTATGTTCTTCAGTTCCTTCATCTGAAAAACATTTTTGGACTAGATCCATAGTTTCCAACTGTCTGCAAGGAGCCCTATGATTTCATAGTGATGGGTAACAGGCTACCATGTGGGGCAAAGGGGAGGCCAAGTGGGCCTCCAGACTCCAGGCAAAGCAGCTCCACTTTTCTCTCTCTCTTATAAACTGGGCTTCAATGTAAGATTTAATTTGAAGAAAGAGTCTGTTTTTTGCTATCTTTGCTTTTGGGTTTTTTTTTTTTATGTTTTATGATTTCTTCAATCTTACATGCTTATTTCAATTTAGTTTCCCATCTTGAAATGGGCATTTCATAAGGCCCTGTATTTCTAGTGTCTCTGATCATAGAGTATAAGGAATGCTACACAACAAACCTCTAATTGCTCAGAGACTTTTCCAAAGTTACACAGTAATTTAGTGACCAAGTGAGGAATGGAATATAGGTCCCCTTGACTCCCAGAAGAGATTATCTACACTAATGAAATGGAGCTATCATAAATAAAAATATTTAAAAAAATAAATCTTCAAAAAGCAAAGACTAGAACTTGACTTTGTTCAAGTACGGGGGAAGAAAGTAAAAACAACAAATAAAAGACTCTTAGGACATGCTGTCCTACAGGAAGCTGGCTTGCTCATAAAGATAAATCATACAGGAGTAGAGATTAATGTTGGGAATCAAAGAGAACTTACATAGAGTTGTCTGGCATAGTTAGTCATTATTTATTGTGCAGTGTGGCGATCAGGCAATTCAGCAAGCTCCTATGGGGTGCTAGGCAGAGCTTGGACTGGGACACAGAGGTAAGCCATATATATATATATATATATGGCTTTATGTAGTGTTAAAAGTTTTAAATAGTTGCTTATATTAAAACATAAGTAGATTTCTGGTCTCTTTTGAATAATTGGCAAATCTGGGCTGGCATTGCTGCATGGGGGCCTTGGCTGGAGCTAAGTAGTAGCTGCCCCTAGAGCTGGGGCCTGAGCACTGCAGTTTCCTTCAGTCTCCCCCAACCCATTCCCTGTTGTTTCCCCTCTGAAGCCACCTGCTAGCTGCCCTTTATCACTCTGCTTGTGCTGTTATTTTTCTTAGAGTATTTTCTTATACCTCTCTTCACTTATTTACCCACGTGACCCTAGCAAGGATCTGATTTTGAGACACCCCCCCGACCCCGCTCCTGTCCTGGACTTTTTCCCTCCCTTCTTCCCTTGCACACAGAACTCACTGGAGGCATGGCGCTTGACTTTGACCTGTGGGTCTGCCCGGTGGGACTTCTCACTGCAGGTGGAGGCATGGCGCTTGATCTGGGCTCCAGAGGGACGCTCAGGCTCCTCGTCCTGGGTGAGAGATGGAAGGAGAAGGTAAAGTGTGGGTGGGCTCAGAATCCTCAGTGTAGGTGCTTTCTGGTGCGCGCTCAGTGGCTGAGTACTACATGACCTCTGAGATCTTGGCCTTACATTTTTAGATGTGTGCAGCCCTCAACAGTTTATAAACCACTTGCACTAGCAGTGTATTACTTGATCCTCATACCTTCCTGTGGGGGGCAGCAGAAGGCAACCCTAAGCTGGAATTTCTGCTGAGAGGAAAATTAGGAAGTCTCAAAAGACCATGGGTGACCATATTTGATTTATCGTAGATATTTTTGTCCTCACATCATTTGGACGTATCCTTCAAGTTTTCCAAATTGCTAATATAAAGTCTTAAGTTAAAAAAACAGTTATAGATGAGATCAGCCAATGGTAGAAGTGACATAACTTAATAGACTGGTTATACATTTTTGCATGAAGAGTCATGAGAACACTCAAAATCTTGTCAAAGCTCAGGAAACCGTGAGTGGAATATGATAATAATGTCATACAATACTGCTGTTGATAACAACAGTACTATTTACTCCTCTGTATAAGACCTTCCAATGTCCAGGTACTGTGCTAAGTTTTTTCCATAAAGCATTTCATTTAGTTTTTGCAATAGTCCTATCAGGTAGCTTTTATCATATTTATGTGGAGCCAGGAAGTGAGGACCAGAGAAATGAAGCCCAAGGTAACTTGGACTCAGCCCTGAGTGCAAGGTTCATGTCCTTAAGCACTAAGCTGTCTTGCTATTAAACTCTGCAGCTGAGAACAGTCTCAAGCTGAATCTACTGGTTCATATGAGTCTGAAGAAAGACCATGTAGACAGAAGGATGGCTGGAGAAGTTTCTAGTAGCAAAGGGAGTCCTAGAGGTGAGAGCTCAGAGTGTCATCCAGCACTGTCCAAGGCAGGGGTCCTGGCCCGCAAACACATCTGCTTTCCTTTGCAGCTTGATTCCCTCTCTCTCTCCTCTAGCTGTGAGGTCTGACCCACCAACCACTGTCTGATCAGAATGTCATCCTCTGGCTCTCCAGTGGCAGGAGAAGGCACAGGGCATGCTGCGGAGCAGTATGGGTCAAGTGATGGCTACAGAGGACTCACTGTAAATTAATAAGCTGGCATCTCCTTGGTTTAGTGAACGAGACAGGGAGAATGTCCTGGGAGCTGAAGCCTAGACTGTGGTTGTCACCAGGTAAAGGCCTGTGGGGGCAGCCACCCAGTTATCATCCCCCTGAGACACTACTGAATCAGTCAATTCACAGAGCAGTAAACAGGGGTGGACAGTCCAACACCTTGCTCAGACTGGAGCAGTGCTTTATAGATGCAGAGGGCTTTCTTCTTCCTGGTCAGGGGATCTTTCCACTGCACTGCTCAGTCTCCTGTTCCAGAGATTCTTTCCCCTGAGCCATGGTCTGTCATAATAAGGTCCCCTCTCCCCCGCCTTCTAGCTGCTGGTTAAACAAAAATGATCTCTCTGGGGCTTCCCTGGTGGCGCAGTGGTTGAAAGTCCCCCTGCCGATGCAGGGGACACGGGTTTGTGCCCCGGTCCGGGAAGCTCCCACATGCTGCGGAGCAGCTGGGCCCGTGA
>NW_006772405.1:1146096-1232006 GCF_000442215.2 Lipotes vexillifer | reverse complement strand
GGGAGGGCCCAAAAAGGAGGGGGGCCCGTACCCCCAAAAAAAAAAAAAAAAAAAAAAAAAAAAAAAATTATCTCTCTGAGGCAAAGGAAAAAAGGAGTAGTGAGGGAGAGCTAATAAGTAGCTTTTGCCATGTTCCCCAAAGTCCCAAGGGACCGTACCTGCATCTTTTCATAAGGAACATCATCATAGACTCGGGGCTCAGGCCACTGATCCTGGCAGGATCTTGCATATCTAGAAAATACAAGGGACGATGATGATGATGGTGACAATGATACTTATGCAGCTTACAGTGCTTTCCTGTGCATTCTCTCATTTGATTCTGGTCAGCACCTTTTAATGGAGGTCAGAAGGTTAGTGATAGCAACCATGCCAGGCAGGACTAGGACATTGATGTGTTAAGAGCTTTATAGGCAGGGACCCATGGGATTCTCATAACAACTCAGGAAGCAGGTGATTCATCACCTCCAATTTATAAGCGAGAAAACAGAGGATCCAGGCTGGCAAGCAACCAGCCCAAGCTGTTGGTCGTGATAGAGCCGTGACTTGAATATGGTACTTATAATGCCAAACTCTGCACACCAGCCCTGTGCCCGCCCAGAAGCTCAAGGGTATGGGGACACTAAGTATCCATGGCATGAGAGCAGAGCGCAGGCCACTGTACAAAAAAGTTTCTCCTTTCTGGCTCATTCCGTCCACAGTGTCCCCTGACTCTGGGCTACCTCCTTTAACCAGCTCACTCCTGCCTGCTAGAAGAGGAAGGCACCCACTCTGACTTCCCAAGGAAGCAGGCTTTCTCAGCCCTTCCTCCCTCCCCTCCCATTCCCAAGGCTGGACTCCGCCTCTGAGAGGGAGCTGAGATAGGAAAGTTTGCGGGTGGCCGTGGGCCATGGGGTGCCGGCCCTCACAGGAAGGAGTTGCGCCCTGCACTGACGATGCTGGTTAAGGTCTCCACGTCCACGTAGTCATAATGCAGCGCTTCGGGAGTGACTTTGGAGCCCATCTCCACCAGCAGCAGCCCGAGCCAGCGGCCCATGTCCTCGGAGCAGCTTGCCTGAGGGAGAGGAGGCACAAGCTTGGGTTCACTTTGGCACCATCAGAGCCTCTGGCTACCTGCTCACTTCAGCCAAACCCATATTCATATAGTATCTGTTATGTACCCAATACTTAGGGATCCAAGAGGAGCAAGACTAGAACACACATCCAGAAACCCAAGTGGCTCCCACCTTCCCTCTATTCAGGTCTTTGCTCTAAGGCTACCTCCTCAGAGAAGCCCTCCCTGACTACCTCTCTTAAGACACATAACCTCACTCACTATCCTCAGAGCCTTCCTGACCATTTGGATATGAAAACAAAATTCAGGTGTTCTCTGAATTTTTTTTTAATATTTGTTTTTTATTAAATGAGGAGGCTATTTATCACATAACCCAATCAAATTTTTTTCTTGTATTATAAATGCCAATTATATATAGTATTGTATACAGGAAAATCTCCAAGAAGTTGCTGGTCAACTAAACATATACTTATGTTCTTATTTAAAGAGGATTATTATAAAATCAAGTTAGCACACAAATACTGTACTTGAATTTAAAAAGCACACTTTTTGCCAGAAAGCTCTTTGTTTAATTGAAGTGAAATAAGAGACCCATCTCAAACTATCAGAAGTAAAAGTGACTTACAGAGTCAATATTTCCTGTAATTTAAGAACTGACACAGGCATTGGGTACTGGGCAAAGAAAACAAGACCAAGAGGCTGGGTCTTAGTTCTAGGAGAAGACTAGAGGCCATTGATCCTCTGTGGAGCTTTGGATGAGGCACATGCCTACCCTGGCCTCAGTTTTCTTATCTGTAATGTGAGGGCGTAGTTGTTTAAGTTTCCCTCCCAGTTAATATTTTAAATTCTAAACAACTGAAGGATTGACGTGTATAGAGAGAGTCAGCATATTCTGGGTGACCCCCGAGAGGAGGGCTAGGTATGAAAAATGAATGGGTGAAATGAAATCGCATTGTCATTCAGCCATTTGTTCAACAGATCTTAATTGAGCCCTTAGTATGTGCTGGACATCATGGTGGGTTCTGGAAAAACAAAAGTATGCAGAACAGTGTGGTTACTACCTTCACAGAGCTTAGGATTGCAACTCAATATGGAGAAAATCTTCGTAAAAATTTAGTTGCTTGGTGGGAGGAGCAAGCTACTTTGAAGGGCAGTGGTTTATCTGAGGTGAACAGTCACTGGTGGGTAGTAAATTTTAGAGAGGATTCCAGAATCAGATTGGAGTTATATCAGACGATGCCTTTCAGGTTTGGGATTATATTTCTAAGGCAGAATAAACAAACCTTGGGTCTAGGGTTGCCAGATTTAACAAATAAAAATGCAGAATTCTCTGTTAAATTCGAGTTTCAGATAAACCAGTGAATCATTTTTTAGTATAGGTATGTCCCAAATATGGGATGTACTTCTATTAAAAAGAATTATTTGTTGTTTATCTGAAATTCAAATTTAAGTGGGTGTTCTATAGTTTAACCAGCAGCTCTGTTGGTTACTTGGCAACAGTTGGCTTACTTTCCCTCTTCTTTAGTCCCTATAATGTCAGTAGCAAGGTACTGTGGACAAAAGCCAAAGTCCAGGCCAGAGCTCCTCTCACCTCCTACCACCAAGGCCCACCTGCATTTTCTCCTCTCACCTCCAAGATGGCGACCTCCTGCCGGTTGCGCAGGATCCTGAAGGCAAATGGGTGTCTGGGCCCAAAGCTTGGGGCCACCTCACAACCGTGGAGGGCGATAGCATTCACGTGGGTCCGCAGGTCCGTGCGGTCCTTATAGAAATACAAGGTGTTGCACTTTAGGCGGCACCAGCGTTCCTTCCAGCCATGGTTCACCAGCACATTCAGATAACCTGGGAGGAGAAGACCAGTGGTGTGACCTCCTAACAGCCCTGGGGGATACAAGTCAGGGTGCGTGGGTCTACACCCCGGGGACAGAGCACTTGGATAACCCTTGTCCTCTAGCTGGAAAGAAGGCCTTCTGGGTCCCGGATCAGCTCACTCGTGGCCTGTGACCACAGGCATCCTCTTCTGTCTCTGAATTTCAGTTTGTTATCTATGAAATGGGGACTGCTAATCATATTTGTACATACATGCACAGCTTTTAGACTATACCAAGCTTGATGAAAAGGGCAGAACTACCATGCAGAATGAATAAAAGACACAACTCTTCCTCTTGCCTTTCCTCCTAAAATGTCAAAACTATTACTGAAGACAGAAAATAATGGGTGATGCTGACACCTGGTGGCAGCATGTGGGAACGAAAACATCTAGCCAAGATAAAGAATTATAAAACAAGTAAGGGACAGGCTGATGGCTGACGAGTTTAGAATTCCCTCAGCGGTTTAGATTTTAACTTATTTTTTACCATAACATGTCCTGATCCACTTACAAAGTATTTCTTTATAGCCGTGTGCATTTATAATGTTCTTTCCAGGTCAGCGGAATATTAACTGTTTATCTAAAATACATGATTTTCTATTGGATTCCAGTACACGGAAAACTGCATTTAGATAGACAGTATGTTTTTTTTCCTTCCAAACTCCTTTTAACTCACATTGAATGCATTTCTAATGAAAAGTACTTAAAAAATTTTATCCAAGAAATATCCTTGTAAGACTGGGCCGTAACTTAAACACCTGGCATATTATATACGGGGAAGTAAGATACTCTCCTCTTGTCATAGTAGAGGAAGCTGAGGCCCAGAGGTGGGCAGTGATCGGCACTAAGGTCACAGGGAGAATAGAAATAGAGTCAGTTGGCTTTTCCTTCTGTTAGGCGTCAGGGCTTCATGGAGGAGAAGTGATGGAAGGGCATGGATTATTGATGGAGTGGGGGTTAGCCTTCCAGTAGGAGGATTCTGTCCTCTGCCTTGGGAGTGAGGTAGGTTAGGCCTGGAGGGTCTCCTGGCTTGGCCCCAGGAGCCCTCATCAACAGGGTCTGAATTCACATCCACATGCCCGGTACCCACCACAGCATGGAACCTCCTCCTCGGTAGAGGATGTCTGCGGGTCATCGGCCAGTGCCTTCTTCTTAGAGAAGCTGATGATACGGGTGATCTTGCGGCCCGCAGCCCTGCTCATTGAACCCTTCAGCTCTGACAGGCTGCTCTTCTTCCCTTTGCCTGTTGCCATGGAGATGGGTTAGGGGAGGGGAGGGAGGCCCAAGACCCAGATCCACCCACCCCTAGCCCTTCCCCCCAACCGTCCAGCCTGCACACAGGGCTTGGCCTACAGCTCCAGGTATGGATAGGCCAGGTCACATCACCTAGGTCTCCAGAGTGGTCAGGACCTGCTCTGCACTGTGTGCTTGTGGCGAGGCCTCTCCCAGCTCTAGCATTTTCCTGCCTGAGCCCCCAGAGGCTCCTACCGTGTTCGCGGCCAAGGGTGGAACAGTTGTCGCCCAGGCCCATGCTGTCGGAATCCGAGGTCTGCTTCTCTTGGGACAGCCTCTGGGGAGGGACACAGACAGCCCCCTATCAGAGGGCACACTTAGAAAGTTTTCCTTTGTTGGTTCAGTCTCCCCCTGACCCCTGTACATGAGGATTAGCTAACAAATATTTGTCAGCAACTGTCATGTGCCTGATACCGTACTGGTACGAGGAGGACAACGATGACTTAGGATGGTTGTGTCTTCCAGTTACTCACAGTCTATTTGGGGAGTGAGGAATTCAATATAACGGGCTGAGATTAATGTCCTAGGAGTTTGGACTACATTTGGTAGATGGGGAGCTGAGAAGGTATTTAAGTGGGACACTAATGGAGTTGGTTTTGGAAGCTGCCCCCAGCAGCATCACGGGGGTGGATAAGAGGGGGGCAAGACTGGACGCAAAAGAGGCACTTAGAGTGTCATCCTGGGCAAGCTGAGACTTGATTAGGGGGATGAACCAAGCGACAGTGAGGATGGAGAAAAAGAGATGAGTTGGCATTTTCAAAATAGTAATGACAGGACTTGGTGACCAGTAAATGTGAGTGGTGATGAGAAAGGAGTCCATTACAATTCTAGCTTGGATGAGAGGATGGTAAAGACGCATATACACACCATGGTAACAACTTCATTGTCAGCCAACATTAATTTTTACTCATTATGCCAACTCTGGACCAGTCATTCATTCATTCCTATTAGGGAGTGGTGCAGAGTAGTCAGATGGACCTTGGAATAAATGAAGTCTCTACTTAGCTGTGGGAATGTGGGAAAATCCTTTCATCTCCCCAAGGCTTCTCACTTGAATTACACCCCTTTCAGTGGGCTGCTGTGAGGTACCAGGGAACTGGCCCAAGTGAAACTGTGAGGCCAACAGACTGTATCATTTCTAACACCTGTTTGGTATGTGGCCATCTCACTTTAAGAAGCTAAATTATGCCAGCCAGACTCAGGACAAGACTAAAATGACACCCATCCATTTAAAAAGGTGGACTTACAGAGCTCTGAGGCCCCTAAACCTTTCCTGCCAAGGATACCCCAAACCAGGCTCAGGGATGCTTTGCTGTAGGCATAGTACTAGAAAGCAGGGGGAGATAAGAGAGGCCATGTAGTCCCCCCAATTTCCAAAGGCTGGAAAAATGGCAACTGTCAGAAATTCGTTAGAACTGTCAAGTATAAAGAATCACCCCTGTAAATTGTGAGACAGAAGTTATGGTTCTATTCTGTGATGGTGTACAGATGGTAAGTTTTTCATCAAGATAGAAAGCAAATACAAAGAAACACTGTGAGCACTTTGGAATTGACTTAATGATGACACCTCAATCACGGGAGTCCATGGAGAGACAGAGCCACCTATACCACGTCCTCACTCCCACTCTTCCCCAAAAATACCACGCTAAACATTTTAGCTACCCTCCCCCTGTACACTCAGCCACAGGAGAGCCCATCTCTACAGGCTTGCCTCTTCCTCCCCTCCACCCACCCTCTGAACTGCACCACAGCATGCAGCTAGCTGCAGGTGTGTGTACACACACACACTCTCTTTCACACTCACATACACACACTTTTTCACACTCACACACACGCGCGCGCCCTCAACACTGCTTTCCTTCAGCCCCAACTAATGGCAAAGGCCGAGTGAGCCCTCCACCCTTCCTCTCCTAATGACTCTGCTGACCCCACCTTTGCTTCTGCTGCTCCCTTCCCTTGCAGCCTCTGTCCCTTGGTCCACCTCTGCCCCAGTGGGGCAGAGTCTTGCCCATTCTTTAAGGCTCAACATAGGTGCCCAACCTCCCTAACCCCCCTTGCCCCTCCAGCCAGCATGAGCCCTTGTCCCCTCACTACGGCTTTCTAGGACAGTCGAATAGAGTTGACACGTTCGCCTTCTCTCCGAACCCATCCACACTGGCCTCTTTCCGTCCATGCTTCTTCCTGCTCCAGGGCCTGTTCTCCCTGTTTGGAATGCCTTTTCCCTCCCCCTCCTCACTAATTTTTCACCCTTCTCTGAATTGTGCTCCCTCAGGAAAGCCTTTCTTGACCCTGAGACAAGAGCAGCCCCTGTCATGTGCTCCCAGGGTACCTGGTACTTTTCCTTCCTGGCACTTACACAGCTTGGCATTTCTAAGTCTATGTGATTGGATTCATGTCTGAACCCCTTGCTGGGAGGGCAGGGGTTGTGTCTGTTACTGTTAGGACTTCACCCAGTGCCTAGCACAGTACCCAGTGCACAGCAGATGCTAACTAACTACAGTGGAGCTCAGGAAGCTCCCCTTGAGAGGCAGGCTGGCGGGGTGTAAATCAGTTCTGTTCCTTATTAACTATATGTGACTTTGGGCAAACCTCTCTGTGCCTTGGCTTCCTCTTCTGAAAATGTAGTTTATCAGAGTTGCTGTAGAAATTAAATTAGGTAATGCACGTAAAGCATTTAGGACAGTCCTGGCCACACAGTCATATTTTCTATAATGCTAGCCTTTATTATGTCACGTGAGACCCATGTATGGGAGTCTTTTTTTTTTTTTTCTTCGGTATGCAGACCTCTCACTGCTGTGGCCTCTCCCCAGCCCAGCCGCTCCGCGGCATGTGGGATCCTCCCGGACCGGGGCACGAACCCATGTCTCCTGCATCGGCAGGCGGACTCTCAACCACTGCGCCACCAGGGAAGCCCTGTATGGGAGTCTTAACTCTCCCCTTAGGATTTGGGGTGGAGTCCTTTGATCACCTACAGCACCTGGTGAAGCATAGGCATTAGCATATGTTTGCCATTGGCCTGACAGACTATGAAACAACCGTTTCACTTATGTGCCAGTGGGGCACACTCCTTCTCTGACTAATTCCAATTTAGTTTGCATGGCTCAGTTCCAACGTGACCTCTTCCTGTCCTGGCAGGGTAGTCACTCCCTCCTCAAGCTTGTACTGCACCTTGGACACGGGCATTCATTCATTCATGAATTCAGTAGACATTTATTGAATGCCTACTGTTAATGCCTGGCTTTACCACCAGCCTGCAAGTCCCCTGGGGCAGAGCCCGTGCGGAATCCCCACTGCCTGGCCCAGAGGGAACCTTGAGAAGACAGAGGTACCTTGTCCAGGTCCACCTTGCACAGGAGGACTGGGGATCTGGGCACATCTGCCCCCTCAGCACCCCCAACCGACTTGCTGACCTCTCGGATGACCTGTGGAGAGGACACACATCTGTGAGCAGGAGGGCAGGGACTCTGTGGAGGCAAAAGCAAGAATGGGGTCTGTTGGTCAGGGCCATCAGGCAGAGCAGCTGGGATCACTGGGTGGAAGAGATGGGTTGATGTGGCCTCCTGCCCCATTTGTGGGGTACGTCAGGATCTAAACAGGCCTTTTCCTGTGTCTGTCCCTTGAATTGGGCCCAGAGGCTTGGCTTCTAGATCTGGTGCCATTACTAATTAGTTGCGTGGCCTTGGGAAAGCCATTTCCCCGCTCTGGGCCTTAGTTTCCCCATCTGTAACATGGGGATATTAGTGGTCCTCTGCTTATTACGTCCTTGGGTGTGTGAGGACCAGTGAGATGATGGGTGTGAAGGGCCACGTGAACCAGGATGCCCTGCACAGGCATGAGGACTCGCTTCTGTGACATGTTGGAACTTTACAACAACCTGCAGGGCAGCCAGGGTTATTCTTTCCATTTCAAAGATGTGGAAATTGAGACTCCAAGGCATTCACCTGAGGCCATGCAGCACAAGCATCCACACCATGAAACAATAACGGACCACTTGCTGCTCATCTGTCAGGTGGCTTTGTGTGGATTATCCCATTGTATCCCCACAGCAGCCTTGTGGGGCAGGGGCACCTTGATCCCCAAATTACAGATTAGGATGATGAGGCTCTGAGAGGCGAAGCCATGGCTGCCTGCCCTATCCTCTGGGCTAACTGGCGTGCCAAGGCAGGCCTCTTAACTCTAGGTCTAGGGCTTCTTCTTCTGACCCAACCAGCCCCTTGAGGACAGAGCACTCTCCCCCACCCCCACCCCAGCATGCAGGTTCTCTCTCTTCCTTCCCCTCCTGAGACAAAGGCAGTAATGAGAAACAGTAAACATCCCAGTGGGAGAGCTGGTTATCACAGGAAGGAAGGGAGGATGGGGAGGGAGGGAAGGAGGGGTTTGGTTTCTTTGTTCCAGCAGGAAGATCAGAGGAGGGGAGAGCTGCTGTAAGGGCCTGGGGGTGAGGGCTTCATCATCACTGCAGAGCAGTCACTGACAGTTACTCAGGACTTACTGCCTGGCAGGCCCTGTATCAAGTACTCTCTAGAATCCTTACAAGAACCATTTTTTAGAGGAAGAAACTGAGGCACAGGGGAGCAAAGTCCTTTGCAGAAGATCACACAGCCAGTAAATGCCACTTAGGTCTGGGACTTGAACTCAAGTCTGTGTGGCGCCCAAGTCCTCCCTTGTCATCAGTATGCCACCCTGCCTGTCGCCTTTGGGGTAGGTTTCCTTATTTGCTTCTAATCCTTGCCTGAACCACTTGGTGGTTGACCTTGGGTGAGTCACAGAAGCTCTCTGTGCCTCAGTTTCCTCATCTGTAAAATGGGAACAATATTAGTCCCACTGTGAATAGTAAATGAAGTCATGTGTATAAAGCTCTTAGCACAATGCATGGCACAAAGTAAGTGCTCAGTACATGGTAACTCTAATTGTTGTGTAGCTGCAAGCCACAGAGGCTGGGTCATAGGTGGATGTGATAAGTATGCACGTTTCACCTAAGGTAAGAAAGAGTTTCTCCTTTATTAAAAGAAGAAAAAGGATTAGCTTGTCTAATGATAAAATCAACTTCCTTTGTAGGTATTAAGCTCCTCATTCCTGGAGATATACATTGCAGGTAGGATAAACCCACAGTAGGCGTGTTAGAAAGGGGATTCAAATAACTAGAAGGAACACAGGTCTCCAGCCTGAGGTCTGTCTCCTGGAGATGTCCGAAGCCCATTTCCACATAAAGCCCTAGCTTTATGTGAAGGGCACTGACCCCTTCTCCCCTGAGCAAGGCCTGTTCTTCCAGTGACAGGGGCCCACTCCATTGAGGGCTGGGTCTGGGGGAAGAGAGGAAGGAAGGAGGGAGTGGGGGTGGGCAAAGGCACAGCCCCCCTGTACCTTCAGCCACTCCTCGGCCTGCTCCCGGCTCTGCAGTGCCAGCACCAGGACTTCGGTAGCCCCCTGAGAGAAGCGCAGCTCGTGCCTCTTGTGCCGGCTGTCCTTGGGCACGTAGATGACGTTGCAGACATCCAGCGCTAGCCTCAGATGTGGCTGCCGGTCCTTGGAGCTTTTGTAACACTGGACAGGAATAGAAGGGGTTAGGGCCTCCTGGAGTGGAGAGTAGAGGGAGGAGACAGGGAAACTCAACCTACCCCACAGAGACCTCCCCACCCAGTCCAGCTGTGGGCACTGCATGAAGACAGGGGCTGTTCACCACAGAGAGGAGAAGCCTGGGAGGGGCATCTTTGGGCAATCTCCAGATCTCAAGGGCCACTGAGCGGTCCCAGGGGTCACAACTACCTATTTAGGAAGAAGCAGATTTTAGCACAATACTAGGAAGACTGTTTTAGTCTAAAGAACCAGAGAAGAAACAGGCTGTCTTGGGAGGAAGCCAACTCCCTGCTATTAATGGGCTACATGACAGAAATGTGGGGGAGAGAATTCTAGCAGAGATGGAGGGTTGGGCTTGGGAACTCAATAGTTTATCAATAATGGTTCTCACTTCCCAATTCTTATTATGAGGCTAACATTACCTTGATACCAGCACCTGACAATGACATTACAAAAAAGGAAATCATAGGCTAATCTCTCTCGTAACATGGTTATAAAAACTCAAACAAAATATTAGCATATAGAATCTAGACACACACATATGCATAGAGACCAAGTCGGGTTTATTCTAAGAGTGGGTTATCATTCAAAAATTAACTGTATAATTCATCATATTAACAGAAAAAAGGAGAAAAACCATATATCCTAATAGAAGCAGAAAAAATATTTGATAAAATTCTGCACCCATTTGTAACATAAACTCTTAGCAGACTCTTAGGGGAGAACTTCCTTAATGTGATAATAAGGAACACCTACAAAAAACCCATGGCAAAACATCAGTTTTGATGGTGAATTATTGAACTTTCCTTCGAGATCTGGATTGAGACAAGAATGCCTGCTCTCACCATTTCTGTTTACATTGTACTGGAGGTCCTAGGCAGTACACTAAGTCAAGAAACAGATAGAAGGCATAAGGTATGGAAAGAAGTAAGTCATGATTCTTGGCCTGGTTCTGGCCTGGGATGAGCTTTTCACTGCTGCAGCGTGAGCAAAGGTCATGTTTCAAATGTATGTATGTTCGGTAAGACTTGCCAATAGGTAAACAAGCTATCTCATTTTTTTTTTTCCTGAAATTATGTCCATCCTTATACTTTGGAAGTAAAGGTACATTTCTTTTATGAAATACTAGTGATGAGAGATGGTGAGTTAAAAAAAAAAAGTTTAAAAAAGCGAGTTATATAATAACAAGTATTACACGGGCTCAGTTTTAGAAAAGACAGATGTATGGAAATGAGGGTGGAAGTTTATACATCAAAATCTAACTGTGGTTAGCTCTTGGTCAACGGGGTTAGGTGGGTTTTTAAAAAAAATCATTTTTCATTTTATTTACTTCTGGCTTTATAAATAAATACATTTACTTGCATAATGAAAAATGATAAACATTGTTTTAAAGTGATAAAAAATTCATGTCTGGCAAAACAAAACTTGATAAAGTCTTTATCAGGTCTTCAGGTTTTGTTTTGTTTTTTAATTCTTCTCAGGCGGGAGAGCCCTGATCTCAGAAGCACCGGGCTTTGAGCCTCTGTGCACAAAGCAAACCTAGAGGAACTGAGGCAGACATGCCTGAATGCACACAGATACACAGACACACGCGCAGGCACATGCAAGTCCACGTGAGGCCGAGAGGCACTCGTCTGTGGCCACTCACCAGGAGCTGATCCTCCTTGATGACGGTTAGCTGCTTGGCCCACTGCCCGAAGCGCTTTTTCCGCAGCAGGAAGGCACATATCCTGCAGTCCCTCACCAGGTGCATGGAGGCCTCCTCTGAAGGCCACTGGTGTGTGGGCTGCGGCCCCTTCCCTTCCTCCTCCTCCTCATCATAGGACTCGTAGGAGCTGCTCATGGCATCAGAGTCATTGTCTGCAGGAGCCACGGGAAAGGACCCGTCCCTGTGCCGTCACCAGGTGGGGGGGCACCTTCTTACCCCTCTGCAGGCATCCCTGCTCTGGGGCCCCGGGGCTGTGAAGGGGTGGGTGTGAGGTGTGATGTTGGTAATGACTAAGCCCCCGCATGGGCACTGTGTCTTACAGATTTACTACTTGCTTTGTGATCTCAGTGACTTCATCTCTCAGAGCTTCAGTTTCCTCATCAATAATAATGAATAATACCTACCTCACTGGGCTATTGTGAACAGCAACAAATACAGAGTGTTTAGCCGAGTGTCTGGCACTCAGTGAGGGCTCAGTAAACATCAGCTTTTGTCTTTACCCATCATCTTTGCATCCATTGTCTCAGGTCATTTTCATGGCACCCAGCAAGTCCCCATTTTATACAGAGGAATCTGGAGGCTCAGAGAGAAGAAATCACTCACCTCAGGTCAGTCACCAAGAGTCAGGGCAAGGGCTTGGTCTGGGCCTCCTGGCTCCCATGCCAGTAGTCTTCCCACTGATTCCCAGGGTCTCTGAGAACAAGGGCTTTGAGGCCTCCGTGGCGACCCCAGGGAGGTGACGGGGTGGTAGGCACGTGCATGCCAAGGTCAGGTCAAGGCCTGCTCTTCGTGAGGACGGAATTGGACTGAACATCCACCTGGTACTTACAGGAGTTCTTCAGCTCCCCATTCATCCTGGTCGTGGGGTAGCTGCTGTCTGCATCCTCGTAGTAGCTGTCTACAATCGAGTGGGCTGGGCTGCAGTCGTCTGTGGGGTTGGCAGAAAGAGCAGTACTTGGAGAAATGCAGGCAGACTCCAGGCGCTAGGGCTGGGGAAGATCGAGGACACCATGCCCTCCTCAGGGAAGAGGGAGGGAAGAGGGAGTAGAGCTTCTTGTCGTCACTCCCCGGCCAGGGTGTGGGGCCTCATCTCTGCATCTCATCTGCTCTAGCTCCACACCTGCCCCCTGTGCTCCTGTCACCAGGAACTGCCTTGCTGGGCCCTGTCACACTTCCAGGCTTATGTTCATGCTGTTCTCTGTGCCCTCTTAGCAACTGCTAGAGCATTCCTCACCCTCTAAAACCCAGCTCGGAGATCTTTCCTTTGACCTTCCCAGGCAGAGAGTGGTCAGCCCCTCTCCTCTGACCCCAGAGCATTGGTGTGTGTGGGTGTGTGTTTCAGTCACAGTTCTGGTCCCTGCACTGCAGGGAGTGGTGTCCCAGCACCTGGGCTCAGACCCCCTTTCTATTCTGCCTTTGTCTCATCTTCTTCCACTTCAGCCCCTCCGCTCACTTCTTAATACATCCACCCCCTCCTCTCCTTCTAAATTTCTGTGACTACAGAGGAGGAACTGGACTAGGGGAGATAATAATAACACATAAAATGGTGAATACATACAATAACACAACAGTTGCTGATGCTGAACTTTCACTTTCCCATTCATGGGAATCAGTGCAGTATAGGAGTGAGGTTATCCCAAATTGTATTCTGTATCACAATTACCGGGGGTCTTTTTATTTATTTATTTTTCTTTTCCATTATAGTTTATTACAAGATATTGATTATAGTTCCCTATGCTATACAGTAGGGCCTTGCTGGTTGTCTATTTTGTATATAGTAGCTTGTATCTGTTAATCCCAAACTCCTAATTTATCCCCCCCACCTTTCCCCTTTGGTAACCATAGGTTTGTTTTTTATATCTGAGTCTGTATCTGTTTTGTAAATAAGTTCATTTGTATCATATTTTAGATTCCACATATAAGTGAAATCATATGGTATTTGTCTTTCTCTGACTTCACTTAGTATGATAATCTCTAGGTCCATCCACGTTGCTGCAAATGGCATTATTTCATTCTTTTTATGGCTAATATTTCATTGTGTGTATATATACAGATCTATCTATCTGTCTTTCTCTCTATCTCACATCTTCATTACCCATTCATCCGTTGATGGACATTTAGGTTGCTTCCATGTCTTGGCTATTGTAAATAGTGCTGCTATGAACATTGGGGGTACATGTTATCTTTTCGAATCAGAGTTTTCTCCAGATATATGCCCAGGAGTGGGATTGCTAGATCATATGGTAACTCTATTTTTAGTTTTTTGAGGAACCTCCATATTTTTTCCATAGTGGCTGCACCAATTTACATTCACTGGGGGTCTTTTTAAAATGCAGATCCCTGGACTGTATCCCCAGAGATTCGGATTCACTGATGTGGGCTGAGCTGAGGAATCTGCACTAAGGAAAAAAACTATTTAATAGCATAGTTCTAAACATATGTAAAAAGAGAAAATACATGGAACTCCAAGGAATCAGACTTT
The DNA here is from genome assembly GCF_000442215.2 of Lipotes vexillifer. NCBI lineage: Eukaryota > Metazoa > Chordata > Mammalia > Artiodactyla > Lipotidae > Lipotes > Lipotes vexillifer. Next base: position 1,218,025 of record NW_006772405.1, on the reverse strand, counting down.
TTTAAAACAAGATTATTTTCATACAGATGGTCTCTGGAGCATACTTTGAAGCTCAGTGGATTAAGGGCATGTGCTTTGGGGTTAATCAGATTTGAGTTCAAATCTTTCTCCATCATTTACTGAGTGACCTTGGAAAGAAAACAGTTTCTCTGCATTTCAGATTCTTTACCTATAAATCGACATGAACAGTTCTGACCTTGGATTAGTGATATGATGCATATGAACTCTCAGCACAATGCCTGGCACACAGAACATCCTAGGCAAATACTAGATATCATTATATTTATCATCTCTTTTGATTCCCACAATGCAGGGAGGTGGGTATCAGACCCACTTCACAGATGAAGAAACTGAGGCCACACATTTTGCTAGTGATAGAGCCTGGATCCGAACTGAGGTTGCCAGCTCGGGGGACAGGTGCACATCATCTCCTCCAGGAAGCTTCCTCCTTTCAGACCAACTTGCTCTCACACCACCTGTTCCTCAGACCACTGCTCTGGGCTCTCAGCCCATGCTGTCCATCTGTTTCTTGAGGACGGCAGCACTCAAATTCCCAGTGACTGGGACACCCAATTGTATCTCCCAAGTGAGGCTCAGAGCCTGCTTTTCCCAGGAGGCATTCTGAGGTCTCAGATGCTGGTGACATCCCTGTGAGGTGGCCTGCGGGTGCTCAGGCCAGAGGTGGGGGTGGGGAAGGAGGAGGTGCAAGGGGGAAGAGGGAGGGAGCACCAGGGTCATAGCACTTGGACACCTGGTAGGCTGGACCCTGTGCGAGAGGAAGGATATTTCCTGTCGGGCTTGTTGCCCTCTCCCTGGATAAGGTCCCTGGCCTTTCCTGAGGCACTCCCTACCCTCCTGCCCCAGGATCCCTGCTGCTCCAGGAGGCAGCTTCTCTGCCCCATCTGAGCTCTCGGGGCAGGGGGTGGGGGGAGCCTCGCTCAGTTGAGGGGCTGGTCCTGGGATTCAGGGCCCAGCAGCACTTCATCCCCTCCTTCTTCCTCGTCCTCAAGTGGGTAAAATAAAGTCACCTGCTTCACATAAACAGCTGCTGGCAGTGACATAGACCCCAAGACTATCAAGGCTGAAGGAGGGGCATTGATCACCTGGTCCAACCCCACCATTTCAGTAGTTTTATTTGAACTAGTTTATTAATCATAAAAATAATATACCATAATAGCCTAAAGGTGGAAATACCCAAATGTCCATCAACTGACAGATGATAAACAAAATGTGGTATATCCATACTATGGAATATTATTTGTCCATAAAAAGGAAGTACTGATACATGCAATGACATGGATGAACCTTGAAAACACTATGCTAAATAAAATAATCCAGACATAAAAGGCCACATATTGTGTGATTCTATTTAAATGAAATATTCAGATTAGGCAAATCCATAGAGACAGAAAACAGATTGGTTGAGAGAGGAACAGAAAGTGACTGCTTATTGGGTATGGGGTTTCCTTCTGGAGTGATGAAAATGTTTGGGAACTAGATAGTGGTGGTGGCTGCACAACACTGTGAATGCACTAAATGCCACTGACTGGACACTTTAAAATGGTTGGAGTGGTCAGTTTTATGTTATGTGTATTTACTACAACATGGTGAAAAGCACAATCAGTACAGAAGAGTACGAATGGGAAAATATGTTCCCTTTCACCCAGATTTCTATTCATTTCCTATAGGAAAATACTGTTAAGAGTTTCTTGCATATCCTAGAAAAACTGTTAAATGCATGTGCGTGTGAGTACCCTATTTAAAAACAAATGTGATCTTGTTATATGCAGTATTCTCTTTGATTTTTTTTTCCAATATATGTCTTGGGATTCATTTCTGATCAGCACAGACAGACCTATCTTATGTATTTTTTGGTGGTTGGAGAATATTCCACTGTGCTGCTGAATGATAGGATAACAACACACAAACATCTTATAGGTTCAACTACACATGCTGCGTCATCCAAAAACCATAATAGAGTTTCTTGTATGTAATGTTAAGTCCCTACACTCAAGCCAGTAGCACTCGTCTGTGAACTTCCGTCCTAGTGCATTTATATGTGTGTATCTAGCCCCTTTCTTATTTTAAGGGTAGGGGAACAGAGGCCCAGAGAGGGGAAGGGGGTTGTCCAAGGTCACATAGAACTGGGACTAGAACCCAAGCCCCTAACCCCCAGGCCATGCCTACCGGCCCACCCAGGCTGTCACTGGAGAAGCCAGATGCTCTGGTAGCTCCTCCTCAGTAGGGCATGGCTGAATGGTGCCAGGCTTGGAGCTGCAGCCCCAGCAGGACACACAGGAGCTTCAGGAGATGAGCCTTCTCCTCCGCACGCCCCAGCCCTCAGTGACAAGAACTTACTGTGGGAGCTGATATACTCGGGGGACTTGCCAGGCCCCAGGGGAAGGGCCTCCTCATAGTATTCCTCAGGTGGAGGCCTTTTGGGGAGCGGTGGAGGCAAGTCGGCTGCCTGAAGGAGGACAAAGGAGGTGTGTGAAACCCAGAAGGCCAGGAGAGCAGAGGGGAGCAGGCAGAGTGACAGGGAAGAGGCTGGGGGACAGGGAGCTCCTAGAAGGCAGGATGCAGTCTCTGAATATGAAAGGACGTAATGAGTGGTCAACACTTGGTACCATTTATGGTGATGATGATAGTGAATTATGCAGTTGACAGACAATGTTTGATGTGATTTGGGCCCCTTGTCCTAATTCCATGGCACCAAAGGGTAGGAACCCTAGATATGATCCAGACCTTCATTTTTGTAGCTAGAAAACTCAGGCTCAGAGACAGGAAGTGATATGCCACACAGCAGAAGGGAGGAGGGCAGAGGCCACCCATCTTGTGACCCAGAGCTTTCCCCATCACTCTTCCTGTGGTACTGAAATCGGAGGTTGGGGTGGGGATGTCCTCTGGGTCTGAAGGGACAGGTCAGTTTACCGCATTATCCCTGCTCGGCACGGGCACAGTGAGCATTTCATGAGTCATTGAAATGTTCTCACAGTGCTTTTTCTGCCCTCGACCACCGCACTGAAGAGAGAGACCCCCAGGAGGGTCCCCAGCATTAGCAGGGAGAGCTTCCCTTACCTCCTCCAGAGGAACAGAGGGCCTGAGAGTGTAAGAACTCACGTGTCTCAGAGGTGGGCTCTTGGCTGGCTCAGGGGTGGCTTCTTTGCAGGACTCCCTGTCGTCCTCTGTCATGTCTCGAAGGTCGCTCAGGTCACAGTCTATGAAGGGTCAGGCCATTGGGACAGAGAAAGTGGAGGATGAACATGGCAGAGTGAGAAGAGGGCTAGATTTGGGGTCAGGAAGCTCCACCACCTCCTCCATTAGTGACCCTGGTCAAGCGACTTCATCCCTCTTATCTGTAAAGTGGTCACAATGATCCCTGCCTTGTCTAGCTCCCAGTGTTATCGAGAGGATCAAATGGGATAATACTGTACAGTGCTTTGGAAACTTTCAAGGGTTATGCAATGAAGGCATAGTGTTTTCCCAAAGTCTGTCAGTCTGTAAGTCCTCTCATCTGACCCACAGCTTTCTCCCTGTGTTGAACAGTGCTGTCTTCCCTCAGGATAGTTCTGGGATCACACACACCCTGCACCCAGCACTGCTCAGCTGCTCCCACACCCTTGGCGCCTCTGCTAGTCCTCACAGCTCCATTTACTGCTGAGCTGTGGGACCACTCAACTCACAGACCAGGTAGCTACTGAGATGGATGTTAGCAGCAGACAAGACGACGCCCTATGTGCCAGCCTTCTCTGGACTGCGCATTCATCCCTACCTTTCCTCAAATGTCAGGGATGATTTCCCGTAACTGTACGGATTTGTCTAGATTTTCAGTCCTGGCAGGGCCCAGAAAGGCAAAGGGACTTTCCCAAAGTGACTCAATGTTGCAATGTTAGAGCCAGGCCCAGATGCAGGTATTTTCCTGCCCAATCCGGGGACCGTTCCAGAGACTGGGGCAGTGGACACGCACGTGGGGGAAAGGATGGCTTCCAGCGGAGGTCAGGAGAGGGCTGCTTACCGAATTCTTCAAAGAGGGACTCCACAAAGCTGGGTCCGGAATGGAGGTCCGCTGTGTTCACATACAGGTAGGAGACTTCTTTGGCTGTGAGGAAGGGGGAGAGCGGGCCCTCAGTGAGGAGGGGCCGGGACCGCTGCTGGTGCTGAGGGCGGCCAGCTCACCCTGCCCACTTGCACTTCCGTCCCACACAGGACACAGCATTCGGGTTGTGAAGCATGTGCATAGCCTAAATCATTTCCCTGCTTTCAAACTCTGTTTCCCTTTTTACATTGTTATTGAGGATCTCCTTCTCCAAGTGAAAGGATGCCCAGAGCCCAGTATAGAGAACAGAGTAGAGGGGCTGCTTTGGGGACAGTCAGCAAACTGCTGCCCCTTTCGTCCTCCAACAGTCCTGTGAGGGTGGCCGATGACACTGACCCCTTTTGTCGCTGGGAAGTGAGGCTCAGTGTCACCCAGTGGTGACTTCCCCCCATGTCACTCAGACCCCTTCAACCCTGCGGGACATGGTACAGCTCATTAGAGTTTCCTGAGCTCTTGATGTACACATATCATTTCTTGGGCTCACTTGAGGTTGGGGAAAAGGCTGGAGCAGATGAGGAGGCTTTGCTGCTGAGCACACAGTGAGGCAGAGAGGCAGTGGGGAATAGAGGGAGAGGCATGAGTAGAGATGGGGGGCAGGTACGCAGCTTATAAAGATGAGGGAGTGTGTGAGTGTGCATCTGAGTGTAGGAGTGTGTGATGTGTATGTGATGAGTATGTGAGTGTGTTGCATGTGAGAGCGTGTGGGGTGTGTTGTGTGCGGTGTGTTTGTTACTATGTGAGGTCTACGTGAGAGCATGTTTTGTGTGTGTGAGTGTGGTAGTAGTGTGTACATGAGTGTGCGTGGCATGTGTGTTGTGTGAGTTTGTAGAGGGCTGGGGATGGAGGAGGACAAAGAGCACAGTCAGGGCTGTGGTGGAGAAGGGCTGGAGTGGATGGGGACGCTGGCTGAACCATGAAGAGAGGTGAATGCCATGCTGTGCAGTTTAGGCTTCCTCCTGCCAGCAGGCCCTGGGGAGTTACTGAGGGCTCTGGAGGAGCTCTGTGCGGAGTGCTGGTGGCTGACCTGGGAGGGGCTGCAGGCTCTGCAGGATGGAGGCCACAGCCATCTTCTTCTCCAGGGTGGTGTCGCTGAGGTACTCATGGTCCAGGAGGCTGAGCAGCCCTGTGAGCTCGGGGAGCAGCTGCTCCAGCACTGAGGAGGAAGGCCCGTGGAGCATGGTCATGGCTCTATGTCCAGGATCTGGGCCCACCCCCACCCTCCAGGACCCAGGGAAGCAGGGGCCAGAGGACGGGGCCCAGGGCAACAGGGAGACCTCAGAGGCCCTCACACAGCTGTCCCAGCGCTGGCCACCAGCCTCCCTGGGGAGAGCTCTGCTCAGTTAACTGTGACGTTTTTCTGGCCTCCCCACTCTGCCTCAGACCTCATTCTGGGCTTGGCCGGAGGACTGAACTTCCCAGGTAGCCTGAGCGGAGGCACTTAGCCCTCTCTTTGTCCCAGCCTGCCCTCTGCTTTGCAGGCCTAGGGGTCCTTCCTCACTGCAGCTCGAGGGTCAGTGCAGGTCCCAGGCAGGAGCCCTGGCTGTCCAGGACACAAGGCAGGAAGGAAGCCTTCCTGTCCCATCAGTCCATACCCTTCAATCTCTGGAACCTTCTGTTTCCGGTGGCTTGACAGGAGCCAAACTAAACATTAACCCTTCCCACCCCTGGCCAAAAACTCTTGTGTTTCTCAAACTTAAGTGTATATAGGAATTACCAGGGGATCTTGTCAAAATGCAGATTCTGACTCAGGAGGTCAGGTGTGGGGCCTGAGATTCTGCATTGCTGACAAGCTCCCAGCTAAAACTGATGATGCTGGTCTGAGACCACACAGAGCTGCAAAATCTTAGAGCACAGAGTCCTTTAAAAAGACTGGAGCATGCCAAGACCATGATGTCATCAATGTCTCCCTGTCCCAAAGCAGTATCTTGGGACTTGATTTGCCTTAGAGCTGAAGACCAACTTCTTTACAGTAGTAGTATTGTCCTCCTTTGCAACTTGCCAATCACTTGTGCCTAATAATATGAGCTGACGTGTGTTGAATAAGTATTGTGAGCTGTGCTAAGTCCTTTCATACTTATTGTCTTATTTAAATCTCATAGCGTACATTTTATTATCTCCATTATATGGAGGATACAGCTACGGCTCAGAGAGTTTAAACCACTTCTCCAGCGCCACACAGCCAGTAAAGCTTCAACTGAATCTGGTTCCCTCACTCTATACTTTAAACCATGGCACTAGATCGCTTTGCAGTATTTTATAGGATCCTACCAAGTTTTGAGATTGGTCCGATGATCATGCCCATTTTTTAGGTGAAGAAACTGAGGTTCAGAGAAGATAAGTAACTTGCTTGAAGTTACACAGACAAGTGGAAGAGCCAAGATTTAAGCCCCAGTCTCTTGACTCCCAACTCCACGTGCTTCACCCCACCAAAGCCCTCCTGAGGAAATGGTGAGACTCTGACTTGCAGCTACAGGTCTGGATGTGTAAGAGGGGCTGTAACATGGTGCATAAGAGAATCAGTCCTGGAGCCAGATTTCTTGGGTTCACGTTCAGGCTCCATTATTTATCAGCTGTGGACCTTTGGCAAGTTACTTAACCGGTGACTCAGTTTCCCTCTCTGTAAGGGGATGAAATAACAGCACCGCCTCATAGGGTTGCTGTGAGGATTAATATTGCCATGTGTGGAAACTGCCTTGCCCCGAACATAGTAAATCTCACCACAAGTCAGCTATGATTACTGTCATTATAGTGTCTGCCATGCTGATCTGTGCTGTGAGATGTGAATATCTGTCTCCCTCAGGAAGACTCTGAGGCTCTGGCAAGTGTGAACGGTACTATGAATCTCAGCTTTCTTAGCATCTAGTATGGGGCCTGCTCAGAGTGGGTGCTCTATGTATGTTAGATGAGAGAGGGAATGGAGAGATGACCACACTAGGACTTTTTTAAAAAATAGAAATTTTATGTACAGAGAGTGGCACTTGTTGGAAAAATGTGATGTTGTAATCTCTCTGTGCCATTTCCAACATCACCTCAAATTTGTTGGAAATGAGCTCAAGGCTGATACTGACAGCTACCACCTCGTGGGCTCTCTCTATCTCTGGGCCCTGAGGTAGGGGCTTTCCACACCATGTTTCATCTCATCCCCCCTACACACCTGTGAATAGGTCCTACTGGGACACCTGTTTTCTAGGAGATGACTTTGAGGCTGAGGGAAGCTGTGGGACAGTTGCACAGCTTGAAAGAGGAGGAGCCAGGCTGATCCCAAGTTTGCGTGATTCCTGGAGCTGCTGTGTTGTACACCTCCAGGCCTCACTCCAGAGCCCACGTGAGGGGCCTCGAGGCCCTGCTTCCTCCAGGGCCGGAGCTCCTGCAGTGCTACTGGGCGAGGATTCTGGAGGGACAGAGCTCTCTCTTTGAAGTAGGAAATCATTTAAAATCATTTTAGCCAAGTTTTATCTGTTTTGGAGGAAACCTTTTCAAATGGAAACACAAACCTCTCTGGCACCAACAGACACACCAAAAGTCAGTTAACTGTAGTCCAAAATATGTCCTGATTTACTCTAATTATGTGCCAGTCTGGCCACTTGGGGGAATTAGAAAATGAGTAAGATATTGTTCCAGTGGCATTCTCTCTCCCTCTCTTTCGTAATTACTCACCAGGGAGGCCGTGGAAAATGCTATTAAGGAAGGCACCAGAGGGTAACCATGGGAGCTTTCTTGTGGCCTGCAGCCATGGTTCATGTTTGAAAATCCATGACGCTGCCCTGCTATCATTTAGGAGTGTCAAGGCTATAGGATGCAGTGGCCATTTATCTCTCTAACCAGTGGCTCAGAAACTTTCTGGCCTCAGAATTCCTGTACACTTTTAACAATTATTGAAGACCCCCAAAGAGCTTCTGTTTTTGGGGGGTTATTTCTATCAGTATTGAGTTTATTAACACTTAAAACTGAGAAAAACTTAAAACACAAAAGTATATAGTCACACATTCCATTAACCTTCAGAGCTACCACATCATCACACATCATATAACCTTTGGAAAACTCTACTGTGTACCCGTAAGACAATGAGAGTGAAGAGGGCACATAAGGTCTTAGTGACATATAAAAGCAGGTTTGACCTTGGGGACCCCCCAAAGCATCCCAATCCCCAGCCACACCTTTCTGAGAATTGCTATCCTTCAATAAATGACCTCAGATTGCTAAGCTTTTTGTATTACTTACATCAGTCAGTCTGTCTGTCTTTCCCTCCCTCCCTACCTGCTGCCCTTCCTTTATTTCTTCTTTTTTGGCTGTGAGGTTCCAAGGATTTCTTGCTGCTATCAGCAAGTGCCTTGTGGGCAACATTCTGGCTTCTAAAAGCTCTCCTGCTTCTAAAGTAAGAACAATTAGTTTCTGATTGAGTTCTCTGCATTTAAAAACATGAGTCTTAGTACCCAAGCTTTGTAACACCTTTCTTTGTTGTTGTTTTTCCTGGTCCTTGGTGGGATTCCTGACATGGGCCCTTGACTTCTAAGTGTTTTTCGTTTAACCGAGTTGTGATCACGAAAGTCCAAACAGAGCAAAGGAGGGAGCTGAGTAATCTGGGAGAAGCACATGGGGAGTCAGGAGCTGCCTGGTCCTAGTGGCACTGCTTTCTGCAGCCTGGGAACTGGCAGACAGCAGGTGGCGGCAGGAGAGTTACATAGCGATTCTAAGGTACAGTTGGCAGAGGGAGTGTGAGCCCTGGGAGAAAGCTCAGCTTGTAGCATTAATGGGCAAGAATCCTTCCTTGAGCTGAGCAGTTACCGTTGTGCTGGGCAGTTAATGCACATTATCTCATTTAATCCTCACAAACCACACAAGTCTCTCTATCTATGTTCTAAGCGGGAGGAAACGGAGGCTTAGAGAAGTGAGGTCACCCAGCCAGTAAGCTGTAAGGCCAGGCTCTCTGACTTCAAAGCTTGCACCCCTGTGCCTGAATCCTCCACCAGAGGACTTGGGTTCAGAGAAGGGGAGGCCAGGTGGAACAGGGAGGAGGCAGGTGGTCCCTCAAAGCCTGCCTGCTGAGCTGGGTCATGACTTCACTGGGGCTCCTGACCTGGAGGTCCTCTCACTGGATGGATTAGAGACCCTTACTGTGGGGCTGAAATCCTGCTCAGTGGGCCTTTCTCCACTGGGCCCATTGAACTTTAGAGCCCTACGTGTGTAGATCTCAGAGAAGAAAAACAAGTGACTCAAAGCTTATGCCTGATTTACCAGCGGAATGTCATCCCAGGGAGAAACTTATACATCATGGTTAAAAGAAAGCTTCCAGCCAGCGCTCCACTCTTTAAAGACAATACAGAACTCTCCAGCTAGCTTTCAGGTGTGGTGAATACAGATGTGCCTTTCATGGCACCTTCGTCTTTAACACCAGAGAATTCAAACCACAGGGATTTAAACCATCAACGAATTTAATTTGGAGAGAAATCATATGCATATAATGATGTAATGCTTATGACAAATGGTCATACCCTCTCCCAGGGCGTTTGCTGGAAGTGCAGATTCCTGGACCTCCTATCTGAGAGTCTGATTCAGTAGGCCCTGTACTGGGACCCAGGAATCTGCATTTTAATGAGTCCTCCAGGTGATTCCAAGGTTCAACCTCTGAAAAATACTCCACCAGAAAACATACTAGAGGGCATGTCTGTGAACATAAAGAATGCAAAGATGGGCACATTAGAGAAGTCTGAGCCATGGTTTTCTCATCTGTAAAGTGAGAATAGGATCCCAATCTCCTAGGCTGGGAGAACTAGGTAAGGTCATGCTTGTAAAGCACTTTGTTTGGTGCTGTGCCTGGAGCCAGCACTCATCAACGAGGCCGTATTATTGTTGTTGTTGCTGCTTCCTAATATTCCCCAGAACTATGCAAACTCCGGAGTATTGACCAGATAGTATTTAGCGACAGATTTGCTATAGTTGTTGTAACAGGCTTTATGAGGGCACGTCTTAATCTGTGTTTCAATCATAGTAGATGCCCAACAAGCATCTATTCGTTGAACACAATATTTTGATGACCTAGTCCAACCCTCTAATTTTAAAGATGTGGAAAGTGAGGGTTCAAGAGGTTATTTGACTTAGCGACGGTCACGCAACTAATTGAAAATGAGTATCTAGTGTTAAATTTACCCTAGGCTTGATGCTTAGATAAGTCACAGAAGAGTGGCTGAGAGCACAGGCTGTGCACAATCCGGGTCCCCCTACCAGCTCTGCCATTTTCCGCTGTGGGGAAATATCTTAACTTTCCTTAGCATCCAGTTCTTCATCTGTAAACAGTGGGGGTAAAACAGTAGCTGCTGCACATGGTCACTGGAGAGATGAAATAAAAAGATACATATGGTGCTCAGCGCACTCAACAGTGTTCCCTCCATTTGTATGTAATCCCCCAGCAGATTCAGGTGTGGTGCTAGGCACAAGGGAGGGGGGTTCCTGGGGCAAGAGGACATTGTGGGACTCTATAAGCCCCACCATGTGGACTGTTCACAGCCCTGGGCCTGACACTGAGCACAGGTGGTTACGGTGGTTGGAGGTGGTAGGGCCCTCTTCCTCAGAGTGCTCCCATCCCAGGGGCCCCCTCCATGCCACATGGAGGGACAGCATCTTTCAGTTGGAGGGGCAATAATGCAACCCAGAATCCTGTCCCTGCCGTCCCCAGTCAGGAAAAATCTCCTTCACCAATTCCTACCCCACCCCGCTCCCACCTTTGCTCCTGGTCCAGGTCATCTCTGCTCTCTGCAGGCAGATAAGGGCATCAGGACAGGGCTGCCTGTTAAGACTAGATTTTATTTAGAACCATGAATACATTTCACAGATCTTGTTTAGTTTAGTTGAGCCTTAGGGAGGTACAGTGAATTCCAGTGAGGAAAAACCAGGAAGAAATGGTCTAATCACTGTTTATAAGTCTTCACTCTTTTACCAAGTGGGATAGGCAGGCACAGAAACCCAAGTGGGGTGATAGTTGTTCTCTGGGATGCAAAAAAGTTTGCCCAATAAAATTAGAAACCTACTTAAAAATATATCTAAGATTAGACCACTCTGTGCATATTGTTCCTGGTGAATACCCAGCTAAGACTAAGATCAGTTTTCTCTCTGCTCCTCCACCCTCCCCACCTAAGTGAAATCAACATGAGGTGGTAGAGAGCAGAAATTTAAGCCACAGACAAAAAGCACTGCCACTTGTTCTCAGGATCGCATCCCTGGTGCCGCCTAAGTAAAACCTTTAAGCAAAAGGCCTTCATCACAGCCAGTATGGGTTCTAGTGCAGGGAAGGTCAGATTTATTTAGAGATCTCAAAGGTAATAAGTCTAATTTCCATGACAAAAGTCAAGTGAATAGTTCATCTTCAGCAAACCACCAGAATAATAAACCCTGTTTGGGCTCATACCAAGCAAGCCGGTGGGCACTTTGACTTGTGATCTCATTCCTGGGCACCTTTTAGTCTCTGGAATTCACAAAAATTCTTGGAAACAGCTCGCAAGTTACAATTTTTTTTTTGGCGGTACACGGGCCTTTCACTGTTGTGGCCTCTCCCATTGCGGAGCACAGGCTCCGGATGTGCAGGCTCAGCGGCCATGGCTTATGGGCCTAGCCGCTCCGCAGCATGTGGGATCTTCCCGGACTGGGGCACGAACCCGTGTCCCCTGCATTGGCAGGCGGACTCTCAACCGCTACGCCACCAGGGAAGCCCGCAAGTTACAATTTCATTACATGCAAAGCAGTAGGAGGAAACCAATTTCTCTTTTCCCCATTTCACTACTTGACAAGCCTCTTTAGGACAAAGATAACTCATCCTTCTTTGTTATCAAAGTCAGAGAAAATGCAACCAGCATGATTTAAAAATGGAAATAGGAAGAGTTGTCAGAATGTGGTTTTATGAAGGATATGCAATTTTTCTTTTGGTTCACTCAAATTTCCTTTCTCATTTCCCAACCGCAGAATAACCCAGTTTCCATCTCATAAGGGCTCCTTACCTGGAGAAAGAACCAGTGCATTACTTAAAAAATTTTTGATCATGATTTTAGAGATGACTTTTAGTATACTGTTTAAACAAGCTAGCACATTAATGAGGTATGACGTATTATAGCACTGGGGCGGTAACTCACCTTGGAAAGGAAAGCAGTATACATACTTAGCAGGTGTGGTCTCAATAGTTGGGTAGGAGGAAGGAAGGAAAGAGGAGACTTTTCTGTGGCTTCCAACCCTGTGGGCCCTTCCAGACAGACCTCCCTCCAGGCTGCTTTATGCTATGTTCCTCAGCCTCCTAACCCCAGGTCTTTGCATATGCTCTTCCCTCTTCCTCTCAGAATTCCCTTCTGCTAACCAGTAATGGCCCCCTTCAGTCCTCTACTCACTCATGACTTTTGCTTTGAATGGTAGATTCAAAGATCACGGAAACCTTCCCTGTCCTCTTGACCACATACATTCCCTCTATTTTATGCTGACATAGCATCACTCTCCCTGTGGTACTTATCATGGTCAAATGTTATACTTTTCACTGGTCCTCCGGATCCCTGGATGCAAAACCCATGGATGCAGGACCCATGGGACTGACTGTGAGGGACTTGAGCATCCGAGGATTTTGGTAGCTGCGAGCGTCCTGGAACCAGTTCCCTGCAGATTCCAAAGGATGGCTGTATTTAAGTATGTATTTCTCTGATTAACATCAGTTTCCCCCACCTGAGCCTTAACTCCTTGAGGGTAGGAATAGTGCCAGCGTTTTCTGGTGCCTGACACAGAATAAGTGCTTAAGTATTTGTGGAATGAGTGAATTCTTGAAGCAAAGTTTTCCGAAGACTTGATAAAGTCTAACAGCTAGTTAATGTGATTTTAAAACCATGTCTGTCCTCATGGTGACTCAGGATAGTAAGAAGATGCTTGGAAAAAACAAAACAAAACACAGGTAACAAAAAGCCCCAGGGCACAAAAGGGAGCAGAAGCCCAATTTCTCACGTGGCTAAGCTCCTCAAACCCTATTTGGTTGAACTTGTATCCCTTGTGTGAATATGGCTGCCAGTTGGTTTACTGATGGGTATTTTGTAATTGGTGGATTTTAACCCTAACAAATAAATGATAATAATTAACATTAATATATGAACTACTTGAGTTCAAGTCTTGTTCCCCATTTTCTAGGTGTGCACCTTTGGGACACGTATATAACCACCCGATGCACATCATTGGTGACCTACGAGCATATCTACCTCAGCAGTGGGAATGGGCCCTAGTACATGAGAATGTGCCTTAAACAGTGTCTGGCACATAGTAAGTACTGAATAAATATTAGCTATTTGCATTACTCTTCCTTTACTATTATATGTCATACCTTGCTTTAAGAGATTTACATGTGTTATTTACATAATTTAATTATTAATGAAATCCATAATTCTTATAGGTGTGGGAACTGAGGAATGCAGAATGGGAAGACTACTGAGGCTACTTAGAGATGCCTCTCCCAGTGCTCCTTCAGGATGCTGCTTCCATCTATGTTAAGCCCTGGGTTAACTCTGCAGAGAGGCCCCCAGTCACACAGGTGAGGCTGGTGGAATTGCCCCTTCACTTCGTGGGTACAGAAATCTCTCCTTCCCCTGCCCACAGTCTCCTCCAAGTTACTGCAGATCTACCCATCTGGGGCCATGGAGATGTTTCACTTCCTTCCTCTGAATTTACAAGCACTTCTCTGGGTCCAAATGAAGGCCAAACAGTGGGCAGGACGTTGGAGGGGACCTCACTGGTTGGACTAGCATTGTTGATCACTAAAACAAACACTTCCTGTTGTCCCAGAGCATACAGGGAAGACCATGGTTCATGTGGGCTGGAAAAGAATGAAAAAGGAGCAGCAAAGAAACCCAGCTGCAAAGCCACTGCCTTGTGCTGACTGCTTTCCAGGAGTTAAATATAGCTCCTGTGTGAGGGTGGCAGAGGTCACCTTGAAAGGCTTTTGTGTGTGTTAATTACAGCTTATGCAGGAAACTGAATATCCTTCATGCTGAGGAAAATAGTACAGTTTGACTCCCTGGGAGAGAAACCCAGAATCCTGAGGGAAGTGGTAAAGAAGAGTGGAAGATTTGGGATTTGGTAGGAGAGTATCTGGTTTGGGTTCTGACTCCTCCTACTTGCTAGTGTGGAATCTGGGGTAAGTCAGTCAGCCCCTCTGAGCATCATTTTCCTCTTCTGTTAAGAAGGGATCTAGAATCCCCACGTGCAGGTTTGTGGGAGGGGAAACAGGGAATGGTGAGGTAAGAGTTTGTAAACCGTAGGGATTTTTACTGGGGATGGACACGTTCCTCTGTAGCACAATTCTCTGATGTACTCGTTTTAGGAAGACAGGGAGGCAAGAGGTCAGGGAGGTTGCAGGTCATTGGGGAAGCAGGTTGTGGGGATGTTTTGGGGTGACTCACTTCCTGGGAGTCAGGCCAGGGTGACAGGCTCAGGGAAACACCCTGCATCTTAATGGCCTTTTGAGCAGCAGCTCTGCCCAGGTCTTGTCATCCACCAGGACAGCTCTCGTTCTGGACACCTTGTTTCTCAGCTCTGGGCGGCCAGGGAAGCGGTAGCTCCCTCTCATCAAGACGTTTCCAGACAGGAGGGGGTGGGGCAAGCCACCGACTTCCGAGGAAATAACTTTTGGCTGTGGGACTGGGCTCTCCCAGAATTGTTCCTTTGTGTGCAGATTCCTCCCTGTTTAGCTCACAAAGGAAATGGTTCCAGGAGGAAGTGGAAAACTGTGACACACACATGCTCACGCCTCACACACAAGATGGCAGCTGTTTCCATTTGCGGCAGTCCCTATCATCTCCTTCACTGAAAGGAGTGGCCTGGGATACCCAGCGATAAAGGCAGGTCATATTTTTGAGCTTAAGTGATGTTCCAGATGTTATGCTAAGCATTTTGCATGGACTGCCTCATTTCATTCTCATAATGGCCCTGTGAGGTAGTTGCTGTTCTTCACCCTCTGTTTTACACATGAACCAAATGAGGCTCAGAGAGGCACAGTTGTTTGTCTAAAGGCACATGGCAAGCAGAACCAAGATTCAAACCTAGACCTAAGTCTAAGGCCTAAACTTCAGTTGCTGCATCATAATTCCTTCTTGCCGCCTTCTTCTAACAGAGGTTCCCTACCTCCAAATCTTGATGGAACCAGCAGCGAGTCCCTCACAACCATTCCCCACTGGTGCCAATCCATAGGATGGGTGCCTGGTCTGAAGCCTAGATGGGGCTGGGCTTTCTGCTTCTGAGAAGTTTGAGTTTGAGGACCCATCTCACCAATAGCCTGGGACAGACATTGAAGATGTCTGGCTAGGGGTTTGTGAATAATGCACATAATAATAAAGATATTATCCAAGGATGGCAGTGAACATTTATTGAACACTTCTTACAATCTGGGCTCTGGGCCTAACACTTTCATTTCTTTTTATAAATTAGGACGTCATGTGGACAAAACTTGGGTTAATCCTAATCCTTGCTTCATGAGACACTCATCATTGGTCCATGCATGCTCCACTTTTATTTAGTTATTTATTTATGTAATCAGTTATTTTTGCTAATGTAATAAGTACCCACAAATCTACCATTCAAAGCAAAAGCCTGAATCCAGATGATATCATACAGCTAACTATGATCCCATGCTTCTGCTTCCCCCTCCAACCTAACTGCCATCCTCAATGCTGTATTTAACACATCCTTGCTTTCCCTTGTAGATTGCAACTAGATATACCCATACAAAATTTTAGCTGTTTTAAACTTTATTAAAAGGGCATAATGCTATAGGTAATCTTTTGTGACTTTTTTCTTTACCATGATACTGCCTAAGGTTTATCCATATCATTGCCTATCATTGTGTTCATTCATTGTGCTGTATGATATTCCACTGCGGGAAGATTCTCCATGACTAACACTCTGTGCCTATTACGTTATTTAATCTTTGCAACAACCCCATGTGGTAGGAGCTCTTCTTATCACAGTTTTACTAACAAGAAACTCTGAGCCCTAGAGAGGCTAAAGAACTTGCTGGAGGTCATAGGTGCCAGCTTTGCATCTTTCTGGCCCCCACTGTATGCTGTGTTTTGGTGTAGAGGAGAAAGCACAGGAACTAGAGCCAAAAGCCCTGGGCTCAAGGTCCAGCTCCACACTTACTGGCTGTGTGGCCTTGGGCAAGTTGCCTCATGCCTCTGAGCCTCAGTTTCCTCAGCATTGAAGTGGGGTGATGGTAACTGCCTTATCTACCTCTCAGGCCTGTTGTGAGACTCAAATCTTACAATGTCTGTGAAAAGTGACAGCACTCTGTAAACTGAAGTTTTGTAAATCGGTACATTGTGATTAATGATCTATGTGCCATCTGCTCCCCTCCCCACCAGTCAAACAAAAATAACCTGTGTAGGATTCGAGAAATGAGACTGAACAGCACCCCTATTCAGAAAGGCAAGGATTAGATTGACAATCAGCCCACAGAAGTCTTAGTGTGATTAAAGAATCAGAAAATCGTCAGTAGAGGCCTCAGGCTGCACTAAGGGGAACAGAGTATGTATTTATCTTTGTTCTGTTCAATGGAGTTTAAAAAAATATTACTTTTTTTTTTTTTTTTTTTTTTTTTTTTTTTTTTTGCGGTACGCGGGCCTCTCACTGTTGGGGCCCCTCCCGTTGCGAAGCACAGGCTCCAGATGCGCAGGCTCAGCGGCCACGGCTCCCGGGCCCAGCCGCCCCGCGAATGGGTGTTAAAAAAAAATTTTTTTTTTTTTTTTTTTTTTTTTTTTTTTTTTTACTATTTCTTACCTATTTTCAATATCTGAGGCCCTACCCCATTACTCTTTGCTTGTGGTGTTTCCTCTGCATGGCTCCCCTATTGGCTGTGTGACCCTGGGCAAATTACTTCACTTCTCTGTCACCTCATCTGAATAATGGGGATAATCACAATACCTACACCTTACAGGGCTGCCATGAGGATCCAGTGAGGTGTTATATGGACTGTTTAGAACAGTTCCTGACACATATAGAATTGACTATTGTTATTATTTAAAATCTCCCCTACTCCACCGAGAGTGCCCACTTATGTTTTGACAATTGGTTTAGAGGCCACTTCCTCCAGGAGGCCCGTCCTGCCTTCCTACACAGGTAAGGTCACCCTGTTATAGCCTCCAGAGCAGACAATTTGTTCATCTTCCTCCATTAAAGTGTGAACAGTGAGAGTAGAGATGATGCCTGATTTAATATCTGCCACCGCTGCCCAGTGCCCAGTACCGTAATGGGCACACAGCAGGTGCACTGCAGAGGGATTAACTAACAGCCTGAATTCAGAGGAACAACCACAGACGAAGGAGGGGGCTGTTAATCCTGTCTATGACAACCATCTCCAAGAGCAGAAGGGCTCATGGGGATGGGGGAAGAGGGAAGGTGGGGCAGACTTGTTCTCTGGGGCTCTGGAGGGCAGTCCTGGAACAGTGGTGGCCGCTTAAGACCATATTATTAGGTTCACTGTATATAGGAACTCTCCAGAAGTCTGAACTAAGAAGAGAGCCAGATGGGCTGAGCCCAGGTGGACGGTGCCTTGGCAGGAATGTGGGGGTGTGTTAGTCGGTGGGTAACTGTGACACTGGGTGACTGGGGTGAGAAACATGCAGAATCACACCTGGGATTTGTCCTCCCTAGCCCAGCGACCCGAGGCAGGTGACGTCAGTTTTCTCATCTGTGAAGCAGAGGTAAGGACAGCAGTCATGTCAGAAGGTTGTGGTGAGCAGAGAGGGAGATAATGTATGAAAAGTGTTAAGCTCTGTGCCAAGCACATATGAAACCTTTTGCAAAGGTTGGTTATTACTATTAATGTTGTTGCTGTTGCTAGTAATCACAGGGGATTCAAGCATTACCCA
The DNA here is from genome assembly GCF_000442215.2 of Lipotes vexillifer. Lineage (NCBI taxonomy): Eukaryota > Metazoa > Chordata > Mammalia > Artiodactyla > Lipotidae > Lipotes > Lipotes vexillifer. The sequence goes on along the minus strand of NW_006772405.1, from coordinate 1,200,055 downwards.
GAGGTTAGTCTAGACATTCTAGATGGGAGGCTAAATGTTAAGCTCAGAATGGCCACCCTGACTGCTGCCCAGGTGGAAGGTCCACCCTCTTCCCTCTCTTCCTTCCTTTGCCTTGCCTGCAAAAGCCTTCCAGTGGTAACCTTGGATTATGTTCTGGGCCAGGTCCCTGTGAATGCAGCCCACAGAGAGCCCAGCCACCCCAGGCAGGCTTTGGGAGATGCCTAGGGTGATTCCTGCCTCCAGGGCTGGGGGTGGGATCAAGAAAATGATGGTTGAAGGTCCTGGGAAAGAATGTCTTGAGTCTTAAAGAACCCCAGACAGATGTCTCCTTTGCTCTCCCATTAGATCAACACTTCTATACACTTAACTCTATTTGAAAATGGACAGAGTGTGAAGTTTTATGTTTCCCTGTTCTTAACTTAAACGTGAAGGTGAGTTAATCTTACACAATTTGCTGCTCACCTGCAGTATTTGCTGTAGTTCCTAACTGGTCTCCTCTCTTCAATCTCTCCCTTTCTACTCTGATGTGAGCTTTCATTGCCCCCAAATGGCAACACATAGCATAACCCCCTCCTGCTTGTACCTTGTCAATAGCTCCCCAGGGCCCAGACACCAGTTTCCTTTGTGACTCAGATGATGAAAGATCTTCACATGCTCCCTGTACTCCCTGTGGTTTATCATCATTCCCTCTGTAATTCTATCCCTTCCCAGGATGGGCAGGCAAGAAGTGAAAGGGAAAGCATCAGAGAGAGAACTTGGAATCCATTCTGATATTTTAAGAAAGGCGATCATTTGTAGACCTGTAGTTTAAGCATTAACTTTTTTTTTTTTTAATTGTATGCTTCCTGCATGCTGAGTGCTTTTCTTGCACAAATCCAATTATCCCCCATAGTAGACAGGAGATTGTTATCTCCATTTTTAGTTGAAGAAACTGAGACTTGGGATTAAGTGGAAGAAGTAGAGCTGGGATTCAAACCCTGGCAACCTGACACTGCAGCCAGTACACTCAGCTCCCACATTATGCTGCCTCTATTATTAGTTACCAATCACACTCTCAGTTATGGACCTGGATGATAAGGCCCTACGTGAGGCTCCATTTTACCTCTGCCTGCTTCTCTGGGCTGTAAGCATGCTGACCATTTCGTGCCCTGAGCATGGCTTCTGTGCCTCTCTTCTTTCTACTCTGCCATTTTCTCCACCTGGAATGCCGTTCCCCCAGTGTTTCTGAGGTTCCTGGCTAGCAAGTGTCCCTTGAGTCTTCTGGGCCTTTATTTATTCTGTTTGATGGACACTGGCCAGATATGACCTCATGTCACAGGAATTGGTGACAGAGTCTTAGTTTCTCTGCCTCACTAGGAGATTTGGAGGTGCAGGGACCCTACGCTTCCCCTCTGTTACTCCTTAGAGCTACAGCTGATTGCTGGCTGGAGGTGAGGAAATGCGATTGGTCCCTTCAGCTTCCCAGCACACTCCTAGATCATTTTTCTTCTTGGTTCAAGTAAAGCTAAAATAAAATCCCCCTTGGTTTCATATCAGCTGGATCTGCTCTTTGCAAACCCTTCAACAAGAATGGGCAGGAAGAATAAATATTTATTCTACAAATGAATAAATCTGATTCCATCTTCAAAAGAAAGCCTTAGTATAAATTATCATAATTTCTCCGTTCTAAGATTTCACTGATTTAAAGATATCTTATCGGCTAAATAATAGCTTTTTGAAGAAAAAATTAGAAAAATGAACAAATTAATGTATCAAATTTAAGATACGTTCTGATTTTAAAAGTATGTCTTGGTATCAATGAAATATTTTTAAAAATATGGTCCAATTCAATTTTGATTTTTTTCTTTTGATTCTGGTGGTCTCAGAAAGAAGGCTCCAAGCCTTGACTAAATCACTGTGAAGCATGGGCAGGTGTCAGCCATGTCCCAGCCCTGAACCCCTGGGGGTTGCTGGGTCAACAAGGGCATGGCAGACCAATCATATACCAATGGCAGCCCTGAGGCCCCCAAGGCCAGTAGACAGGTTTTCTCCCCAGCAGAACTATGTCCATGCTCTGCTGACACCTCATGACCATGTTAGTGGTTCTGGGGAAAGCTGACTAGGAGTCCATCATGTGATCTTAGGCAAGACACCGCCGCTTGAGCCTCAGTTTTCCCAGTTGTAAAGTGAGAGGTATAAGATTAGATAGGCGGTTTTCAAATGTTCTTCAGATGGAGCTTTGGGATCTGGGAGGCTTCTTCAGGGGCTGCCTTGGGAGTAGGAAGATGGAATGGACTGTACTCAGTATTTTCATTCCCACTTCCCCCAGAACAAGTCTTTGCTTAAGATTTGTTTGCAAAAAGTAGTTTGAAAAACACTGGTAAATGGCATTCTGGGGTCTTTCCAACATTAGTCTTGAATACATACTCTTGTATGATCTAAGGGCAGTGCTTCATTTCTCAGCCTGGACACACCCTCAGAATCCTTCTCACCACAGTGCTCCAGGCAGACACTCCCAGACTCATTGCAGTTTAATCCAGGGGTTGGCAAGCTTTTTGTGTAAAGGACAGATAGTAGCTACTTTAGGCTTTTCAGGCCACATGCGGGCGGGGCCTCTGTTGCAAATACTCAATAGCAAGAAAGCAGTCATAGACAATACATACTGAATGACCATGGCTGTGTGCCAATAAAACTTTATTTAAAAAAAGACGTGGTGGACTGGATTTGGTCTACCAGCTGAGGTGTGCTGATACCTGGGCTATAATAAATACTTCAGCCTGACAGGTGAAGAAATTGAAGCCCAAGGAGGGGATTCAAGGAACTGGATTTGGTTGGAACCCCCGTCCCCCGGACAGCGAGCATGCTTCCACCACTCCACATTGCTCACTTAGCCATGACCCTTACCCTGATTTGGATTGTGGGCATCTGAGATTACATGGTTGAGGGAATGGTGCCTGGAAAAGACACGTGCCCCACTTCTCCCTCTCAGGATATCAGTTTTCTCCTAGGTTCTTAGCGGGCTATAAAAAGCCTCTGAGCTTGCCTCCTGTGGGACGTGCTGTCGGTAAATTCCCCAGAGCTGGAATGACTGCAATGTGGTGCCACATTCTGCCCCCTCTGCAGCCTGACAGCTGTGCGGGGAGAAGAATCAGGCCTGGCAGGCTCTGTCTCTCCACTCCCACTTGGGGTGTGGCTGGGATTCCCCGAGTGGAATTTTAGATGGAGGACAAACCCTGCCTGGGCCCTCCTGGGGCAGGCTCTTTGCCAGTTCCAGGAGGATGAGTGTTTCTTGAATTCTAAACACCAAACCTCCAAGGGCCACAGTGGGAAGAGTGTAAAGGGTAAGAAACAAAAATCTCACACCAGCTGCCTGGCCATACCATTCATTGATGGAGGGTGTCTATCTTGGAATTGTTTAGATCCCCTTTCCCTCCCATGCTTCCCACCTTGAAATCTTTACCTAGTAAGTCCTTGTGGCTTATCTGGCAAGTCCTTCACATAATTGACCTGGGAATGCCCCTCTCCACTGGAGAAGCAGTGGAGAGCAATGGTAAAGAATTTATGTTTGGAGGTGGGCAGGGCTGGGTGAATAAATCGACCTTTCTAAACCTCAGTTTCTTCATCTGTAAAATGGGGATATTTTTAAAAATACATATACAACACATTTTAAAGTAGGTGCTGAAAATAAATTACAGTAAATAAACTTAAAATGCATCAGATGGCAAAGTCATGATGAACATTCCCATTGAATTCTGTTGGGAGGTGGTGGTGGTGAGACCTGCAGGGCTCAGGGAAGATAAATATCGCAAATGTATCCAAAACTTCAAATTACCTATGCATTCACATACTGACATGGGCCACAAACATGCCTTCACAAGAACTGTACTTATTAGTCTACCACAGAACCAGATTTTGCCATAAACTACAAAATTTTTAATACCAAGTTGTATTTATATCTTTATAATTGATATACATGCCCTAGCCGTGATTTTAGAAAATAAAAGCTGTACTCTGTACAGACACTGTCCACTCACAACTGCTGGCAACATTTTTGGATGGCATTTCTCCCCCAGTAAAATTAATGGCATATTTTATGTACATGAAAGTCAAACTGCATCAACTTCATGATTGTTGAGAGAATTAAATGTCTCAATGTACATATGTAAACTGCCTGACTCATGGTGAGCGCTCAGTTGGCTATTATTAAACATCTTCTATGTGCTAGACACTGGAAATGAGATGTAGAGACAGTCTCAGAGCACAGGTTCATATACACACAGAGGAGGCATTTAAGTTAGTACAATACAGTCTTCTAAAAGCTGAGACTGAGGAGGGTGGTGCTAACCCAAAGTCAGTGGGAAGGTCGAGGGAGGATGTGGCAGGTAGTTTTCATGGAGGTGATGCTGAGTGGTCTCTTTCAGGGAGAGGGAATAGCAGAGTCATCTTTTTGAACCTCAGTTTTTACATCTGTCCAATGGGGAGAATGTCTCAGCTGACCCCTTCACAAGGCTTTTGCCAGAGTTAAGAAAAGAAGAGAAACTCAAGGCTGAAAGGGTTCCAGAGAAAGGATTTTAGTGGTCAATCCTCTGTTTGAATATCCCTGCTATTACACAGGTTCCTTCTGGCCCAGAGTGACCCCCCTGTGGACGACTGCCGAGTGAGAGCATGCATGATTACCAGAGGTTGCCCAAGCTCCAAAGGAAGAACTCCATGATCAACACCCCTGACACTACGTGGAAATGGACACGACTGATGAATGTGAAAAGGTTTCTAGAACTTAAAAGCTTTATAAAAGTGTATGTACTTATATTGCAGAAGTGAGTGGCTGAGCCAGCGCTAGGACGTGGGATTTCTGCTTCTGTGTCCAGATCCATTCCCCAGCTGGCCCTGTGTGCTGGCACATTTATTGGAGGTTTGTCTTCTCAGGCTAGAGTTCACAGACCCTGGGAGTCCATGGCAGAGGGCAGGGTGGGGTTAGGGAAGAAACCCTGAGAAAAATACAGTGTGTCTCTGGAAGTCCACTGCACAAAGACTTTTTGGGGCTGTTCAGTTATGTTATGGACGATAATAGAAATTTGTTTGACTTTAGATCAAATGAGACATTTCAAGCTTTTGGAAGACACATTGGGTAACAGACCCAAACCCTAAAGTTTCACTTGGTTGAAAAGTGTGAAAGGCAGTGCTAGAGCAAGTAATGGAATCAAGCAAGGTGTTTGAGCAAGGTCAAGGGTTATGATAAACCAGTGCACTAGAACGGTGAGCATATCAGACTCACCTGAAGCTTTGCAAGAAGTACACATTCCCAAACCTTACTCCAGACCCACTGATCAGACCTCTGGGGGTACAGTTTCATTAGGCTCCCTAGGAGATGATTCTGGGCCCAGCTGGATTCAAGAACCACTGCTTTAGACAATAGAGTGGTCCTTAAGGGAGGTTGGACATGCAAGAGTAGAAACAGGAAGCTCCTATAGGAGATGACAGGATATAGGAGAAGAAGCCATCCAGAATATGTTTTTCAATAACAGTCAACAGAATTAGGGGTGTGATTGCAAAAAGGATGAAAGCAAAAGGAAACGATGAATAATGACGAAGTCTGTGTTTCTGTCCTCAAAATAGGAATCATTGAAATGGAAAATCCTGGAGCTGAAAGTGGCCAACTCTGTGAATTTTGTATTTTTTCTTTTATTTTATTTATTCATCATCTCAACAGACATGTTTTGCGAATATACTACATGCACATTACTACATTGGGTGCTAGGAAAAGAACTGTGAACAAGGTAAGAAGGACCCTGCCCTCACAGAGCTCACATTAACAGCTAATTCATTCCCATAATTAATCATAACTGCAAAGATGGTAACCAATGAGACGTACAGAGTGCTAGGGTTACCTGTAATGGGGGATGTAGCTTGGGAGACAGGGAAAGATTGTCTTGAGGAAGTAATGTTTGAGCAGATGGCTAAGGATGAGCAGGAAGGAGTTAACCTGGTGAAGGTACAAAGGCCAGTGTGAGGAGAGCCCATAGTAAGGGATGGGCAGGGGCCCAAAGTGAGTTGGTGACAGGCAGGGTGGGTCCTTGAGGGCCACCACCAGGACTGTAGTCTATATCTTAAGAACAATGAGACACCATTAAAGAGGTTAAGTATGATCAGATCTACAGCTTTAAGTAACTGTCTTTAATTGCATCCTCTTCTTCCCAAATTCTATCCACAAGCATAGATAATTCATAAGTCCCATTAAAAGCTATGATATATTACACATTTGAATAAAAGATGAATGCTTCAGGGCTTCCCTGGTGGCGCAGTGGTTGAGAGTCCGCCTGTCGATGCAGGGGACGTGGGTTCGTGCCCCGATCCGGGAGGATCCCACATGCCGCGGAGCGGCTGGGCCCGTGAGCCATGGCCGCTGAGCCTGCGCGTCCGGAGCCTGTGCTCCACAACGGGAGAGGCCACAACGGTGAGAGGCCCGCGTACCGCAAAAAAAAAAAAAAAAAAAAAAAAAGTAAGATGAATGCTTCAGGTTGAAGTATATACTTCTACAAGTCCTGTTCTCTATAGTTTGCAAAAGGGTCATGCCTATGGAAACCTCTTGAATTGAGTGACAGTTGTTTTTACTTATATATTACTGTGATCCCTATTACTGTGATAGGAGCCACTCTGGGGCTCCCTGATCTGTTGCCACTCAGCTTCTGCTTCATTATGTTCCTGGGCACCTCCTACTCTGTCATTGAATAGCTCTTCTCATTTGTATGCTTCTCCCAGATTGTGCCCCAGTTGGTCTGTGTTTAACCTCTTGTATAGCCTTCCGGAGAGTCTTTCTATTACCTCTTCTACAGGACAGCTAGTTTGAGAACTGATCTCATGTACCCCCTTCAAATTTAGTCTTATTCACAAACAGCCCCATTTCCTTCAATAGCTCCTCACGTGATTGTGTTGTTAACAGAAAAAGAGAAACAGGAAGGGTGATCTGATTTGGTGGTGAATAAGATGAGTTCAAAATTGGGTCACTTGGAGGTTGAGTTGACTTCCAAATGGAAACTTCCACAGGCAGGAGACAGTGCAGGAGAGTGGAGCTCAACTCATGGCTGAAAATGGACATTAAGAGTAGACGTCATAATGGGGCTTGGTTGTCTACAGGTGTGAGTTTAGAGAGAGGGCTGAGGTGGTGGGGAGAGAGGGGCAAGAGCCATCAAAGAAGAAAAAGTGAGCTAGAGAAAAGATGGGAAATAATGGTAAGCACTTCTCATGGGCCAGGTGCTGGGTGCTGGGCAAATATTACCACATTGCAGTCTCCCAATTTTGGGTGTCATTATTCCTGCTTTTCAGACTAGCAGAATAAGACTTAGTTGGGTCACTTGCCTTAGGGCAAGAGAAGCCCAGAGGCTATGAGCACCTATAACAGTGGGATTGGAGGTGGGAGAAGGAGAGGCAGAAAAGGCTTCTGGCAGAGGGATGGAGCAGTGGTTAACCTAGGTTTATTGGATTGCAAAATCCATGCTTTCTCCATCTTTGCAAATAGGAGAATCCATTTAGAAAAGAGTAGAAGGTCAGAGCTGCAGAGAAGCCCAGAAGATGGGACTGGGAAGGGTGAAAAATTAGACAAAATGGAAGCCATTTGTGACCCTTAGATGTGGGCTTTCAGCAGAAGGTGTGACTGGAAGTGAGACTGCAGGGAGGGAAAGAAGTGTGTGGGAAGAAACAGGAAGCTGCCGTTTGTGTGTATGGTGGTGGGGTTTTATTTTGCTGTTCAATTGCAAGGTTTTTGCAGAAGGGTAAGAAGGGTATGAGAAGCTAATGGTATCCAAAAACAGGTTGTTTTTCCGAACCAAAGATCAGAATGAAATAATGATAGGCTCTTGGCAGAGAGTGGGGAGGGAAGAACTTACTCGGCAGGGTACTCACCCATGTGAGAGGTGAGGTTTGAAACTGATAGTTGAGGAAGAGGCAGAATAAACCCTGTGTGGGACAAGGCAGCGGAAGTGATGTCTAGTGCCAGCAGAAGCCTCTTCAGGGAAGAGAGTAAGGTTAAATCCTATACATACAACCATTGCAGAGTGTGGCTAAAATCCAAGTAATTATATTTGATAAATGTAACATCTATCATCTACTGAATGTTTCCTAAGTGCTACCTTACATGCATTACCTTTTCCCGTGACACTCCAAATGAAATGAAACTGACATTCAGAGAAATTAAGTAATTTATCCAATTCATACAAGATCATACAGCTAGGAGGTCGTGGTCAAAGCCTAAATTTGTCCATTCTCTGAATGACTCAGCTCTACTGAGTCTCCAGGCCGACAAAGATGACCTTATGGAACATGTTTGGAGGGAAAACATGAATATGGGTGCGTGTTCCTTTTGGAAGAACAGTAATTGATAGGAGTAGAGAATGAACTCAGATGTCAGGGAAGAGGTATGGGAAGTCACAGCCTTGGGGACAGATGTTGGGCAGTGAGTCATGGATGGGAGCTCATCATAGGAATGGCTATGGGCTACTTGGCCAATGGAAGCCACAGATAGGGAAGATGTGGCTTTCCTAGTATAGATCTCAAAGCTGGTCCAACAAAGGCAAGACACGAGTAGGTTCTTCTGGCATCTCTTAAATAATAAAAATATCACTTAATGAAAAGCAGAGCTTCAGATTATGTCTTGAGTTGCCCAGGAGACAATATGATCTCCCAGAGAATATAATTCAGCAGAAGAAACTCCCATCTTGGGTTGAATGCAACTGGTTGAAAAAGAACTAGTTGTAAAGTAGAAAGGAAAGGAACTTTGGGGAAATTGATTGTTTCATATGAGCTAGGCATATCAGATACAACCTTGGACATTTAAGAAGGTGTATTAAAAATCAGAGAAAATTTAGACCAAAGGCTTTAAAGCAAAGATAACTTGAGAAGACTAGAAAGTTCACAAAAGCAAAATTGTGAAGACACAACCATAGTCAGCAGGCAGGAATAAATAGAATAAATAAGAGAAAATAGACACATTGGCATTATATATTAATATTTTATCAGTCACTCAGAAACGCTCATCAGATGGTTCAGTTATTGCACGTCAGAGATGGATTTCCGAGAGACAAGCACCATGAAGGAGCTCCACGGATACAGAAATTATGACATGGTCCCTGTCTTTGAGTTGTATACAAAGTTGTCTAGCTCAGTTCTTAAAACGGAGTAGGGACTCAAAAAGTGTCCTCAGAGTCAAACCAGCTTGGGGCTAATAGAATTTTATTATGTTGAATCTGATTAACGAAAGACTGTAATTATTACAATAGCCAGCATTTATTGATGGTTCTCATACGCTAGGCATTATTTGAAGTATTTCCCATATACTTAATATTTATAACAACCCCAAGAAGTAGGCATCATCAGTATCCATATTTTATCCTCATTAGAGGATAAAGAGTTAAGTTACTGGTCCTGTAGAAGGTGGTGGCCATAATCATTAGTCTATAGTGAAGGTGGTATCTTCACCAATGGCTGATTCTCTTTGAATGATATTCATGAATTGGGAAGTCCTGCTGGAAGGAATTTCATTATAATGTAAGTGGTTTCTGTGTCTGTTACTATGTTATATGAATCCTGCTTTACTCATGGGAAGACACATATCCTGTTAGACTAGAAATCCTACTTCCCAGGTTTGTTTTCATTCTCAAGTCAGTTGACTTTGATGACGAGCTTCTATGCTGTAATTGCTACTGAAGATCTGAACAGTATAGTTGTGGCGTAATGGAGGTGCCTGGACCTGCAGCAGGAAGATTTGGCGTCCAAGCCCTACTCTAGGGCTTGGGCAGGTCACCTGCCACTACAGAGGCAGCCAGCAGCAAGCTTAAGATGAGGACTTTGGTTCAAACCCAGCTCTGTCTCTCACATGGCAAGTGACTGTATAAGTTAATGTCAGTGATCTAATCCTGCTGTTATGGACTGAATTGTGTCCCCCACCCCCCCAATCCATACATTGAAGCCCTAACCCCCAGTGTGACTGCATTTGGAGATAGGACCTTTAAGGAGGTAATTAAGGTTAAATGAGGTCATAAAGGTGGGCCCTAATCTAATAGGACTGATGCCCTTCCAAGAAGAGGAAGAGACACCAGAGATCTCTCTTTTTCTCTCTCACTGTGCACAGGGAAGAGGCCATGTGAGGACACAGTGAGAAGGCAGCCATATACAAGCCTGGAAGAGAGGCTTCACCAGAAATCAACCCAGATGGCACCTTGATCTTGGACTTCTAGCTTCCTGAACTGTAAGGATATAATTTGTTGTCTGAGCCACCCAGTCTGTGGTATTTTGTTATGGCAGCCCTCGCTGACCAATACACTGCCAAGCCTGCTTTCCTGTGAGGTAGGGATTAATGATAGTACCTAGTCATAGCCCCATCCCATCGCTTTTTCCAAGAGAAGCCATGTAAAAAGCTGAGCATGTTGCCTGGCTCATGGTAAGACCTTGATGATTTCAGTTGTTACTGTTATTAACAGTGAAGTGTGGTTTCCTTCCCTGGGCATGACAGTCTCACTCCCCACGTGGTCGGTATGGGGCTGAAATGAGACCTGTGCTTCTTAAAATTTCCCTGGCAAAAGATGAGAGTGCTCACACCCTCCTGGGGATATGGGCACAAGAAGGAATTTCCATTGGAGTGATTTGTGAAGTCTCTCACGTTTTATCTTAAAAACCCACACAGATTTTGCATTCTAGTTCATATATAGTTTTAATTTGTACAGTGTTTGCAGTAGTTTCTCAGGGTAGACAGCTGAGGATCTAGACACATGACCTGGTCCTTTGTGCCTCATTCACTTCACTCGCATTTGCGAAGGCCTTTGCAAGTCACAAAGAATTGTTCTGATGTGAGGATTTTGTGGTATGTTTAAAAATCAGCGTTACAATTAATCAACTTGGGATACACTATAAAGTGTGTTTCATATTACTAATGAACTACTTGAAGCACTGTTAGTGAGCTCCTACTGTGTGCCAGGCATTGGTGTCAGCAGGGTGACCACTCAGATCCACTCCCAACCTTCCGGAAGCTTACATTCTGGCAAGGTAGGTTGACACTAAACACATAGTTGGATAACTAACTCTTAGAGTAATGGCACATCGTGACAAGGGCTCTGAAGGAGAAGGAAAGTAGCCTAGGAAAGCCCGTAGCAGGGGAGCAGGTCAGAGCCCTAGAGCATTCTGAGCACTAATAGATTCCCAGGAAGTCTGGCTTCCTAGGAAGAGTGGTCTGGAAGCAGCCTTCTTGAGTGAGGCATCAGTTATTAAGCATTTTAAACTGAGTGAATTATTATCACTCATGGTCTGTCAAAGCTCTGGGTGGTCTGTTTTCCACAGCTCCAGGTAGGCTAGTTATGGGGATTTTGTACTGGGGACAGGGTGGTATTTGGCAACTTTTGGGGTGTGATGGGGTGAAGGGCAGTGCTCTTTGCTTTAAATGTACAATGTGGGAAGTGGGGATGGGGGACTGAGGGATATTAGAGGTGCCTCTTCTCTCTTTTCTTTTTCCTCCCTGGCGAGTGCGTCTGCTCTTTGCAGACTTGTCCAGGAGTCAGTTAACAGGTGAGAACTGCTTTACAAATCACAGCCTTGGTCCCCAAAGAGCCAAACGGAAGCCCCCTCCATTTTTCGCCTGCCCTTCCAGCTCCTAATAGAGGGTGGATGCAGCATTTTGTGTGTTGGAGGTGGTGTGGGTGGGGAAGTTGTCCCCAGCACCTTGACCTGGAAGTCTGGGGTCCCCTGTAGCCCTCTGAACACTGGCTTTGCCCATAACAGGGGTGCAGGGAGGTTACCCCGACACCTGCTCTTCTTCTCATCCCTGCCCCCACTGCCCTTCCTAATTGCTTCCACACCCCTGGCCACTCCTTTTTTTCCCCTTGGAGGCCTTAGCACAGCAAACAGGCAGATGGAGGAAGGGTGTAAGATTATTGTAGGGAAGGGGAGGAATTTTCCATTAATAATAATAATAATAACAAGAATAATAATGTTTCTCATGTTGGCACAGCACTCGCCAGTTTACCAAGTGCATTCACACCTGTGATCTCCTTGGATTCCAGAGGTGGGAAGTTATGACACTGGTGTTCTGGTTGTCAGCCTTTGACACTGCCCCCATGTTCAAGCCCGCCACCTTTTTTACAGACATTAGCCCATTGAGGTGTCCAGGACTTTACTTAAGCACAGGCCCCAATGAATGCCCCCCATAAAATGCCCTCTCTTTGCTCCTGTCAATTGCAGTTTCAACAAGCCCCCACCATGTCTGTGAAACTTTATCAAATACTCTCATCTCCTGAAAAAGAGTCCAAGCAAGAAAGGGTCTCAGAGACCATGTGGTCTAACCTCGTCACTAGCCCAGAGAGAAAAAGGGTAGGTTAAGGTCACGCAGCTTGTCAGGAACAGAGCCAGGGCTCGGACACCCATGTGCCACCCACACACACTCCTGCAGCTCCTCCTCCCGATACCCTGGGTAGCTGCACACTTCGTCTCCTGGGGCTTCTCAGCGTGCGAACAGTAGGGGCTTCGCATGACCGGTGGTTTTCAAGAGTGTGACTCGTTAGCCCTCTTTTACTTTCGGTGGGGGTGGGGGGGAGGTGGGATGGGGTCAGAGGAGCTCGCCGTCCTCCGGAATCCTGTGGGGCATTCTTTTATGAAGTTAAGACTCCAAGGGTATGAAAACGTTGGTTTCACAAACAGGAGGCGACTCAGCTCTGGGACGAGTCCCTAACAGACCCCTAGCTGCCCTGGCCCAGGAGGCACCTGTACCCACAGCGCCCGGCCTTCGACACCCCCTACCCGCTCCAAGCGCCCATGCGCCCACGCTTCTCGCCCCGGCCCCACCGCCCGTCTCTCCCTCGTCCTCTCTGGCCTCTAGATCGTTCGGTTCTCCCCTCCCCACCAAGCAACAAGTGTGGGCACCACTTTTCTTCTTACCGCGGCCTCGGTCCATGGCGCCAGCGATCGATCGCAGGGAGCAGGGCGCGGTGCCTCCGGCGGGGCCGGCCGGCTGCGGGGCGTGCGGCGCTCTCCAGTCCCGCCCGCTGGAGCGCCCTCCGCGCGTCCCCTCCCCCGACAGGATGCTCGCCCAGCGCCTCCGCCCGCCCTCGCCTGCCCCTGCACGCTGCTCCCGGAATAGACCCGGAGCCCGCCTCGCCCCCTGGGCAGCGGTGTCCCTTGTCCCGCACACGCTCCGCGCCACGCCCTGCCTTTCGCAAGTCCTCATGCCCCTCCGTGAGGGGCTAGAGGACCCACATCCCAGTTAACACGCTTTCTTTCGTACCCGCGACCGTGCTTCGCACCCCCGCCCAGACCAAGGCGTTGTTCAGCTCTGCTTGCATTACGCTAGTGACGAGGGGCTTACTACTGCACTTCCCAGCCCGGTCCATTTTCAGATTGTACAGACTGTTAGAACCTGTTTTTCGACAGTGGAATCAAAATCTCTTTGCCTGCCGCTGCCACCCATTTCCTGGCTTTCGGTTTATCTTCTCCATTAAACAGGTCTTTCCTGGGCACCTTCTAGTGCGAGACAGTGGACCAAACTCTATGCTGGTACAGTGTCAATAATGGTGTAAAAGAGGAGTGAAGTAATAAAGATCTTTAAAAAATAAAACCACCTAGGAAAAGGAGAGAAAGAGAGGATTGCTAAAAGTGAGCAATGGCTTGGGACACATCCAACTTTCAAGGTTCCCTGTGCACTAAAACGTGAAAAATGCCAACACGGAGTGATAAAAATTGTGGAAATGAACACTTTTTTAGCATACAAATGCAGTGCAATGTTAAGTGTGCTCTTCCCAAAATAATTACAGGATGTAGAAACATATTGCTATGGCCAGTGTGGTCAGGAATGGGATTTAAGTTTAAAGTTGTATGAAGAATGTCAACATCTTTCATCCTATTAGTGTGTCTCTGTGAAAGTAGGTCCAAACCGTTTATAGACAATATGAAATGTCTAAATTTAAGACCCTTCATAAAGTGAAGTCCAGGCCTAGTTCTCCTTCTAGACACTCCTCCTCCGCAAGATAGGCCAGGTCACAGTTTGAAGTTTTGGCTAGGCCACTCCTTTACTTAGAACATTCTGGCATTGGGACCATCTTGTGCAAAGGCACAAGGGAGGACTTGGGAAAAAGCAACCTGCGTTTTCTTGGCCTGGGACTATTTCCTCCATTGCTTTGATGGGCAAGTTGAAATTAGCTCTGGCTTTGCCAGATTGCATCAGTAGTTTGTTTAGTATATCTGTGTATGAGCATAGAGGAAATATGGTGTAGTGAAAAAACAACGGGATTGGAGTCTGAAAACTTGTGTGTGATCTCTTGCTCTTCTAATTACTGAGTGTGCAGCTTTAAGCCTTTGAGGTTTGCTTGCTCATCTGTGCTGTGGGAAACCTCATACTGACCTCACAAGGCTGTTAGGAGGGCAAATGAAATGATGGTACAAACCCACTTTGTAATCCTGAAATAGCTGTGAGCCGTTATTGTTTGCCAATTCCTCTTTGTTCCTGCCCACTTTTCCAATTTGAAAAGGTCAGTTTAAATTCTAAAGCAGACAACCAACGATTTACAAGTGGGTTAACTTCTAAAAGTTCACTGTTTGAATTCTGAAACACTTGGAAACAAGGCTATAAATTGTAGTCAAGTTTCCAGGCTAGCCCATTTATACTTTAAAAAGCATAATATTTCACTTGAAGTAAATTTTAAAAATATGTAAAACGTAACTGTTGCAAGAACAGATGGAGGCTTAGAACTTGTAGAAACTTTAAGAAACTTTCAGACTCTGGATGTTTAGAAGAGAATTGGAACAGAAAAATCAAAAAAGCTAAAGGGAATTTATATGCACCTATGGAAGAATTTGTGGAGTGGAATTAACTGAGCTGTGGTCTAGGAAAGATGTAAAAATGGGAGAACACAGTCTGTGCTCAGTTTTCCTAAGGATTAACAAAAAGAAGTCACTGAAGGTGTAGTGGTTCTGGTTTAATAATTACCCATAATGCCCACTAGGTGGCACTGTTGACTAAATTGACTACAGCTTGGTTGCTGCTAGGAAACTGGGTGAGGTGGATGAGGAGGCTGTGGGTTTGGGACAAGGAATAACTATATATTTTTTCCTGTACTTTTCCTTTACTTAGGCCTATAGTCACCATAAAAACTATCCCCACTTTTCATCAGTCCTCTTAGGAACGTTTGTTGTATTCTGTGCCAATTTCTATTGGGAGAACTAATGCTAAGTAGAAATGATCTCCATCCTTAAGGAACCTACAATCTAGTAGAGGAGACGGATATGTAAAAAATAGTTAAAAATTATTATGTGAAAAGTGCCAAAGGAGAGATAAAGTGTTCTTGGAATTCATTCAGACAAAGCAAGAATATCTTACTGATCATGGAGACAGTAATGGATGACAGACACTTGGGTGAGCCTGCAATGAGAAGATAAAGTAACAGGCAGCGAAAACAGTGAGAGCAAAGACATAGAGATAGAAAACTGCAGGATGTGTCTGTAAAGAAGTTTGGTCTGGCTAGATTGTAGGGTATCAGGTGGGAAGTGCTGGAATGAGAATGGGGATGGAAGTTGTGGATGCCAATGCCTGGTTTCTCCTCCCTTTTCCACTTCCCTGTATGAATGCAATTCTCTGGAAAGGATTTTTAGGATCTGCCTCATATCTTCCCTTTTCTTATTGTTGTACTAAGTTTTCTAGGTTTGCCTGGTACTTGTCTAAAGAAGTCTGTGCGGAGAGCTCCAGCTCTGTAAAAAGATATCAAATTTTGTCCCAGTGAACAATTCCAGGAAAAAAGCTTTCAGCTCCCATATGCTCCTAGTCTTGTGAAAACAAATGATACTCCCCAGTCTCATTCTTAGCTTATCAGGTGGAACTGGGAAGCCCTGGGAAAGAAAAATTTGGAGGCTAAATGTTCTTTGTCCTAGTGAGAGAAGCATACTTTAGCCTTCTAACCTGTCACTTTGCCTCCAGGTCTGCTTCCATCGTGGCTGCTACAGTGACCATTCCATGGTTCCAATCAGATCCCCCTTAAAAATACTTGATGGCTCTCCTTTGCCCTCAATGTAGAGTTCAAATTCCTTACTATAGTATTTGGGGTGCCTTCCTCACTAAGCTCCAACCCGCCATTCCTCAGAGCAGACAAGCAGTGATCTCAGGAGACCCTGGGAAGAGTAAGAGAAACCATCGATTGGGGAGTCAGATCTGGGTTCTTTTTTTAATACTTTTTTTTTTTTTTTTTTTTTTTGGCGGTACGCGGGCCTCTCACTGTTGTGGCCTCTCCCGTTGCGAAGCACAGGCTCCGGACGCACAGGCTCAGCGTCCATGGCTCATGGGCCCAGCCGCTCCGCGGCATGTGGGATCTTCCCGGACCGGGGCACGAACCCGCGACCCCTGCATTGGCAGGCAGATTCTTAACCACTGCGCCACCAGGGAAGCCCAGATCTGGGTTCTTGAACTGACTCTCTTACTGTGTCACTCTCAGTTCTTCCATTGGGTCATCAATGTATAATTTCCACTTAGGTCTCTCCTTACCTCTCCATGGCCCCCCAGATTGCAAGTACCATGAGGGTGGGTGCTGTGTCTTACATGTTGCGAGGTCCCTAGGGCCTAGCACAGTGCCCAGAACCTAGTAAGTGGTAGTAAGTATTGTGGGGTGAGTCAGTGAATAAATGCTCAAGGACTCAACGAGGTTTCTATTAATGCAGGTATTTTGGGGGTGGTCTCCTTTATCCTCTGGGATTGTTTATTTGCTTATCTATTTGCAGAGGAAAATGAGATTGCAATGATGTGTTCTGGGAGCAATGCCTCTGTGTTTCCCAGCCCCACTGCCTGCCGCTGCGGACATGCAGCCCAACCCATGGGGCTTCTTCTTGGCTCAGGGCCCTGCTCCCAAACTCCTTTGTGCAGGGTGAGCCCCAGAGCCCCTTGCTCGAGTGTCTGCCCAATGCTGGTCACTGGATGAAAACCTCTCTTTTTCCACTCAGCACAATGTCCCCATTATAGCCCCTATCCAGGGAAATGACACATGCCTGCTGGTCCACCCTGGGTCCCGGAAAGCAGATAGAGATCTGAGTGGCGGCTGCTGGGAGAAGGAGAGTTTCATGGCTGGATGAAAACCTCTCCTTTTGTTGTACCTTCAGGTTTCGGTTCCAAAGCACCTGGCTCCTACCTGCACCCAGGCCACAGGTTCACCTTCAACTGTCACAGAGCCCGGAGCACTGTTGTGTCTGGAGGAAAAGGAGCTTTTATTCTTGTGCCCCAATGCTGCACATCCCTTCTCCTCAGGTCCTTCCTCAAGAAAAGAGCACTCTTGGCTCCTTAAGTGAGGCTCACAGGCCGAAGTGCCCACAGGACCAGTCAGGGGAGGTCTGTGTGTGAGCTGACCACCTGGCAAAGCAGAGCACTCTTGTTCCAGCTGAAAGGCCAGGAGCCAGCAACTCAGGGAAGTGTGGCCAGGGGGAACATGGGCCTGGAGTGGCCAGATCTTAAGACTTTTCAGGAGAACCCGGGAATCCAGATTTCAGCTTTTGATTTTAAAATGTTGGTAACTAAGTTCAACTGTTTTAAAACATTGCAAGGGCCAACTAAAATACCCCTGTGGGCTTAAGCTGGCATACAGGCTATGACTTTGGAACCCTGAGAAAAACTGTGGGTCCATGAAGACTTCTAGAGAGTCTGTCCAGCTGGGTGCCTCTACCTGGGGGCCAAGGTGATACCCAACCCTTAACACTGCAGCAGGGGCTAACTCTCTTTTGTCTTTTTTTTTTTTTTTTTTTTTTTTACGATACGCAGGCCTCTCACTGTTGTGGCCTCTCCCGTTGCGGAGCACAGGCTCCAGATGCACAGGCCCAGTGGCCATGGCTCACGGGCCCAGCCGCTCCGTGGCATGCGGGATCCTCCTGGACTGGGGCATGAACCCGCGTCCCCTGCATCGGCAGGTGGACTCCCAACCACTGCGCCACCAGGGAAGCCCCCAAGGGACTAACTCTCTTTTGAAAGGCTGTGCTGCATGCTCCCTGTTCATCTCTAGGCTGCAGGCTGACGCCAGGGTGCAGAGTCCAAAGCAAATTTCTTAAACTTGGAACTAGAAAAACTTTAGAGCTGAGAGGAGCCTGAGAGATTAGCCAGTCTGGTTGCTTCATTTGTCCGATGAGGAAACTGAGGCCAAGAGAGGGGAAGAAAGCTTGCCTGAAATCACACAAGATCTTAGAGACAGAACCAGGCGTGGTACCCAGGGCACTAGACTTGATGTCAGGTTCTGCCACATACAGCTGTGAAACCTTGAATGAATTACTTATCAAAGGCTTAACCATGAATGAATTACTTATCAAGGGCTCAATTTCCTCATCTGTAAAATGAGGATGAAAGTCATACCCAGAGGATTAAGTGAGATCTGTAAAGTGCTTAGTGTAGAAATGCAAGTTAGTGTAATCAAGTGGGTTTCCTCTGGAGACATTGTCAGATGCTTATGGAAATATTAAGGAGCACTGAAATCTCAGCCACACATCCAGGCTGCCCCCTGCAGGGAGTTTTGTGTAAACCAGACCATTGGAAATGTGATAGATTCTGCCAGCTTCCTCCTTCCCTGTAGGAACATCTGATACCCTTAGATAAGAGGACTATGGAGCTTCTAGCTCCTGTTACCCACAGAGTCTGAGAAGGGGTGGCATTTTGTAGGTATATTTAAAAAAATTAAATAGTGCTGTTACTTTGTCAGAAGGACAAATTGACAGTTTCTCCTGATCCAGGTGGGCAAGACCCTGTGTGCTAGGCAGTCCCATTTCTTTTGTATGACAATGAATTCTTTATCTACAAGAGAGCTTTGGGAGCAAAAAAGGCCTTTGGTCCAGGCCCTACAAGCACTTTCCATGACTGACCAAGGCACATTTTGACCCCTTCACATGTGCTCACTAGGCTTCCCTAGTGAGTCCCATGGCCCGTCGGTCGCTCTGGCGGGGGCAGATGCCTGCACTACTTAAACTGGGATTGCGTGATCTCCCTCACACAGAGAGCAAAGCTGACAATATTAATTGACCCTGGGGGCCACTGTGTTTGTCACAGCTCCATTAGTGGCAAGTGACATAATCACAACTCAAACCAGCTAAAACCAAAAAGTCAATTTATTAGCTCAGAAGGTATCTGGGGATTTGAAGGGTGAAGTTGGATTTAAGGTAAGCTTAGATCCAGGAACACAAACAGAGTGGTTGCTACTTTCTTTCCATCTCCTGACTCCACCCTCCTCTGTTTAGTCTTCAGGTGGTGTCTCAATCTGTAGCAAAGAAGGCCACAAGGCTCCAGGCCTGCATACCTTTACTGGTGGAAATTAAGGTGAGAAAGGCTTGCCTCTCATCCTGTAGTTCCAGCACCGGCCCAGAGGGGGCACTGATTGGGTGAAGCACCTGATCTAAGAATGGGGGAGATGCTGAGCAAACACACCTCCCCTGCAGCCAGGTGCTGTGCCTGAAGCACATCATTCAGTCCTTACCAGCTAATGAAATTAGTGCTGTTATTCCTGTTTCGCAAGTTTAATTTCATGTGGTGTATTAGTTTGCTAGGGTTGTTGTAACAAAATACTACAGACTGAACTTCCCTGGTGGTGCAGTGGTTAAGAATCTGCCTGCCAATGCAGGGGGCATGGGTTCGATTCCTGGTCCGGGAAGATCCCACATGCCGTGGAGCATCTAAGCCCGTGCACCACAACTACTGAGCCTGCGCTCTAGAGCCTGTGTGCCACAACTGCTGAGCCTGCGCTCTAGAGCTCGCAAGCCACAACTACTGAAGCCCGCGCGCCTAGAGCCCGTGCTCTGCAACAAGAGAAGCCACTACAATGAGAAGCCTGTGCACCACAATGAAGGGTAGCCCCCACTCGCTGCAACTAGAGAAAGCCTGCACACAGCAACGAAGACCCAATGCAGCCAAAAATAAAACAAACAAAAAAAAAACCCCAAAACATATTAGTACCACAGACTGGGTGGCTTAAACAATGGAAATTTATTTTCTCCTGGTTCTAGAGACTGGAAGTCCACAAGCCAGGTGTTAGCAGAGTTGGTTTCCTCTGAGGCTTCTGTCTTTGGCTTGCAGATGGTAGCCTTCCTGCTGCCTCATCACCTGGTCTTTCTTCTGTGCACCTACATCCCTGGCGTCTCTCCCTGTGTCCTACTCTCCTCTTCTTATAAGGATATCAGTCAAATTGGAATAGGGCTCATCCTCACAGCCTCATTTTAACTTATCACCTCTTTAAAGGCCCTGTCTCAAATACAGCCACATTCTGAGGAAATGGGGGTTAGGGCTTCAACATATGAATTTGGAGGGGGACAAAGTTTAGCCCATAACCCTCCCTAGTAAATGGTGAGGCTGAGATTTGTACTCAGAGAGGCTGAGTCTAGCCATGGTGCTGTCATATTTCTGCCACAGCTCAGGGTAGCGCCCACATAGGCAAAGTGTTTACAACCCAGACCAGCAGCGGGAAGGATGGTATCCAATGAAAACCTTAGCAAACAGGAAGTCCCTGGTGGAATATGAGAGTTTTGGCTCCCTGGGGTGGCTGGGGCTAACCAGGCCCTGCCTGATTGTCAAAGTACTTGTGTTTTCTTTTCCCTGAAGCATCTTCAGTTTGTTTTCCTTTAGCTTCCCGAAGACCAGTCCTCATGAAGAAAGTGAGGGAATACTCATCCTTACTTCCCTCCCACTTCTGTCAGAGGGAACAATATTTCCCAAAGTGTGGAATTCAGACTAGTGCTGAATATGAAAGGTAAGTGTAGATGTGACTCAGGCCAACATATTTGAAGAGTTATGAATTTATTTGAATTTGCATTAACAGCATAAAATCGGTCCTTATTTGATATTGATAAATAGAAGAGTCAGGAGCGAGTCAATTGAAAGAAAAATATCACATAAATAGCATTAAGTAAAAAAATAATCTGATGAAACTTGTGGAGGTGGTGTTTGAGTGACTGAAATTTGGGAAACACTAGGATGGTTTCCCCCCGAGGAGGAAAACCCTTTTGGTCATGGGTATAGATGTCCACCTTACTTTTTTGACCTGATTTATCTATACACTTGGCCCTTATTTGCCCTGAGGACTAGCCATGGGGGTGACTGCAGGCCTTTGGTGTCTCTGCCCGTGCCCCTGTGCCAATCACACTGGAGGCCAGGTGAAGAGGCAAGTGGACGCTTGGGTGATAGTGAGACGCCAGCCCTTGTCGTCATGGTTTCTGGGTTTTATTTATTTAAAGTCTTGCTCTAGGGCTTCTGAATAGCTTGGCAGTGGCCCACAGCTCTGTATGTAAAAGCAGGTATTTATCACTGTGAGATCAAGAGTTTTGGCAACTTGAAGTCTGGTGTGGAATAAAGTATTTAAAATTTAATTACACATGGGGCATTAACAGAATTGGCATAACTCTGCAAACTCAATTCATAATCTCTCTGAATTTTAGCCGTGCCTTGTTACCCTTAAATTCCAAGCCCTTCTACTCTACATTTGGCTCTGTTCAGTGGCCAGCTGCAGCTGCTGACACCGTCCACAGCCAGACCCCATGTTTCCACACCGGGTGCCCTGTGAGGACGAGCAGCTCTGGATGCAGGAGAACTGGCTGCTTGTCCTGATCTGCTCAAATGCTCAGTGGGCCTGTTCTGTGGCTGCAAAATGCAACCATTGTATTGGCTTTAAGCTCTAACCTTCTGTGATTTCTGTGGCCCCCCAGGTTGTGTTCTGCTTTGTTAACATAAGGTTGCCCTCCAGTGTGCAGAGAGGTCATGTGCAACAGGTAAAGGGATCCCTTCTAGAACTTCAGAAAGTCAGACACAAAATGTTGTTATGTCTGTCCAAAACAAGAAAGATGGTTTATAGCAGCAATTCTCAAACTTCACTGTGTGTGTGAATCACCTGAGAGTCTTATTAAAATATGGGTTCGGGGCTTCCCTGGTGGCGCAGTGGTTGAGAGTGTGCCTGCCGATGCAGGGGACACGGGTTCGTGCCCCGGTCCGGGAATATCCCACATGCCACGAAGCGGCTAGACCCATGAGCCATGGCCGCTGGGCCTGCGCGTCCGGAGCCTGTGCTCCGCAACGGGAGAGGCCACAACAGTGAGAGGCCCGTGTACCGCAAAAAAAAAAAAAAAAAAAAAAAAAGGGTTCCTATTGAGTAGGTTGAGAGGGGGCCTGAGGTTCTACATTCCTCACAAGCTCCCTGGTGACTCCAGTGCTGCTGGTTGGAGACCACACTTTGAGTGGCTAGACTTAGAGCAATTCTCCCTGCTTCTGGTAGGTTAACAACCATAGTGCAAGCCAGACAGTCTCCACGAAGCCTGCATGAATGAGAGGTGTCCTCCCATTCCCTCTGCATGTTCTGGTCTCTGCCTGCCTTCCCACCTCTTGTGATGTCACTCTCCCCCTCCTCTGCTTTGCCCCAATGTATTTTAGTTCCTCAGGTACATCAAGCTTTTACTCATCTCAGTGCCTTTACATACGCCGTCCTCTGTGCCCAGAATGCTCCCATCCCTACTTTTCCTTTGGTACTTTGTTGTCATCCTTCAGTAAGGGCATGAAGTGAGTTTCTTTCTGCTCCTCTTTTCTGGTGCCCTATTTGTGTCTCTGTGGCCGTTAACTTTGTGAGCCATCTCTTTTTCTGTTTACTTATTTACAATCTGTTTCCTCTTTTAGACCAGAGCTACATGAGAGCTCACACCTGCCTTGCACACACAGTTGTATCCTCAGTGCTCCTGCTTCACAGCAGATGCCCAATAAGTAAATATTTGCTGGGCCTGTGTGTAGCCAGGGAGCAAGGGAACATTCTTGAGTCTACTTTTGCACATTTGAGCCACCTGTTTCAAGGGGCTGTGGTGGGGATGATACTTAGAAGAATCATAGAATGAAAGGTCAGAAAAGGAGCTGCTTTTAAGCCCCATCTCATCATCAGAGATGTCAAAATGTGAAAAAAGTATATATCTTAGAATGGATGAAATAAAGTAAGTGTAACGTTTCTTAAACAGTTATGTCAAATTAGTTTTTGCAACATTAAAGTAAACAAAGAACATCATAGGACTTTTGGCAATGTGCTTGTGATTCTCTGAGGGGAGAGACAGTGGCTGTGGCCGAGACCCTGTGATTCACTTACCCAGTGGCCATTCCCTGTGTGCCCCATTTCTCTTTGCCAGTGGGGCACCTGCCTCCAACTATCGAGGCTGAAAATGCCAATTACTTAATTTCCCATCTGTTTTTGCAGCAAGGGCATGAGGCTCTTCCGCAGTTCTGCCAGCAGAACCTGCAGAGAAGCCTACTGAGGACTTCTGGGAAGGTTTTTCTGCTTAAAAGAGACACTCAAAGGGAATTTCTTTCCTGTTTTTCGATGTGATTGTGTGAGGACATGATGCCTGGAGCCACAGCAGGCTCTTGTAAACCTGAGGAGTCACACCTGAGAATGGTGGAGTGGAGCAATGCAAAGAACCTGGGCAAGGATGGAATAAAGAGGCGCCAAGAATCTGGGCTCCCGACAGCATCACTGAGCTGCTGAATCACTGAGCTGCTGAATCGACTAGCCCTGCATCTTGGACCTCTCTCTGGTTGTGGAAGATGATATGTGTTCTCCTTGTTTAAGCCACTTTTTTTTTTTTCTTTTTTTTTTCGGTACGCGGGCCTCTCACTGTTGTGGCCTCTCCCGTTGTGGAGCACAGGCTCCGGACGCGCAGGCTCAGCGGCCATGGCTCACGGGCCCAGCCGCTCCGCGGCATGTGGGATTTTCCCGGACCGGGGCACGAACCCGTGTCGCCTGCATCGGCAGGCGGACTCTTAGCCACTGTGCCACCAGGGAAGCCCTAAGCCACTTTTAAGAGGGACTCTTTACTTACAGCTGAAAGCATCCTGACCGATAAGAGTGGTTAAACTGGTTTCTTCAGTCAGTGAGGAGGGAATTGGCTCCTGGCTCCACCACAGGAATTATATGTCCTCTTCAAAGCTGCTTCCTCCTCTGAGACGCAGGTAAGAAGAATGGCTACCTCTTGAATTGTTACAGAGGCTTAAACGAGATGATGGGTGGAAAGTTCTCAGCACAGAACTTGGCACATTGTCGGTACTTAATAATGAGGAACGGTTATTATTACTATTATTTTAAAATTGAAGTATAGTTGGTTTGCAATTTTGTGTTAGTTTCGGGTATACAGCAAAGTGATTCAGTTACATATATATGTATTATTTTTTATTCAGATTATTTTTCATTATAGGTTATTACAAGATATTGAATATTGTTCCCTGTGTCATACAGTAAATCTTCGTTGCTTATCTGTTTTGTATAGAATAGTGTGTGCCTGTTAATCCCAAACTCCTAATTTATCCTTCCCCCGCAACTCCCTTTCCGTTTTGGTAACCATAAGCTTGTTTTTTATGTCTGTGAATCTGTTTCTGATTTGTAAACAGATTCATTTGTATTATTTTCTATATTCCATATATAAGTGATATCATATAATATTTGCTTTCTCTGTCTGACTTCACTTACTGTGATATTCTCTAGGTCTATCCATGTTGCTGCAAATGGGCAATATTTCATTCTTTTTTATAACTGAGTAATATTCCATAGTATATATATACCACATTTTCTTTATCCATTCATCTGTTGATGGAAATTTAAGTCGCTTCCATGTCTTGACTATTGTTAATAATGCTGCAGTGAACACTGGGGTGCATGTATCTTTTCGAATTAGGAGTTGGGTTTTGTGTTTTTTGCATGTATGCCCGGAAGTGGGATTGCTGGATCATATGGTAGCTCTATTTTTAATTTTTTTCTTCTATTTTTAGTTTTTTAAGGAACCTTCATACTGTTTGTTCTCCATAGTGACTGCGCCAATTTACATTCCCACCAACAGCGAAGCAGGGCTCCTTTTTTTCCATATCCTGTCCAACATTTATTATTTACAGACTTAAAAAAAATTTTTTTTTTAATTTATTCATTTATTTTGGCCACACCATGTGGCATGCAGGATCCTAGCTCCCCAACCAGGGACTGAACCTGTGCCCCCTGCAGTGGAAGTTCAGAGTCCCAACCACTGAACTGCCAGGGAAGTCCTATTTGCAGACTTTTTGATGATAGCCATCCTGACCTGTGTAAGGTGGTCACCTTATTGTGGTTTTTATTTGCATTTTTCTAATAATTAGCAATGATGAGCATCCTTTCATGTGCCTGTTGGCCGTCTTTATGTCTTCTTTGGAGAAATGTCTATTTAGGTCTTCTGCCTGTCTTTTGACTGAGTTGTTTGTTTTTTCGATATTGAATTGTATGAGCTGTTTGTATATTTTGGAAATTAACCCCTTGTTGGTTGCATCATTTGCAAATATTTTCTCCCATTCCATAAGGTTGTCTTTTTGTTTTGTGGAAAAGCTTTTAAGCTTGATTAGGTCCCATTTGTTTATTTTTGCTTTTATTTCTTTTCCTTTGGGTGATTGATCTAAGAAAATATTCTACGATTTATATCAGAGAATGTATTGCCTGTGTTCTCTTCTAGGAATTTTATGATGTCATGTCTTACATTTAAGTCTTTAAACCATTTTGAGTTTATTTTTGTATATGGCTTGAGGAAGTGTTCTAATTTCATTGATTTACATGAGGCTGTCCAGCTTTCCCAACACCACTTGATGAGGAGACTTTTTCCCATTTTATATTCTTGCCTCCTTTGTCAAAGATGAATTGACTGTAGGTGTGTGGGTTTATTTCTCTCTAGTCTGTTCCGTTGATCTGTATGTCTGTTTTTGTACCAATACCACACTGTTTTGATTACGGGAGCTTTGTAGTATTGTCTGAAGTCTGGGAGGGTTATGCCTCCTACTTTTTTTTTCTTCCTTAGGATTGCTTTGGCAATTCTGGGTCTTTTATGGTTCTGTATAAATTTTGGGATTATTTGTTATGGTTCCATGAAAAATGTCATGGGTAATTTGATAGGGATCGCATTAAACCTGTAGTTTGCTTTAGGTAGTATTGCCATTTTAACAGTATTAATTCTTCCTATCCAAGAGCATGGGATATCTTTCCATCTCTTTGAATCATCTTCAATTTCCTTTAACAGTGTTTTATCTTTTAAAATATATTTTACAACTTTGTTGAAGTATAATTAACATATAATAAGCAGCACATATTTAAAATGTACTATTTGATGAATTTTGATATATGAATACACCCATGAAATCATCAACCCCCAAAGTTCTTCCTCCCCCTTTGTAAAGTACTCCTCTCTATTCCCCACTCCCATCCCCAAGCAATCCTGATCTGCTTTTTTTTTTAATTGAAGTATAGTTGGTTTACAGTGTAGTGTTAATTTCTGTTACACAGCAAAGTGACTCAGTTATATGGTTTATCCCAGGATATTGGATATAGTTCCCTGTGCTATACAGTAGGACCTTGTTGTTAATCCATTCTGTATGTAATAGTTTGCATCTACTAACCCCAAACTCCCAGTCCATCCCTCCCGTACCTTCCTCCCCCTTGGCAACCACAAGTCTGTTCTCTATGTCTGTGAGTCTGTTTCTGTTTTGTACATACATTCATTTGTGCCATATTTTAGATTCCATATGTAAGTGATATCATGTGGTATTTGTCTTTCTCTTTTTGACGTATTTCACTTAGTATGATAATCTCTGGTTGCATTCTTTTTTATGGCTGAGTAGTATTCCATTGTATATATGTACCACATCTTCTTTATCCATTCATCTGTCAATGGACATTTAGGTTGTTTCCATGTTTTGGCTGTTGTGAACAGTGCTGCTATGAACATAGGGGTGCATGTATCTTTTTGAATTATATTTTTGTCTGGGTATATTCCCAGGAGTGGGATTGCTGGATCATATGGTAATTCTATTTTTAGTTTTCTGAGGAACCTCCATACTGTTTTCCATAGTGGCTGTACCAATTTACATTCCCACCAACAGTGTAGGAGGTTTCCCTTTTCTCCACATCCTCTTCAGCATTTGTTATTTGTAGACTTTTTAATGATGGCCATTCTGATCAGTGTGAGGTGGTACCTCACTGTAGTTTTGATTTGCATTTCTCTAATAGTGATGTTGAGCATCTTTTCATGTGCCTATTGGCCATATGTATGTCTTCTTTGGAAAAATGTCTATTTAGGTCTTTTGCTCACTTAAAAAAAATAATTAATTTTTGGCTGGGTTGACTCTTCATTGCTGTGCATGGGCTTTCTCTAGTTGTGGCGAGTGGGGGCTACTCTTTGTTGTGGTGTGCAGGCTTCTCACTGTGGTGGCTTCTCTTGTTGCCGAGCACAGGCTCTAGGCATGCAGGCTTCAGTAGTTGTGGCACGTGGGCTCAGTAGTTGTGGCTTGCCGGCTCTAGAGTGCAGGCTCAGTAGTTGCAGCACATGGGCTTAGTTGCTCCACTGCATGTGGGATCTTCCTGGACCAGGGCTCGAACCCGTGTCCCCTGAATTGACAGGCAGATTCTTAACCACTGCTCCACCAGGGAAGCCCTTTCTGCCCATTTTTGGATTGGGTTATTTTGTTTTTGTTTTTGTTGAGTTGTATGAGCTGTTTGTATATTTTGGAGATTAAGCCCTTGTCAGCCACATCATTTGCAAATATTTTCTACCATTCCATAGCTTGTCTTTTTGTTTTGTTTCTGGTTTCCTTTGCTGTGCAAAAGCTTGTAAGTTTGATTAGGTCCCATTTATTTTTGTTTCTGTTTCTATTGCCTTGGGAGACAGACCTAAGGAAACATTGGTATGATTTATGTCAGAGAATGTTTTGCCTGTGCTCTCTTCTAGGAATTTTATGGTGTCATGTCTTATGTTTTAAGTCTTTAAGCCATTTTGAGTTTATTTTTGTGCATGGTGTGAGGCTGTGTTCTAACTGCATTGATTTACATGCAGCTGTCCAACTTTCCTAGCACCACTTGCTGAAGAGACTTTTTCCCATTTTATATTCTTGCCTCCTTTGTCGAAGATTAATTGACCATCGGTGTGTGGTTTTATTTCTGGGCTCTCTAGTCTGTTCCATTGATCCGTATGTCTGTTTTTGTACCAATACCACACTGTTTCGATTACAGGGACTTTGTAGTATTGTCTAAAGTCTGGGAAGGTTATGCCTCCTGCTTTTTTTCTTCCCTCAGGATTGCTTTCACAATTATGGGTCTTATATGGTTCCATATAAATTTTAGGGTTGTTACAGTTCTGTGAAAAATGTCATGAGTAATTTGATACAGATCACATTAAATCTGTAGATTGCTTTGGACAGTATTGCCATTTTAACAATACTAATTCTTCTAATCCAAGAGCATGGCATGTCTTTCCATTTTTTTGAGTCATCTTTAATTTCCTTTTTTAATGTTTTATAGTTCTCAGTGTATAAGTCTTTCACCTCCTTGGTCAGGTTTATTCCTAGGTACTTTCTTTGGTGTGATTTTAAAAGATATGGGTTTGTTTTTTTTTTTTTTTTACATTACCTTTCTGATATTTCATTGTTAGTGTAAAGAAATGCAGTCCATTTCTGTGGGTTAATCTTGTATCCTGATACTTTGCTGAGTTCATTTATCAGTTCTGGTAGTTTTTTTTTTTTTTTGCGGTACACGGACCTCTCACTGTTGTGGCCTCTCCTGTTGCGGAGCACAGGCTCTGGACGTGTAGGCTCAGCAGCCATGGCTCATGGGCCCAGCCGCTCCGCGGCATGTGGGATCTTCCTGGACCGGGGCATGAACCCGTGTCCCCAGCATCGGCAGGCGGACTCTCAACCACTGCGCCACCAGGGAAGCCCAGTTCTAGTAGTTTTTGTGTGGAGTCTTTAGGGTTTTTTATATATAGTATCATATCATCTGCATATAGTGACAATTTTACCTTCCAATTTGGATACATTTTATTTCTTTTTCTTGTCTGATTGCTGTTGCTAGGACTTCCAATACTGGGTTGAATAGAAGTGGTGAGAGTCGGCATCCTTATCTTGATCCAGAGTTTAGCTTTTCACCATTGAGTATTATGTTGGCTGTGGGTTTGTCATAAATGGCTTTTATTATGTTGAGATATGTTCTCTCTGTACCCACTTTGCTAAGAGTTTTTATCATGAATGGATGCTGAATTTTATCAAATACTTGCTCTGCATCTATTGAGATGATCATGTGGTTTTTGTTTTTTCTTCTGTTAATGTGGTGTATCACAGTGGTTGAACCATCCTTGTGAACTTGGGATGAAACCCACTTGGTTGTGGTGTATGATCTTTTTTATGTGTTGTTGGAGTCGGTTTGCTAATATTTTGTTGAGAATTTTTGCATCTATATTCATCAAAGATATTGGCCTGTAATTTTCTTTTTTGGTGATATCTTTGTCTGATTTTGATATCAGGGTGATAGGATGTCTTTGGGAGTGTTCCCTCCTCTTCAGTGTTTCGGAAGGAATTGAGAAGGATTGGTATAAGTACTTTGTATGTTTGGTAGAATTTTCCTGTGAAGCCATCTGTTTCTAGACTTTTGTTTGTAGGGAGTTTTTTGTTTTTTTTAAATTTTATTACAGATTCTATTTCACTTCTAGTGACCAGTTTGTTCAAATTATCTATTTCTTGATTCAGTTTTGGTGGACTGTATGTTTCCAGAATGTTGTCCATTTCTTCTAGGTTGTCAAATTTGTTGGCATATAATTGTTCATATTATAGTATTATTTTATGATTTTTTGCACTTATGTGGTATTGAGATTTCTCCTTTTTCATTTCTTATTTTGTTGATTTGGGTTCTCTTTTCTTCTTGGTGAGCCTAGCCAGAGGTTTGTCAATTTTGTTTACCCTTTCAAAGAACCAGATCTTGGTTTTATTGACTTTTTTTCTATCTTTTAGATCTCTATTTTATTTATTTCCTCTCTGAGCTTTATTATGTCCTTCCTTCTGCTGACTTTAGGTTTTGTTTGTCCTTCTTTTTCTAATTCTTTTAGGAGGTAGGTTAGGTTGTTTACTTGAGACTTTTCTTGTTTTTTGAGGAAGGCCTGTATCACTATGAACTTCCCTCTAAGATCTGCTCTTGTTGAATCCCATAGATTTTGTATGGCTGTGTTTTCATTGTAATTTGTCTCAAGGTATTTTTTATTTTCCTTTGTGATTTCCTTGTCTCGACCCATTGGTTTTTTAGTAGCATGTTGTTTAATCTCCACGTAATTGATTTTTTTTTTTCTCATTTCTTTTCCTGTGGTTAATTTCTAGTTTCATGCTGTTGTGGTCAGAGAATATGCTTGAAATAATTTCTGTACTCTTGAATTTGTTGAGGTTTGTTTTGTGCCCTAGTATATGGTCATTCCTAGAGAATCTTCCATGTGCACTTGAAAAGAATGTGTATTCTGGGTTTTTTTGGATGTAATATCCTGGAAATATAAATTAATCTAACTGTTCTATTGTATCATTTAGGACCTCTGTTGTCTTATTGATTTTCTGTCTGGAAGATCTGTCCATTGATGTGAGTGAGGTGATAAAGTCTCCTGCTGTTATTGTATTCCCATCAATTTCTCCCTTTATGTCTGTTAGTATTTGTTTTATGTATTTGGGTGCTCCTATATTGGGTGCATATATGTTGATGAGTGTAAAATCCTCTTCTTTTATTGAGCGTTTTATCATTATATAGTGTCCTTCTTTGTCTTCCTTTATGGCCTTTGTTTTAAAGTTTATTTTGTCTGGTATGAGTATTGCGACTCCCGCTTTCTTCTTATTTCCGCTTGCCTGGAATATATTTTTTCATTCCCTCACTTTCAATCTATGTGTATCCTTTGCTGTAAAGTGAGCCTCTTGTAGGCAGCATATTGTAGGCTCTTGTTTTTTAATTCAGTCTGCCACTCTGTGTCTTTTGATTGGAGCATTTAGTCCATTGACACTGAAGGTAATTATTGATAAATATGTATCTATTGCCATTTTAAACCTTGTTTTCCAGTTGATTCTATGTTTCTTCTTGTTCCTTTCTTTTTCTTTTTGTGGTTTGATGATTTCTTTTATCTTATGCTTGTGTTCTCTTCTTTTTGGTTTTTGTGGATCTACTGTATGTGTTTGATTTGTGGCTACTCTGTTTTTCAAGTATGTTAACCCTTTCCTATATCTGCTTGCTTTAGACTGATAGTCATATAGGCTCAAACACATTCTAAAAAAAAGATGTCCTCTTTTACATCTTCATGTTTATCCTTTTGCTGTTCCTGTGTTTATCATCACTTTCCAAATAGGTTTTTTTTTTTTTTTTTTTTGATCTGTATACTGGCTTATTTAAGTGATTTACTTTCCAATTGTAATTTTCTCTTTCCTATGTCTTCTTGCTTCTTTTCTATTTAGAGAAGACCTTTCAGTATTTCTTTTAGGATAGGTTTAGTATTGCTTTATTCTTTTAGTTTTTGCTTGTCTGAGAAATTATTTATCTCTCCTCCTATTTCATTTTTATTTTTTAAAGATTTTTTGATGTGGACCATTTTTAAAGTCTTTACTGAATTTGTTAGAGTATTGCTACTGTTTTTTGTTTTGGTTTTTTGGCCACAAGGCATGTGGGATCTTAGCTCCCTGACC
The DNA here is from genome assembly GCF_000442215.2 of Lipotes vexillifer. Classification (NCBI taxonomy): domain Eukaryota; kingdom Metazoa; phylum Chordata; class Mammalia; order Artiodactyla; family Lipotidae; genus Lipotes; species Lipotes vexillifer. The sequence goes on along the minus strand of NW_006772405.1, from coordinate 1,168,605 downwards.
AGGCATCGAACCTGCACCCCCTGCATTGGAAGGCGAAGTCTTAACCACTGGACTCCTAGGGAAGTCCCTCTCCTTCTATGATTTTTTTTAAATTAATTAATTAATTAAGTTTGGCTACGTTGGGTCTTTGTTGCTGTGTGTGGGCTTTCTCTAGTTGCGGCGAGTGGAGGCTACTCTTCATGGCAGTGTGCAGGCTTCTCACCGTGGTGGCTTCTCTTGCTGCAGAGCATAGGCTCTAGGCACGCGGGCTTCAATAGCCGTGGCATGCGGGCTCAGTAGTTGTGGCTCACGGGCTCTAGAGTGCAGGGTCAGTAGTTGTGGCACATGGGCTTAGTTGCTCCACAGCATGTGGATCTTCCCCGGACCAGGGCTCAAACGCGTGTCCCCTGCATTGGCAGGCAGATTCTTAACCACTGTGCCACCAGGGAAGTCCCTCCTCCTATTTTAAATGATAATCTTGCTGGGTAGAATATTGTAGGTCGCAGATTTTTCCCTTTCAAGACTTTGAATAATATTTTGCCACTCCCTTCTGGCCTGCATCATTTCTGTAGAGAAATCAGCCTTATGGGGGTTCCCTTTTAATTAACTCTTTGTTTTTTTCTTGCTGCTTTTAGAATCCCTCTTTAACTTTTGCCATTTTTATTATAATATTTCTTGGTGTAGGTCTGCTTGTTCATCTTGTTTGGGACCCTCTGTGCTTCTTGTATCTGGATATCTATTTCCTTCTTTAGGTTTGGGAAGTTTTCAGCCATAATTTCTTCATATACATTTTCAATCCCCTTTTCTCTTTCATCTCCTTCTGGAATCCCTATTATGTGTGGATTGGCACACTTTGGTAGTGTAGACCCATATGTCTATGCTATGGTAGTGTGGTCTACACTACTATGCTAGGCCCATAGGTCTCTTATATTGCTTTCTTCTTTGTTTCATTTGGCTTTCTGTCTGCTGTTCTGATTGGGTAATTTCTATTATTCTCTCTTCCAGATCACTTTTTCTTTCTTCTCCATTATTCATTCGGCTGTACATTACCTTTTCAGCTTTCGTCTTGGCAAATGAATTTTCTAATTTTTCTTGGCTGCTCCTCATAGTTTCTAGTTCCTTTTTACAGTAATCTACATTTCTGTCAATTGCCTTTCTTAATTCCTGCAGTATTTTCATTACCTCCTTTTTTTTAAACAAATTTTTAAAAAATTAATTAATTAATTTAGTTTTGGCTGCACTGGGTCTTTGTTGCTGCACCTGGGCTTTCTCTAGTTGTGGTGAGCGGAGGCTACTCTTCGTTGTGGTGTGTGGGCTTCTCACTGCAGTGGCTTCTCTTGTTGCAGAGCATGGGTTCTAGGCATGAGGGCTCAGTAGTTGTGGCTCATGGGCTTAGTTGCTCCGCGGCATGTGGGATCTTCCCAGACCAGGGCTCAAACCCATGTCCCCTGCATTGGCAGGCGGATTCTTAACCATTGCGCCACCAGGGAAGTGCCATTACCTCCTTTTAGAATTCGGTGTCTATTAGCTTGAAGAGGTCTGTTTCATTGTTTCTTCCTTCAGGGGAAATCTCTTGGTCTTTTAACTGGGAGTGGTTTCTCTGCTTCTTCATTTTACTTATATTTCTCCTACTCTGTGAGTTTAGGAGAAACAGTTATCTATTATAGTCTTAGAGGGCTATTTATATGTGGGAGCGTCCCTGTGTAGCTTGTGTGGGTTTAATAATTTTTTGGCATGAGGGCTGCTTTCATTTGGATGCTTGCCATCTCTTTCCTCAGTGTGTGCTGGCCGTTATCCCCTTGATAGGGGGTGTGTAGGTGCGTGGTCTATATGTGCTCCCGGGAAGGCGGGGGCAGTGATTGGCACCTGGTTGTGGGACTCTCATCGGCAGTGGCCAAAAAGCACTCCCAGGAAGTTGGGTGCAGCGATTGGCACCTGCTCATAGGACTCTCGGCAGCAGCAGTGGCCCACGCCCACCTTTGGAGCCTGAGATGGCAGTGGTGCCTCCCACCTGCCCCCAGAGCTCGTGTAGGTGGTGTCCTGTTGCCTGAGAGCGTGTGTGCAGAGAAGAAAGCTCCTATGGTGGTCCTGCCCCTCTCCTTGCCTGCCCCTCAACAATGGTACCTTGTCTTTCTGGCAGGCCCAGGCTATTTCCTGTACACCCTCTGTTACGGTGTACAACATCCTAGCCCTTTCAGGGGGCTCCTCCTTGCAGCCAGTTCCAGTCTTCTCCCCAGGTCTGATGTCTGAAGCCCGAGCATCAGCAACCCAAACCCCTCCTGCACCAGCAGACCAGCATCTCAAGCTGGGGAGTGCAGGGCAGTGGCACTGACTGTCGGTGCATGTCTCGCTCTGCTTTGCCTTCTGTATACTGGTTGCTGCACTCTCCTCCAAGGCTCCGAAGCTCCACCCTCTCCCTGCTGATCTCCCCACCAGCGAGGGGACTTCCCAGCGTGTCAAGACCTTTACTCTTTCACAGCTCCCTCCCAGTGGCACAGGTCCCATCCATATTCCTTGCTCTCTCTCTCTCTTTTTTTTTTTTTTTGTCCTATCCGGTTACCTGGAGATTTTTTTGCCCTTTTGAGAGTCTGTGGTCTTCTGACAGCATTCAGTAGATGTTCTGTGAGAACTGTTCCACATTTATTTTTGATGTATTTATGGGAGGAGGGGAGCTCCATGTCCTACTCCTTAGATCTTGATCCGATCTCCTAACAAAGCTTTATAGTTCTTAGGGTCTAGGTCTTTCATCTCTTTGGCTAGGTTTTTTCCTAGGTAGTTTTTTTTTTTTGAAGCGATTTTAAACAGGATTGTTTTTTTACTCTCTTTTTCTATTTTATTGTTAGTGAAAAGAAATGCAACAGATTTCTGTATGTTAATCTTGTATCCTGCTACTTGGCTGAATTCATTTATTCTAATACTTTTTGTGTGGAGGGTTTTCTATATAGAGTATCATATCATTTGCATGTAATGACAGTTCTACCTTTTCCCTTCCAATTTGTATACATTTTATTTCTTTTTCTTGTCTGATTGCTGTCGCTAGGAATTCCAATACTATGTTGAATAGAAGTGGTGAGAGTGGGCATCCTGTCTTGATCCAGAATTTAGCAGGAAGGCTTTCAGCTTTTCACCGTTGAGTATTATGTTGGCTGTGGGTTTGTCATAAATAGCTTTTATTATGTTGAGATAAGTTCCCTCTGTACCCACTCTGGTGAGTTTTTTAATTTATTTTTTATCATGAATGGATGCTGAATTTTGTCAAATGCTTTTTCTGCATCTTTTGAGATGATCATGTGGTTTTTGTCTTTTCTTTTGTTAATGTGGTGTATCACATTGATTGATTTGCATATGTTGAACCATCCTTGTGACCCTGAATGAATTCAACTTGATCATGGTGTATGATCCTTTTCATATATTGTTGGGTTAGGTTTGCTAATGCTTTGTTGAGGATTTCTGCATCTATATTCATCAAAAATATTGGTCTGTAATTTTTCTATAGTGTCCTTGGTTTTGGTATCAGGGTGATGGTGGCTTCATAGAATTACTTGGGGAGTGTTCCCTCCTCTTCAGTCTTCTGAAATATTTTGAGAAGGCTAGGTATAACTTCTTTGATGTTTGTAGATGGTTGTAGAATCCCCCAGTGAAGCCATCCATCCCTGGACTTTTGTTTGTAGGGAATTTTTAAGTTATAGGTTCTATTCCACTTTTAGCGATCAGTCTCTTCCAATTATCTGTTTCTTCTTCACTCAGTTTTGGAAGGCTGTATGTTTCTGGAAACTTGTCCATTTCTTCTAGGTTGTCCAATTTGTTGGCATATAACTATTCATAGCATTTTCTTAAATTTTTTTCCTGTGGTATGGGTTGTTATTTGTCCTCTTTCATTTCTTATTTTGCTTATTTGGGTCCTCTTTATCTTCTTGGTGAGCCTGGCTAGAGATTTGTCAATTTTGTTTATCCTTTCAAAAAACCAGCTCTTGGTTTATTGATCTTTTCTATTGTTTTTTTTTTTTTTGATCTCTATTTTATTTATTTCCTTCCTGATATTTTTTATTTCCTTCTGCTGACTTTAGATTTTGTTTGTTCTTCTTTTTCTAATTCTTTTAGGCGGTAGGTTAGGTTGTTTGTTTGAGGTTTTTCTTGTTTCTTAGGGAAGACCTGTATTGCTATGAACTTCGCTCTTAGAAGTGCTTTTGCTACATCCCATAGACTGTGTATGGTTTTTTTTCATTATCATTTCTCGTGAGGTATTTTCTGATTTCCTCTTTGATTTCATCATTGACTCATTGGTTTTTTTAGTAGCATATTGTTTAGTCTCCATGTGACAGTTTTTTTCCATTTTCCTTTCTGTGGTTGATTTCTAGTTTCATACTGTGGTCAGAAAAGATGCTTGAAATAATTTCTATCCTATTAAATTGTTGTGGTTTGTTTTGTGTCTTAGTATGTGGTCTATCCTAGAGACTGTTCCTTGCACGCTTCAGAAGAATGTACATTCTGGTTTTTTTTTTTTTTTTTTGATGTAGTGTCCTATAGATATCAATTAACTCCAGCTGGTGTTGTGTCATTTAGTATTTCTCTTGCCTTATTGATTTTCTGCCTGGAAGATGGGTCCATTGATCTTGTTGAGGTCTCCTACTATTATTGTATTCCTGTCAGCTTCTCCCTTTATATCTCTTAGTATTTGTTTTGTATATTTAGGTGCTCCTATATTAGGTGCATATATTTTAACGAGTGTAATGTCCTCCTCCTGTATTGATCCCTTTATCATTATATAATGTCCTTCTTTGTCTTTCTTTATGGACTTGGTTTTCAAGTTTATTTTGTCTGATATGGGTATTACTACCCCCGCTTTCTTCTCATTTCTGTTTGTGAAATATCTTTTGTATCCCCTCACTTTCAATCTGTGTATGTCTTTTGCCCTAAAGTGAGTCTCTTGTGGGCAGCACATTGCAGGGTATTGTTTTTTTTATCCAATCTGCCACTCTATGTTTTTTGACTGGAGCATTTAGTCCATTGACATTTAAAGTAATTGTTTCATTTATTTATTTTTTAACATCTTTATTGGAGTATACTTGCTTTACAATGGTGTGTTAGTTTCTGCTTTATGACAAAGTGAATCAGCTATACATATACATATATCCCCATATCCTCCCTCTTGCATCTCCCTCCCACCCTCCCTATCCCACCCCTCTAGGTGGTCACAAAGCACTGAGCTGATCTCCCTGTGCTATGCAGCTGCTTCCCACTAGCTATCTATTTTACATTTGGTAATGTATATATATGCATGCCACACTCTCACTTCGTCCCAGCTTACCTTTCCCCCTCCCTGTGTCCTCAAGTCCAGTCTCTACGTCTGTATCTTTATTCCTGTCCTGCCCCTAGGTTCTTTATAACCTTTTTTTTTTTTTTTTTTAGATTCCATATATATATGTGTTAGCATATGGTATTTCTTTTTCTCCTTCTGACTTACTTCACTCTGTATGACAGACTCTAGGCCCATCCACCTCACTACAAATAACTCAACTTTGTTTCTTTATATGGCTGAGTAATATTCCATTGTATATATGTGCTACATCTTCTTTATCCATTCATCTGTTGATGGACACTTAGGTTGCTTCCATGTCCTGGCTATTGTAAATAGTGCTGCACTGAACATTGTGGTACATGACTCTTTTTGAATTATGGTTTTCTCAGGGTATATGCCAGTAGTGGGATTCCTGGGTCGTATGGTAGTTCTATTTTTATTTTTTTAAGGAACCTCCATACTGTCCTCCATAGTGGCTGTATCAATTTACATTCCCACCAACAGTGCAAGAGGTTTCCCTTTTCTCCACATCCTCTCCAGCATATATAGTTTGTAGATTTTTTGATGATGGCCATTCTGAGTGGTGTGAGGTGATACCTCATTGTAGTTTTGATTTGCATTTCTCTAATGACTAGTGATGTTGAGCATTCTTTCATGTGTTTGTTGGCAAACTGTATGTTTTCTTTGGAGAAATGTCTATTTAGGTCTTCTGCCCATTTTTGGATAGGATTGTTTGTTTTTTTGATATTGAGCTGCATGAACTGCTTGTAAGTTTTGGAGATCAGTCCTTTGTCAGTTGCTTCATTTGCAAATATTTTCTCCCATTATGGGGGTTGTCTTTTTGTCTTGTTTATAGTTTCCTTTGCTGGGCAAAAGCTTTTAAGTTTCATTAGGTCCAATTTGTTTATTTTTGTTTTTATTTCCATTTCTCTAGGAGATGGGTCAAAAAGGATCTTGCTGTGATTTATGTCATAGAGTGTTCTGCCTATGTTTTCCTCTAAGAGTTTTATAGTGTCTGGCCTTACATTTAGGTCTTTAATCCATTTTGAGTTTATTTTTGTGTATGGTGTTAGGGAATGTTCTAATTTCATTCTTTTATATGTAGCTGTCCAGTTTTCCCAGCACCACTTATTGAAGGGGCTGTCTTTTCTCCATTGTATATTCTTGCCTCCTTTATCAAAAATAAGGTGACCATATGTGTGTGGGTTTATCTCTGGGCTTTCTATCCTGTTCCCTTCATCTATGTTTCTGTTTTTGTGCCAGTACCATACTGTCTTGGTTACTGTAGCTTTGTAGTATAGTCTGAAGTCTGGGAGTCTGATTCCTCCAGCTCCGTTTTTCGTTCTCAAGATTGCTTTGGCTGTTCGGGGTCTTTAGGGTTTCCATACAAATTGTGAAATTTTTTGTTCTAGTTCTGTGAAAAATGCCATTGGTAGTTTGATAGGGATTGCACTGAATCTGTAGATTGCTTTGGGTAGTATAGTCCTTTTCACAATATTGATTCTTCCAATCCAAGAACATGGTATTTCTCTCCATCTGTTCATATCATCTTTAATTTCTTTCATCAGTGTCTTATAGTTTTCTGCATACAGGTCTTTTGTCTCCCTAGGTAGGTTTATTCCTAGGTATTTTATTCTTTTTGTTGCAATGGTAAATGGGAGTGTTTCCTTAATTTCTCTTTCAGATTTTTCATCATTAGTGTATAGGAATGCAAGAGATTTCTGTGCATTAATTTTGTATCCTGGTACTTTACCAAATTCATTGATTAGTAGTTTTCTGGTAGTGTCTTTAGGATTCTCTATGTATAGTATCATGTCATCTGCAAACAGTGACAGCTTTACTTCTTCTTTTCCGACTTGGATTCCTTTTATTTCTTTTTGTTCTCTGATTGCTTGGCTAAAACTTCCAAAACTATGTTGAATACGAGTGGTGAGAGTGGGCAACCTTGTCTTGTTCCTGATCTTAGTGGAAACGGTTTCAGTTTTTCATCATTGAGTACGGTGTTGGCTGTGAGTTTGTCATATATGGCCTTTATTATGTTGAGGTAAGTTCACTCTATGCCTACTTTCTGGAGGGTTTTTAATCATAAATGGTGTTGAACTTTATCGAAAGCTTTTTCTGCATCTATTGAGATGATCGTATGGTTTTTATCCTTCAGTTTGTTAATATGGTGTATCACATTGGTTGATTTGAGTATATCGCGTATATTGAAGAATTCTTGCATTCCTGGGATAAGGCCCACTTGATCATGGTGTATGTTCCTTTTAATGTGCTGTTGGATTCTGTTTGCTAGTATTTTGTTGAGGATTTTTGCCTCTATGTTCATCAGTGATATTGGCCTGTAGTTTTCTTTCTTTGTGACATCTTTATCTGGTTTTGGTATCAGGGTGATGGTAGCCTCATAGAATGAGTTTGGGGGTGTTCCTCCCTCTGCTATATTTTGGAAGAGTTTGAGAAGGATAGGAGTTGGCTCTTCTCTAAATGTTTGATAGAATTTGCCTGTGAAGCCATCTGGTCCTGGGCATTTGTTGGAAGATTTTTAATCACAGTCTCAATTTCAGTGCTTGTGATTGGTCTGTTTATATTTTCTGTGTCTTCCTGGTTCAGTCTCAGAAGGTTGTGCTTTTCTAAGAATGTGTCCATTTCTTCCAGGTTGTCCATTTTATTGGCATATAGTTGCTTGTAGTAATCTCTCATGGTCCTTTGTATTTCTGCAGTGTCAGTTGTTACTTCTCCTTTTTTATTTCTAATTCTGTTGATTTGAGTCTTCTCCCTCTTTTTCTGGATGAGTCTGGCTAATGGTTTATCAATTTTGTTTATCTTCTCAAAGAACCAGCTTTTAGTTTTATTGATCTTTGCTATTGTTTCCTTCTTTTTCATTTATTTCTGATCTGATCTTTATGATTTCTTTCCTTCTGCTAACTTTGGGGTTTTTTTGTTCTTGTTTCTCTAATTGCTTTAGGTGTAAGGTTAGTTTGTTTATTTGAGATATTTCTTGTTTCTTGAGGTAGGATTGTAGTGGTATAAACTTCCCTCTTAGAACTTCTTTTGCTGCATCCCATAGGTTTTGGGTCGTCGTGTTTTCATTGTCATTTGTCTCTAGGTATTTTTTTTTTTTTTTTTTTGCGGTACGCGGGCCTCTCACTGCTGTGGCCTCTCACTTTGCGGAGCACAGGCTCCGGACGCGCAGGCCCAGCCGCTCCGCGGCATGTGGGATCTTCCCAGACCGGGGCATGAACCCGTGTCCCCTGCGTCGGCAGGCGGACTCTCAATCGCTGCGCCACCAGGGAAGCCCTCTAGGTATTTTTTGATTTCCTCTTTGATTTCTTCAGTGATCTCTTGGTTATTAAGTAGTGTATTGTTTAGCCTCCACGTGTTTGTATTTTTTACAGATCTTTTCCTGTAATTGATATCTAGTCTGATAGCGTTGTGGTCAGAAAAGATACTTGATACAATTTGAATATTCTTAAATTTACCAAGGCTTGCTTTGTGACCCAAGATATGATCTATCCTGGAGAATGTTCCATGAGCACTTGAGAAGAAAGTGTATTCTGTTGGTTTGGATGGAATGTCCTATAAATATCAATTAAGTTCATCTTCTTTAATATATCATTTAAAGCTTGTGTTTCCTTGTTTATTTTCATTTTGGATGATCTGTCCATTGGTGAAAGTGGGTGTGAAGTCCCTTACTATGATTGTGTTACTGTCGATTACCCCTTTTATGGCTGTTAGCATTTGCCTTATGTGTTGAGGCGCTCCTATGTTGGGTGCATAAATATTTACAATTGTTATATCTTCTTCTTGGATTGATCCCTTGATCATTATGTAGTGTCCTTCTCCATCTCTTGTAATAGTCTTTAAAGTCTATTTTGTCTGATATGAGAATTTAAAGTAATTATTGATAAGTTTGTGTTTACTGGCATTTTAAACCTTGTTTCCATTTGATTTGGTAATTCTTTGTTCCTTTCTCCTTTTTTGTTTTTCCTTCTGTGGTTTGATGGTTTACTTTTGTACTATGCTTGAGTTCCTTTTGTTTTGGTTTTTGTGAATCTATTGTATGTTTTGGACTTGTGGTTACTCTGGTTTTCAAGTATGTTAACCCATACCTCTATCTACTTGCTTTAGACTAATAGTCATATAATTTCAAACACATTCTAAAAGTTCTACCTCAGACTTCCCTGGTGGCACAGCGGTTAAGAATCCATCTGCCAATGCAGGGAACGGGTTTGATCCCTGGTCTGGGAAGATCCCACATGCTGTGGAGCAACTAAGCCCATGTGCCACAACTACTGAGCCTGTGCGCTAGAGCCCGCAAGCCACAACTACTGAGGCTCTGTGCCACAACTACTTTCTGATCTTTTGTTGTTAGTGTATATAGGAGTGCAAGAGATTTCTGGGTATTAATTTTGTATCCTGCAACTTGACTGAATTCATTGATGAGCTACTCTAGTAGTTTTCTGGTAGCATCTTTAGGGTTTTCTAGGTATCGTATTATGTCATCTGGGAACAGTGATAGTTTTACTTCTTTTCCAATTTGTATTCATTTTATTTCTTTTTCTTCTCTGATTGCTGTGACTAGGACTTCCAAAACCATGTTGAATAAAAGTGGCGAGAGTGGATATCCTTGTCTTGTTCCTGATTTTAGAGGAAATGCTTTCGGTTTTTCACTGTTGAGGATGATGTTAGCTGTGGGTTTATCATATATGGCCTTTATTATGGTGAGGTAGGTTCCCTCTGTGACCACTTTCTGGAGAGTTTTTAATCATAAATGGTGTTGAATTTTATCAAAAGCTTTTTCTGCATCTTTTGAGATGATCGTATATTTTTAAAAATATTTATTTATTTATTATATTCATTTTTGGCTGCGTTAAGTCTTAGTTGCGGCACGCGGGATCTTCGTTGCAGCATGCGAGATCTTTTGTTGCAACGCACGGGCTCTTCACTGAGGCGCTTTGGCTTCTCTCTAGTTATGGCATGTGAGTTTTCTGTTCTCTAGTTGTGGCACACGGGTTCCAGAGCATGTGGCTCTGCAGTTTGTGGCACGCAGGCTCTCTAGTTGAGGCGCACAAGCTCAGTAGTTGTGGTGCGCAAGCTTCGTTGCCCTGAGGCATGTGGGATCCTAGTTCCCCACCCAGGGATCGAACCCGTGTCCCCTGCATCGTAAGGTGGATTCTTTACCACTGGACAACCAGGGAAGTCCCTCATATAGTTTTTTTTTAAAAAAATATTTATTTATTTATTTACTTTTGGGTGCTGCATCAGGTCTTAGTTGCGGCACACAGGATCTTCATTGTAGCATGTGGGATCTTTCATTGCGGTGTGCGGGCTTCTGTCTAGTTGTGGCACGTGGGCTCTAGAGTGTGCAGGCTTAGTTTCCCTGAAGCATGTGGGATCTTAGTTCCCCAACCAGGGATCGAACCCATGTCCCCTGCATTGGGAGGCGGATTCTTAACCACTGGACCACCAGGGAAGTCCTGATCATATGGTTTTAAATTCTTCAGTTTGTTAATGTGGTGATCACACTGATTGATTTGCGTATATTGAAGAATCTTTGCATGCCTGGGACATATCCCAGTTGATCATGGTGTATGATCCTTTTAACGTGTTGTTGGATTCGGTTTGCTAGTATTGTATTAATGATTTTTGTGTCTATGTTCATCAGTGATATTGGCCTGTGATTTTCTTTTTTTTGTAGTATCTTTGTCTTATTCATTGATTTTAGCTTGGTTTTTATCTTGGCAATTCAGTTGTTTAGTTTTGACTGGTTCCTCTTCATAGTTTCTAGCTCCTTGTTACAGTGATCTGCATTTCTGTCGATAATCTTTCTTAATTCCTTTAGCATTTTTATTACCTCCTTTTTGAACTTGGTGTCTAGCAGACTAGAGAGGTCTGTTTTACTGTTTGTTCTTTCAGGGGATTTCTGTTGTTCTTTCAGTTGGAGTAGCTCCTCTGCTTTTTCATTTTACTTACATTTCTCTGTTTCTATGAATTTAGGAGAAACACTTATCTACTGTGGTCTTGAAGGGCTGTGTTTTGTTTTTTGTTTTGTTTTTTTTTTGGCCATACTCTGTGGCATGTGGGATCCTAGTTCCCCAACCAGGGATTGAACCCATACCCCCTGCCCATAGCCCTGCAGTGGAAGGGCAGAGTCTTAACCACTGGACTGCCAGGGAAGTCCCATTGAAGGGCTGGCTGTTTTTAATGTATGAGTGTCCCTGTGTAGACTGTGTGAATCCAGTAGTTTTGGTATGGATGACGGCCATGTCTTTCCTCAGAGTGGAAATTATCCCCTTGATGGGGGGTATGATTGGTGTTGTGGTAACCTGAGTCTGCACTGGAAGTTGGGTGGGACCTCCTCTTTCCCCTGTGGCTGCCACAGCCCTGTCAGGGGTGGGGTCTGCTCCCCAGTTGTTGAAGTAGAAGCCCTGAGGGCTGGGTTTAGTAAGGCTGCATTGCTCTTAAGTGTGTGCTCTGTCCCCAAGGAGGTGAGTGCTGAAGCAAGTGAGGCCTGTGTGGTCACAGAGAACCTTGTGCAGGCATCCCCGGTTTTGCCCAGAAGCAGCCCAAGGTTATGTCCCTTTCTCCGTAGTGTTTGACTGAGACCTAGTGTCAGGCAGGCACTGGGGGCCGGGGCATTGTGGCTGCAGGAATCAAGGTGGTTGTGCTGCCACTTGGCACCTGGGGTGCCTCTGTGATAGGGCTCTCCCAGGGCTTGTCTGCCCCAGTTATGACTCCAAGCTGTGGTGTGAAGTAGGCAGGACTGGAGTGTTCCTGCTGGGAAAGGAACCACTGCAAACTCCTCTCCAGGGGCTGTCACAGGGGATTTGTGATTCTGTGATGGCTGTGCCACCTGGTGTGCGCAGCAACATGGTCCATTGTTGCCGGACCTGTTCTTGGACCCGCCCCCGCTATGGGAGCCCTGATAATTGGCTCTGATGTCAGCCCCACTCCTGTCATGTGTGGACTCACAAAGTCCACCACTACTGGTGCTGCATCCCTCCGTGAGCACGCTGACAGTGGGGCTCTTATGGTATACCCATGCCCTGCCCTGCGCATGCTGTAATTGGGGCTCCTATGGTGGACTGTGCCCCTGTGGCGTGCGGTAACAATGGTGGCCCAGACCACACTCCAGGCCCTTCTGGTTATCTCTGCACAGCTAGATTGAGTCCTCTCCCAGGGTCCCTCTCCTGAAGGCCGAGTTTCAGTGCCTAGCTGTTGTGCCTATTAGCAGGCCCGCCTTGATTGCATTTTGGGTTGAGAAGTGTGACGACGTGGCAGCCGTCAAGCGCTGGTCTCTCTCTGCCCTGATTGTTAGCAAGCCAGCACACACACACTCCTCATGAGCAGAGACCAGGCCCTTTCAGCTCCCTATCTGTCCCGGCGGACCTCCCAGCTGGCAACAGGGGTTCCCAGGGTGAGCGAACCTCTTTTCTTTCATAACTCCCTCCCAGGGGTGCTGGTCCCTTCCTGATGCCTTATTTTTCTTTTTTGTCCTACCTGGTTACATGGGGATCTTACTTGCAGCTTTGGTTGTATAAGAGATCTTCTGCTAGTTTTCAATCGGCTTTCTGTGAGAATTGTTCCACATTTAGATGTATTTTTGATGTGTATGTGTGTGGGGGGAAGGTGAGTTCTGTGTCCTTCTACTCTTGATCTCCCTCCTGTTTGTCAAATACCTGTAACACTGAATCAGATGAGGTCAAATGCAGAGGCTGGGTGGTTTACTGACCGTGAGTACTCTGACACTCACTATGCTTCCCCACCTCCAGGTTCACTACCTCTTGGAAGTCGCCAGCTCACCTGGGTCTTATTATTATTTTCTGATCATCAAACCTTCTTTGTTATTGGAACATCCTCTTCCATCCTGCAGGACCCTGTGTTCTGCAGGAAACAATTTGGGTAATGCTTACCTGGTCAAACTTTATTACAGAAGGAGAAACTGAGGCCAAGGAAGGGGTGCTCTCTGACACTTTTATTTTGAAAAATGTGCATGGTTCAGTCTCTCCCCACGTCACTCATCTTCACTCACACTAGAAACAACAGAAGGACACGAGTCTGGGTTGAAATTATGTGCATTTATGGGAAAAAAAAATCCAATAATAACAAAAGCCCTTCAATCTCGCCAAGTTCTCAACCAGTGATAATGAGGCAGTTTCAATGAATGTGTCTGGCTGGGGACATTTCCAAAGGGGTCAGGACAGTTGAAAGACATTGGCCAAAAAGAAAAGATGCAGAGAGGGCTGACATTTTAAATGAGAGCATATTAGACCTCCCTTATGGCCCCTCATCCTATCACCCTTTCAAGTTACAGTCTCCTCCCAGTTTACAAAGATCCTTCCTGAACTTCGCTCAAATGCAGTCTCTTCCAGAAAGCTTTCCTTGGTCTGCACCAGCTGCATATGCCTTCTTAGTAATGTCACATTTTCTCATGCTGTCTCCTATCACTTTCTGCCTCACATCCATCATGTTTGAGTACCTGCCTTACGGTACCCATTGTTAGTAGGCATGCCCCTGAAGTCGGGCCCCATGTTGCTCATCCCAGTATTTCCGTCTCCCTCCCCCATTCAGTGCTCAGTATACAGCAGGTGCTCAGTGAGGGTTTGTTGAGTTGAAGTCAGTTCTACATTTGCCACCACACGTAACCTCTTGAGAGTGATAACTGCCATCTCCACTTCTTCATCCTTCCTCCATGACCTCAGTGGTCTGACTCCAGCCATCTCCAGGAAGGAACAGACCCCACCAGATATCACCAACTCGTGGTTGCAGGTTTGGGGTGGGGAGAAGGTTAAGCTTTCACCCCGTTCGAGAAGCCAGGGAGGCAGGAAAGGCAGCCACTGGGGAAATCAGTATGACCATGAGTGGTGTTGGCCAGTGCTCCATTTTGGAATCTCGTAAGTAGTCATTCTTCAAAAGTTTCCCCCATGAACCATGGCCAACTTGGCAATGCAAGCCGAGGACTGGTGGGGGTCTGGTTGGGTTGCTCTGCCAGCCCAGAGACCAGAAGACATAGGCCGGGAAACTTTCTGTAGGACATGGCCTATATTACCTTTGGTGGGGGGAGTGTTAGAGGTTGTCTGTCTAGTTGTTCGGTTGGAGCTGTGGTGGGAACATTAGCCCTGTGGTGAGTTGTCAGGCACATAGATTGTAGTAAGGCTGAAAAATACAAGCTTCAATAATGGGCCTCTCCTCCAAAGGGGGAAGGGTCAGGAGGTTCTGGGAGCAATGAGGGAGGGTCCCAAGAGGTCCTGCAGCTCCAGTGCTAACGGGTGCCCTGCTCTGTCTCCTGCTTCCAGCTCCCGCTCCCTCCCTCTGGTTCTCCACATAGGGGCCAGGCAGGGGGCCATTGGAAGTAATAGTGCAGGGAAGGGAAGTGCTTTTTCTTTTCCTACCATGAGGCGTAGATTTGGACTAGAGAGAGGTGAGGATCAAGGATAGGAGGAGGATTGGAGAGGAGAGGAGAGGCCAGGGCCCTATCCACTTGTTTACTTCTGTAACGAGTAGACGTGAAACCCACATTTCTAGCTGCATCACCCCCAGACAGCATTGAGGTCCTAGCCGGGGTGATGAGAAAATTCCTCAGGGCTCTTAAAGGTGCTCAGTGACTTGGGGAGAATGCTGTGGATCCTCCCATGAGAGGGCCCCTCTGGGGCCAATAAGGTATGAAAACTGCAGCATCCTCCATGGAGACGGGGGAAAAGAGCCGAGAAGCAGAGAGAAGAGAGACTCCTTCAGGCACCTCCTTTAGGAAAGAGAGTTGGACCTTAGGGGACTCAAGTCAGGAGAGATGTTTCAGTATAAAAAGGCTTCCCAGTAAAAGGATGGGAGTCCCCACGAATCCCTTCCCAAATCCCATTGCACTTAGAAAAGAGAAAGGAAGGAGCATAAAAATATCTTGAAGATGTGGGCTTGCCTGACGATACAGAAAAGCAAGTCTCATGGCAGGCAGTGTGTCCCATTACACAAGAGAGGATTATACCGAGCTTCAGTATAGAGAGTTTACATATATCTTTATATAAATGCATATATATTTATAGAGCTTCTGCCTAGAACAGCCGGGCTTGCTTCTTCAGTTCATTCCTCTTCCAGAGGGCCAGCCGGTCAAACTCGGAGATGGTCATGCCGAAGACTTGGTAGAACTCTTCCTGGGACAGGTGGCGCTGCAAGGAGGTGGGAGGAGACAGAGGGAACAGCTTGAGGATGTGAGGTGCAGGCTGGGGGCAGGTGGAGGCAGGAGTGGTTCCTGTACGTTTCCTCTGGGTACACTGTGCCTGGCAGTGTCTGACCCATGGAAGGTGTATGATGAATATCTGTTGAATGGATCAGTGTGTGAGTGGATGTTTCCTGGGAGGGACCTCTGTAGCTGGTCTGGCTGGAGAGGCCTCCCCTGCCCAGGACTCAGGTGGGACTTCTGCTTCTCCTAAGTGCCTCTCGATGCATCCCAGTTGACCTCCCCTTTCTGCAGTCCCTGCTCCATGCATTGTGTCCAGGAGTGTGTATGGATTAATGTTATCGCTCTTTGCTTTGGAAGAAAAAGGAGGCATGCCCAAGATTTTAGGGCGTATTTCCTCTTACTAATTAGTTTACAAATGATCTGGAAGGTTGTTCCTTAGGCCAGTCAATGAAAAAAAGTTACTGTCCAGATTTCTCCAACCCGCCCCTCCCCAAAATGTCCTTTCATCTCTTTCTTATTTGAAAACAAGTATGCCATATAATGAAACATTGTTCTGCATGCCTTGGCAGGTTTTTTAACCCCTTTCTGCCTGCCTTCTCTCCTGCCCCTTCCCATCAGCCTTGAAAGTTGATACATTATCCTAAGCTTTTAGAGTTAGAAATATATGGTACTTAAAATGTGGCAAAATGTGAAAAATTGGTACATTTAAGTGAAGGGTAGATGGATACTCATTTTACAATTCTTGCAACTTTTCTGGAGGTCTGAAATTTTATTTTTCAAAATAAAATTTACAATTATGTTTAAAGATAGAAATAGATGGCATATATCCTGCCTGTAAACTTCCCGCATTCACTTGCTGTTGGTAGCAATTATATTAGCTAATTGAGTATTGAGGGAGATTGAATGAGAATCATGTATACAGCCACGTAACAATTAGACAATTCTCTGGCCTACTGTCCCTGTGAATTAATGTTTTCGCCACATTTCCAGAACTTTAGGTAAAAGTAACTTTGATACTTTTGTTAGGTATCATTGGCTGCCGATGACTCTGAGTTGATTTTTTAGTACTTAATATTTAACACTGCCACCAATTCCTTGTATTGCGTTTGTATTATGCTCAGTAGTTCATAAAGGTACATTCACCCTCATTTTTCTCCTTTAATTCCTCTGACCTGATTTTCTTCTGAAAACCAGGACTTATTTCTACCCAACTGAAAGATGAGAAAAGCAAAAGTCAGAGAATTAAAATGACTTGCCCAAGAGGGAGGGAGAAGAGGAGACTAGGTAAATAGCAGAGCTGAGACCGAAGTCCAGGGCTTCTGAGTCCAAATGCAGTGTACTCTCACTGCCCCTCTTGGTCAGTCCCACTAAGAATTTCATAAATACGTCTTTCTTTTATGAAAAATTTCAAAAATACACAAAAGAGAGAAAATGCACACCCATGCCCATCATCCAGATTCAAAGAGTTTTACCACATTTGCTTCATCTGTTTCCTTTGCTGAAGTGTCTTAAAGCAGACACTGTCTGTTCACTCCCACATACAGCAGTTTGCATCTCAAAACATACTGGCTATTTTCTTACATAACCACAACAGCATGGGCAAGGAAAAAATGACAGTAATTCCACAGAATTACCTAATACCTGTCTACAATAAAATTCCCCTGATTGTCTCAAAGTGTTTTTTTATAGTTGGTTTGTTTGAATAAGGACTCAAACAGCATCCACACATCACATTTGGTTGTTAGACTCCACCAGTCTAGACAGTGCCCCTCTTCTCTTGTTCATGCTGTTGACTTGCCCAAATCTGTTTTACTTGCACTCGAGTGCTGAAAAATATGTGGATATGAGAGCATTCTCCGCTCCTTCCATAGTAAAGACTGAGGGGAACTGTCTCATTTGTTCTTTTTGTTGTTGTTGTTGTTAGAGAGTGATGGTTACTGCTGATTCTCTAGCTGGCTTTCTCCACTGTCTTTAAAAATCTTTTTTTTTTTTTTTTAAATAAGACTCAATATAAAGGAATGGCAGACTAAACTACTGAAGTAAACACTGTAGGACACACTGAAGGAGTCTGAGGCTTTTCTTCTCTCCTCCTGTTAAGGGCCATGTGGAGCCTCCTTTCTCCTCTGAGTTCTCAGAGCACACAATGGCAGCCCTGTCCATTTGACATTCACCGCAGATTTTAAAGCATAAAGGTTAAGTGCATAGGCTTTACAGCCAGGCAGATATGAGCATGTGACCTTGGACATGGTAACCTCACTGAGCCTCAGTGTCCTCTTCTGAGAGTGGCAGCATCCCAGTACCTACCTCACGGATATTGTGAGGGTGACTGAGATGATGCAGGTAACGTGCTTGGCACAGTGGCTGGCACTCAATCACCGGCACTCTCATTAGTGCAGTGATCTCTTCATGTGTCTGTCACATAGCATGGCCTAGTCTCTGTTTCCTTTGATTTCATCTCCTCATCCTCTCTTCTGGGCTCACGTGGCCCCAGCCACACTCACCTCCTGCCATCCTCCAATACACCAGACTCACTCCTGCATCAAGACCTTGGCAGCGGCTGTTCCCTTGGCCCAGAATGCTCTTCCTTCCTATATAAGCATGGCTAACTCCCTCACCTATTTGAAGTCTTTGCTCAGATGTCATGTTTTCAATGAGATCTACTTTGACCACCCTATTGAAAACTGCAATTCACCCCTCCAACTCCCAACCCCCCCCCCCTCACTCTGTTCTCCTCTTACCCTTTCCCTCAGCCCGGTTAATTCCCAACATACTATATCCTTTATTTATTACTTGTGTCATTTACTGTCTGTCTCCTCACATGAGAACGCCAGCCCCAAGAGGGCAGGGGTCCTTGTTTTGTTCACTGATATGTTGTAGGTACCTAGAACAGTACCTGGTGTATATAATAGGTTTCAATAAATATTTATTGAGTGAACAAGTATCTATACTCCGAGCTCCTTGAGGAGAGAGTCAGGGGTTTCCTTCTTCCGTGCCCTTCCTGAACTGCTGCAGACAGCTAGGGCAGTGTCTCTAGCCCAGTGGTCTCAGCTCAGGCTATATATTAGACATCCCTGGGAGCCTCTGAAAAATACTGATGCCTGAGCTCCTTCCCCAGACTGTGATTTAATTGGACTCAGATGGGGCCCTGTACTGGTATTTTAAAAAAGCTCCCTAAGTGATTCTGATGCTTAGAGAAGGTTGCGTTTTCCTGGTCTGAGCTTCTGGGTGTCCTGGAGGATGTAGGAGAGCAGTTGGTCCTCCATTACGAACCAGGTTCGTGAACATTTCCATCCCTAAGTGCTGGCTCCAGTGAGCTGCCGTCGGAGCTGTCTCCTTCAGCACCGGCAGACACTCAGTGCTAGACTGTGAAACGAAGCCCTTGTTATAAATGTGGGGAGAATCATCTGCTTCCTTCCCTGCTACCCCAGCATGCTAGAGCTGAAAGGACTCACAGAGCTTCCTGACCCACTCACATCTCCCTCCTGCAGCTCCAGCCCTCTACTCTGGGCAAATTCATCAGCCGTCAGGTCAGGGGTGGTCCCAAGAAATGCTGAGCCTCCTCTCTTACAAGCCTGCATTCAATTCCACAGACATCTCCTGACACCTCCCCTAGTCCAGGCCCTGTGGTAGATGACAATGTGTCAGGTAGAGGAAATGGATGGCTTGATGATCTGATGCAAAGGAGAAAGAGAGGTATTGGATCTGTGCTCTGGACGCAGGGCTGGGGAGGCTGGAGGAAGAGGTTAGCGACACATCCTGAAGAAGGCTTAGGGGAGGCTTTGGGGCAGAGGCATCACTAGAATGGGGCCCTGATGAGTGAGGAGGCTGGCAAGATGGAAAGGGTGTTCCAGGGAGAGGCACTGGGGTGAAAAGGGCAGCGTGTGCTCCTGGAACTAATGTAACCAGGGACCGGGACTCCATGCCAAGTGGATTGGATGGCTTGAGAGCCCAGTGCCACGGTCAGGCCATGTCTGCACCTTATTTATGCTGTTCCCACTGCTCATGTTGCTCTCCTGCCTCTCCATCCATCTAAACCTGCCCACCTCCCAAAGTCCATCCAAATCCTTCCTCTTCCTGGAAGCCTGTGTCACCCCACCCAGCTTTAGTGGTCTTCTCTGAGTAACAGCAATGAAACACTTAAGAAGAATTTTCTACTCAGTACACTGCTGGATTCTATGTGAAGGGCTCTATGTGTATTGTCTCATGTATGTCATTTGGCAGCCTGAGGGAAGCATGACAGTCACCCCATTTTACAGAGGAGAAAACTACGGTTTGGAGAGGTTGTCATGTGGCCAAGCTGTCCAGTTGGGCATGGCAGCATCAGGGTTGGAACCTAGGGAGTCTTGCTTGAGACTTGCTTATATGTTTGCCCTCTGCACAGAGCTGTCCCCCATCCTTCCCTGTCACAGGCACTGGTTTTCTATACCATCCTGCATAACACCAGTGCTGTGTTTCTTCTTATCGGACAGACTGCAGACTCTTGGAGGGCAGGAACCAAATCTAGCTCTTCTCTTATGTCTGCAGAAGCATCAGCCCCACTTGGAGACATGCTGTAGCTGTGCACCACAGATGCTAACTGAATTGAGGAGGCTGCAGAGAACAGCAGGGAACAGTCTTGGGCTAAGGAAACCAGGTTGGAGTCTCTGCCTTTTTAACCAGCTGTGTGACCTTTACGCCATTCATTCTGCCTGCTCCTCCCAAGCTGGGTTAGACCAGGCAATTTCTGGGATCACTTCAAACCCAAAGGCGCCTGCTCAGTTTTCTACACATACCTCTAAACGCGTCCGATCCACATCCTTGGGCAGTCGGTTTCTCCCTCTTGTGGTCACCAGGAGCAGTTCATAAGGGTAGATCTAAGAAGAGAGGAGGGGGGATATTTGTAGGTTGGGTGAGGGTGGTGGGCTTGTCCCTTCAGACATATTTTGTGTCTGGCTGAGGCTCCCTCCTCTGTCCAGAAAGAGCCAGAGATTAAAGTCTGGAGGAAGGGCTGAGTATGTCCTTTTTCGGGTTTCCTGGCAGCCTCAAGGCACCTTCTCCCAAAAGGCAAGGCCCTGGAGTCCTTGAATACTGCCAGGGATGAGCTTGGTTGCATTTGGCCTTAATGTGAGCACAAGGGCTCCTGAGTGTAAATGTCTCATATCTGTGATTGGCAAGCCTCTAGAGAGTCTCCGAGGCCCGGGGGAACTGTCTGGTTTCAGGAGGCAAGAGATGTAGGGCAGGATTCAGGGAAACTGGGCCAAGGAGGCACTTGAAATGCTAGTCTTGAGAGGACCCTTGGGGTTATTTATCGATGTTCCCTTCCCTGCATAGACAGTGCTGTCATCTTCCTGCTGGTCCCCAGTGTAGCAACATGCAGGGTCCCGGAGACCCCCAGGGTCTGTGTATCTTTACCTTGTACTCTGTAGAGAGAAAAGAGACACACACAAAATAGAAACCATCAGTCTTTGCTTTGCATCACTACACTGGCCTCTGTCATAGAGACACTGTCCTTATTGAATTCATCCCACATCAAGGATGGTTTGAACACAATGGAGAAAGGGGTTGGCTGATCCAGAGATAGGTTTTTAGGGGGAAAATGACGTTTGAGATATTTAGAATAGAAATAAGAAGAGTCTGGGACCATGAAGCACATGGGTGAGATCCTTCATCTTCTGGGGGGAATCCTCCAGGGTTTGATGTGGGCCTGCCTTCCTGCCTGAGCCTGCTTGTAGGAGCTGGAAGAGGCTGGTGGGAGAGCGTCACTGGAAGAGAGCATGAGGCTCATGGAATTTTTTCTGGGAACAATGTGCGTTTGGCTCTGAGTATTTCCCTCCACCCGGGGCTGGCAGGCAACTCTAGCTCAGCAGTACTGGGAGAACAGCAAGCACTCTGTGATGGCTCTGGGAATCCAGAGGGGACAGATGGCCTGGAGATCACCCAAGGCCAGGGACTTGAGAGGATGAGAGAAGAGCAGGGGAAAAGGGAGGGAATGGGAAGTGAAAGGGAACTCGGGGTGTGCACAGAGCCCAGCGTGGGACCAGAATCGTTTGTCAAACGGGCTATTATGAGCAGTGCATTATAGTGAGGTCCCTGTGAAGTCCCAGGAGAGGCCGGCACTCACCTCGCATGCCCCAGTTGACAGCGTTCATGCTGTCGTAATGGAATAGGTCTGCGCTGGGTGTCTGCAGGGGAGACAGAACCAGGGCTGGCCTGAGGCATGCTCACCTCTGCCTCCCTGAAGTACTCACCCATCTCCAGAAAATGCACTGGGGCTGGTGGGACACGGGGCCCTCTCAGAAGCCTTGGTCTCAAGGTGGAGTGATTTACTTCACTGCCATATGCCTAGTGCCTAGGCCTGGCACATAGTAGGCACTCAGTAAACATTCATTTATTAGTGAATTACAGCTCATGCTTTCTTTCATTACTCAAATATCAGTTTTTCTATGAGATCTGCCCTGACAACTCTATCTAAAATTGCAAATCGCCCCTTCCCCAACTCCCAACCTCCCTCATCCTGCTCAATTTCCCCCTCTTTTTCCATAGCACTTACTACCTTCTACACTGTGTATAAGGTGACTTGTGTACTATTTACTGCTTGCTTTCTATTTCTCCCTATAAGAATATAAGCTCCAAGGGCAGGGGTCTTTGTTTTGTTCGGTCACTGAGGTATTCTGAGCACTCAGAGTAGTGCCTGGCATACATAAAAGGCTTTCAATAAATATCTATCTGTTCATGAACAAATGTCTAGGCTCTGGGCGTGCTGAGGACAGGGTCTGTCTCTTCCCCGCTTGGAGGGGGTGGGGCCCCAACACCAGCCGTGGCTCTACTATGGACCTCTGATCCCTTTTGTGTGCTTAACCCTAAAATTGTCTCTTAACAAGTCTACCACTTTTGTCCCTCTGCAGTCTCTTCTCTACACAGGAGGGATCCCATTAAAAATCTGAATTGGGGGCTTCCCTGGTGGCGCAGTGGTTGAGAGTCCGCCTCAACCACACAATGCAGGGGACGCGGGTTCGTGCCCCGGTCTGGGAAGATCCCACATGCCGCGGAGCGGCTGGGTCCGTGAGCCATGGCCGCTGAG
>NW_006772405.1:1109839-1145847 GCF_000442215.2 Lipotes vexillifer | reverse complement strand
CCCCCCAAAAAAAAAAAAAAAAAAAATCTGAGTTGGATGGTGCAGCACACCTACCGGAACCCTTCTGAGTCCTTACCAGCACACAGGGCCCTAATGACATCTCCGTCTGGCTTCATCTCCCTGCTCACTCCATCCCAGCCACACATCCTCCCCACCCAGGGACTCTGACACTGTGCTTCCCTCTATTAGGGTGGCTCTTGCTGGTCTTGGAGAGGTGAGGTCCCTCCCTGCACTCAGGCCTTTGTTAAAATTCACTCTCTGACCTTCTCTCTCTTTGCCTCCTTGCTTTGTCTTCCATCTGAGCACTTATGACTGCTGACTTCAAGTCACACATGCACTTATTGGTTGTGTCTCCCCAGCTAGAATGTGAGCTCCACAGGAGCAGCGAATTTATTCACTGCAGGACCTCCAGCACCCGGAACAGTGCCTGACACTTAGTAGGTGCTCAGTAAATAAATGTCTATCTCAGTGTCCTTCCCCTTTCCCCCATCACTTGTCTAGTCACAGAGCCTCTCCTTTTGCCAACAAGACATATTTTTCATCCCCTTTTTAGTCCTTAAACCACCTCACAGCTTCCATGAAGGTTTTACGCCACAGGACATCTAAGAGCTCGGAAGGCTCCAAGCCACAACGGGTGAGTGGGACCCAGCAGTCAGGTGTGGGCTGTCGGGGGCAGCTGGCCCAGGCTCGAATCCTGGCTCAGCACTTACTAGGAATGAGAGCTCAAGCAGGTCACTTAGCCCCTCTGTGCCTCCATCTTCATCCACAAAATAGAGTTATTAAAGATAGTAACTACCTTGCAGGGTTATAATGAGTGAGTGCTTTGTAAAGTGCTCAGCATGGAGTAATTGTGCCATAGATACTAGGTGCTCCCAGCCCCTCTCACAGGGGGCTCTTTTGTTAATGCACCTCTAGCCCCAAGGCCTCTGTCCAGGTTTCACCCGTTAAGTCATCACTCCTGAGCTAATAAAGGAATTGTGAACCTCTTGGGGATAATGTCCCTGGAACAACCTCTCTTACCCTGTGCAGCCCGTTTCTTCTGTAGGCAGGCAGGGAGGCAGATTTGGAGATGAGGGGGTCTGAAAAGAAGGAGCCAAGACAATTACCAGGGGCCCCAAGCCAGGGTTTCCTCTCCCTGAGGTCATCTGGTTACAAATGGCCAATGTTACTTGTGGGAATGGGGACAGACAGGGACCACCAGCTCCTTCCACTGCTCTCCAGGCTTACAACTAACAGTCTTAGGGGTGCCTCACCCTGGCAGAATTCTAGGCCCACCCCAAGTACCCACTCACAGAGTCTTCTGGTGTTAACCTGCACACATCTATCCTCCTATGATGGACCCATGTGTCCTGGAATTGGAGTCAAGCTGGAACTCAGACAGACAGGCTCCCACGTGGGTGGAAGAGGTGTGTGCTCTTTCTTTCTCTCTGGGAGCTGTTGGGCATGGCAACACTGGTTCCAGGACCAAAGATTAAGACCCACTATCTGACAAACACATGGGGTGGACTATTTCAGATGGGGACTGTGCTGGGACATCCACGTTGTATGGTCATCACAACTAAGGGGGACCTGCTGCTGACTCAGCTCTGGCCCTCACAGAACATGATGGGCTGAAGGAAGGGCAGGCAGAACATACCGCTGTCAGCCAGGTAGTGGGACCGAGGGGCTGCAAGAGAGGGAAGCCAGAGATCAGCGTTCATGGAGACAGACAGACAGAAATGGCTCCCACACCTGGGCCACCCTGGCCGGCGGGGAGGAGGGCCCTCCTTCAGTACCTCCTTTCGCACTGGTCAGTTTCTAACTGTTGCACCTGCACCCGATCCTCCCTCCCCCACCCGGCTTGTAGCCCAGCACCTGGCACAGTGCAGGTGCTCTGTGATATTTGTTGCACAAATGCCATTGAATGGAGCTGAATTTTGAGCAGCACTGGTGCAGTGTACAGAGCCAGGGATTGAAAACAGTGCCTCTCAGTGGTGAAAACAGGGCAACAGCCCATCAGTTCAGCCTGGCTTGGCCATTAATAGATACCTAATTTCAGATAAGTAAACCATGCTTCGTTTTCTTATCTGTAAAATGGGAGGGACAGTGTCTCCTTTATAGGGTTATTGTGAAGAATATAGGACACAATATAGTAAGGTGCTTAGCACAGTGCCCGACAGATACAAACTCTCAATAAAACTGGCTTTATCATCATCACCACCACCACCGCCACTGTCATCTTTTAGCTCACCTAGAATCAAGGTGCAGTACAGCAAAGAGGGAAAAGCTTATGGCCTTGAAGTCACTCTATGCTGGGCCTGATCCTGGCTCAGTCACTTACTGGCTTTCTGACCTTGGGCAAGAGGATTAACCTCAGGTCTCTCATCTATAAAGTGGGTGATAATAATCCCTCTACATTGTGGGTCTTTGTGAGGACCAAGGGTGATAATGTATCTATAAATGCCCAGCACAGCACACAGGATTGTAATAAATGGTACCTTTTATTATCCATCAAGTATTGACCTGAGATAGGATTTCCTGGCAGGACTGAATCCCACAGGGGTAAGTAAGACAGGAGGCAGGAAGAGGATGTGTGAGTCCAGGAACAGGGAGGAGCTTACAGTGAAAGACTCTCAGGGCAAAGTACTTGAACCAAGCCTCTGCTTGTATACCTCCAGTGATGGGAGGCTTGCTACCTCAAGAGGCATCCCGTTTTATCTTCAGACTATTAGAAGAGTTTTTTCTTTACATGGAAACTGATTGGAAGTCATGGCTTCAGATGACCCAAAGAAGCAGAAGTGACTGCTCAGGACGGAGCATGGTGTTATTTAGTCTGTATTCTAGACCCTGGTGAGGCCATAGAAGGTTAGATTCACTAATGGAAGAACTGATGGGGAAGAGAGTGCCCCCACCCCGGCAGGTTACAGGGCAGTGCTTACAGCCATTTAGGGACATATCATAGCCAGCTGTGTGCAGGGCCTCTCGGCTGCTGGTGGAGCTCCGGGGTGGGGTCCAGGGATCAGCGTAGGAACTGGACCGGGCCTTCATCTCTTCCTTCAGAATTAGTCGGCCAATTCCACTCTGGAGCTGGGGGTGGGGGAGGAACAAGATGAAGTTAGAAGGAAGCAAAGAACACTGAGACGGAACAGGCTTAGGAAAGGCTGAGGGACCATATTCTCTATAGTGAACGTCTGGCACTTTTTGCCTTTTCAGTGTCCCTCTTTCCTTGCAGCACCCATATTTTCCTTTGTGGGACTTCATTTCTCTTCCACAAGTAGTCCTGTGGTCAGGGTGGGGCTCTGGTGGTACGTACCAGAGCCCATATACAATAAGTGGGCTTTTGTGTGTGTGGCTTCTTTCACTAAGCATAATGTTGTCAAGGTTCATACACATTGTAGCATGTATTAGCGCTTCATTCCTATTTATAGCTGAATAATAGTCTGTCATATGGATATGCCACATTTTGTTTATTCGTTTGTGAGTTGATGGACATTTGGGCTGCTTCCGTCTTTCGGCTCTTGTGAGTAGTACTGCTAGGAACCTGTGTGTACATGTATTCATTTGAGGACCAGTTTTCAGTTCTTCTGGGTATGTACCTAGGAGTGGAACTGATGGGTCACCTAACATGGGTCAGTAAACAAAGGATGTTGCAGCCATCCAGCCAACAACCTCTGCAGCCACCACCAACAGTATACCCTGAGAGGATTCAGAATGGAGTAAAATAGGATACTGGGCCTAGACAGTTAAGGTGCATATCAAAAGGAATGATTTCAGTGCATCTTCCCATACACAGAAAAGGGCTAAATTCATTAACGTGAGATGTCTGTTTTTTTCTTTAATTAGGATCTTTTGACGGACGTTTGACTATCTGCTTTGTTTTGTTTTGTTTTTACAAAAATTCCTTTATATCCTGGTTCTTCCCTTACCTCTTCAGAACTGTCCCTCAGAGCTATCTGAGAGGCTATCTCCCGGGCTTAGGTCCTTAGTATGTCTGCTGAATAAAACATAATTCTCAACTTTTAGGTTATGCAGTCAACAGTTTTGACAGCTACAAAGGGACCCAGAGCAGACTTTTCTCCTTTGCCTGAACTCTCCAAGGATCCAGAGCCTAGGTACCAGCAGAGGATTCTTGGGCCCATCTGCCACCTCAGAGAGTCCAGATGAATTTGGGTGAGTCTCTCCTGATTCTCAGATCTCCTGTTATTGGCTGATGATCCTAAGTTTTATTCAGTGATGTTAAACTCCTCACTGGAAGAGTAGTAGGTTATCCTTGAAACTTAGTTTCAAGAAGAGGTGCCTGGGTTATGCTCAGTTGAAAGACACTGAGTAAGGTTGGACTGGGTAATTAGGTGGAAGACTGCCCTGTCGTTTTTCCTTGAATTGGCTGCTTTATAATAGAGTTTGTCAAAATAAAAGTGAAGATATTTCATGAGAGCTTTCAGCTCAGAAGGAACATCACCTCCTGTCTGGCAACAGCTTCCTCAGGCTGTGCAGTGTCCCTGAACACAAACTTGTGGGAGTGGTAGAGGCAAGTCCTCATACTGTGCAGCTGTCCCTAAAGGGAAACCCACTTTTTTAATTAAACACTTGCCTGCCAGGGACATGCGTAAGAGCTGGCCACTCCGTAATCCGAGTACCCAGGGTGGTTGTAGGCTACTGAAGGGAGAAACCAAGACTCATAAAAGGGCTAAAATGAATCTAGGGTAAAATCTAGAGGAGTTAAGCTCACAACAGTACATCGGCTCACTACAGGATCATCACTAGCGATTTTATCTCCACAAACTGACTCTGGAATGGGGAACAAAGCTTTCAAAACAAAAAGAAAAAGGAACGACAGATTGCCAGCTTCTAACTAATACCCCAGCCAGATAGATGTACAACACGTATACTTACAAGTACTTACTTAATTGGGAATTAAAGGAAATCTTGCCCTGAAAATGACTAAGATGGGGCTCTTCTATTGCATACACAGTTAAGTTAGAGAAAGCCTGCTTGATAAAACATCTTTTCAGAATTCTGACCTTAAAGAAACAAAAGCCCTTCTAGGGGGAACTTGCATTTCTCTCCCTGTGTCTTTGAGATGTAAATATTCTACCTGATTTTCTTAGGCATTTTGTGTGTATGTATGTGTATATGTCTGTTTCTGTGTTTTGAGTACTTGGTCTTTGCCATCTGGAAGGTACACATATGGTATACAATTCGGCAGCCAACCGAATAGACTGGGATTCTGAGCAGTCTTTTTTCTGACTGTGCCAACTCTCAGGGGCTTTAGCCCTCTTAACCTTCCTTGCATCGGCCTGTGCAATGAAGGCCTTTACTTTCTTAGGCTATTTTGGGGAGTAAACTTTCTAGATTTTGTGAAGGCTACATCTTCACACTCTGTTGTGGGGACTTCTCTGGTGTCTTATTGGTTTGCATCAATAAGATACATCTTACTAATGGCCACATGATGGATCCTTTATATTGGAGAAACTTCTAAATTGGTAAATTTTAAAAGAGCTGTGTTACTGGTACTTATAAGAAAAAAACTTAGAAGGTGGAAAACATATATACGGTTAACCTAAGAACTCCCTTAATTGAAAACAACAACAACAAAAAACTGGTTTGGGAAGACTTATTTGTGGTCTCTGCTTCCCCTCAGTCTTACAGATGTTAATAAAAACATTAGGATAATTCATGTTAATTAGGTTGATTAACAGGGAAGTAAACTGAAGAGAAAGTTTAGAGACTTCTTCCCCAAAAGGTGGAAATTTTAAAGGGACTTATCCCAAAAGGATAAAGAAATCTTTAGATGATTATTTAAAAATGGGATAAATAAAATGGATGTTAATGGAATTAAAACAAAGGTTTGATACAACATCACATAAGGCTGGATGGAACAAAGGGGCCCCCTATAGGTCCCCAACATTAAAGGGCCCCAAACAAGTCCACTCTATTTACCCCACTTAAAAAAATATATATATTTAGGGACTTCCCTGGTGGTCCAGTGGGTAAGACTCCGTGTTCCCAATGCAGGGGGCCCAGGTTCGACCCCTGGTTGGGGAACTAGATCCCACATGCATGCCACAACTAAGAGTCCATGTGCTGCAACTAAGAAGCCCACATGCCACAACTAAAACCCAGTGCAGGCAAAATAAATAAATAAATATTTTAAAGTATACATATATATTTAAATGGCTGGAAGTAAATTACACTGAGATACCTGGCCAACAATTACTTGGGGCAACAGTTAGGCCGATTAATCAAGTAAAAGATTGACAAAAGGGCCTGAGTCCCTTGGCTCAACCCCTCACTGGGGACCCCAGAGCCTTTTATTAAAAATAGATAAAAGAGTCAGAGGATAAAAAGAAAGGAAAGCTTCTAGGACTCCTTGAAAGGCCAAGGCTTGATGATTGGGTCCTAATGGAATATAAAGGTAAAGGTATAAAAGTTGATAGAATCGAGATGAAAGTTTATAAAAATTGGTATACCTAAACGGGCTTTATATAAGATGGTTATTTCTCTTTTGTTTAATTATGTTGTGTGATATACATGTTTCACTGGGGAATGCTTCATAAGACAGAGCGTATGAATCTGCCCCTCAGGAAATATTATTAAACATACAAGAGGAAACCAGTAGGGTCACCTGAGCCTGTATAATATAATGTAAAAACTGGGAGCAATATTCAGGGGCTAATAAAAATAATAATAGAGATTTTGCTCTGGGTCTCACCTGTGCACTCAGAAAAAGGACCTTTGTTGAATGCCTTATGCAAGCTTTTGAAAGCATGATAAATTAAATCCTAAAATTCTAGAACATAGAACTCTTGAATTTTGGCTTAGTCAGAAATCTTCTCACTGATATAAAAAAGCAAATTAAACAAAGTACAGTTGGGCAAATCAATCTTTTAATATCATTTAGGCAGCAGACCAGTTTTTTTGAGAATTAAAAGCAACTGTCTTTGTTTTGCAAATCTATGCAAATAAGAAATGTAAATACAGCCCACATTGATCTGAGACTGAGCCTGATTAGCTCAATCAGGTAAAACCTGAAACCAAGGAGGAAAAAAAAAAAGCAAAAAAGTCCTTTTAAACTCAAACTGCTGGAAAGGCTCCCTCACCCCAAATCTGATTCATAGCCTCCTTAAGGGTTTATCAAGGATAAATACAAATCTTAAAAGTCTTTTCCACAAATAGCAAAGCCTTAGTCATCTGAGCAAGCAAATTTAACTTATTCCAACTGTTATTTATAAACTAGTAAGTTTAAACTGTAATACCTGGTTCATAACTAAGTTTTTAAGGTGAAGCTATGAGATCTCTAGTTAGGTCTGTTTATATGTCTGTGTACATATTATACATATGAGATGTCTCTACCTCCGGAAAATACTGTTAAAATTAAATTTATAAAAGAGTTCCATTTAATTGACTTAAAAGTAAGTGCTTACAAATTAAATACTTCTAAACATAAAAGAAACTGGCCAGAATGAATTTCAGGTTCATGTATCTAGGAAATATTCAATATTAAATTAATATCTGGTATTAAAGCTAGCTTCAGCTTGCTGGTTTAATCAGTCAATACAGACATATTTTACTTGGTACACCTTCAGTGTACCAAGGTTCACTGAAGGTTAATAAGTTCATGTTATTTCTGTTGCAGAGTTTGTCAGCAAAAAAATTAACTTGGTATGATGATATTTTCATAAATTATAAAGGAAAATAAGAGTTTTCAGGTGAACCCTTTAGGAATAATTATGCTTTGGGTATATGGATTTAAAACAGTTTCTCCAGATTTTTGGTAACTTAAAGCTTTAGAGTTTTTCCTATTTATTTTTAATTTTTATTTTATATTGGAGTATAGGTGATTTACAATGTTGTGTTAGTTTCAAGTATACAGCCAAATGATTCAGTTATACCTATGCATATATCTGTTCTTTTTCAGATTCTTTTCCCGAGAGGTTATTAAAGAATATTGAGTAGATTCCCTGTGCTATACAATAGGTCGTTGTCGATTATCTGTTTTATATATAATACTGTGTATATGTTAATCCCAAACTCCT
Source organism: Lipotes vexillifer (assembly GCF_000442215.2). Taxonomy (NCBI): domain Eukaryota; kingdom Metazoa; phylum Chordata; class Mammalia; order Artiodactyla; family Lipotidae; genus Lipotes; species Lipotes vexillifer. Next base: position 1,137,832 of record NW_006772405.1, on the reverse strand, counting down.
CATTCATCCCTCCCCCCGCTGCCACCACCGCTGCCACCACGTTTCCCCTTTGGTAACCTAAGTTTATTTTCAAAGGCTGTGAGTCTGTTTCTCTTTGGTAAATAAGTTCATTTGTATCATTTTTTTTGGGTTCCACATATAAGTGATATCATATGATATTTGTATTTCTCTCTGTCTGACTTACTTCACTTAGTATGATAATCTCTAGGTCCATCCATGTTGCTGCAAATGGCATTATTACATTTTTTTATGGCTAATATTCCATTGTAGATATGTACCACATCTTCTTGATCCATTCCTCTGTAGGTGGACATTTAGGTTGCTTTCATGTCTTGGGTATTGTAAATAGTGCTGCAATGAAGATTGGGGTGCATGTATCTTTTCGAATTATGGTTTTCTCTGTATATATACCCAGGAGTGGGACTGTTGGATCATATGGTAGTTCTGTTTTTAGTTTTTTAAGGAACCTCTGTACTGTTCTCCATAGTGGCTGTACCAATTTACATTCCCACCAACAGTGTATGAGGGTTCCCTTTTCTCCACACCCTCTCCAGCATTTATTGTTTGTAGACTTTTTTTTGCGGTACGCAGGCATCTCACTGCTGTGGCCTCTCCCGTTGCGGAGCACAGGCTCCGGACGCGCAGGCTCAGCGGCCATGGCTCACGGGCCCAGCCGCTCTGCGGCATGTGGGATCTTCCCGGACCGGGGCACGAACCCGTATCCCCTGCATCGGCAGGTGGACTCTCAACCACTGTGCCACCAGCGAAGCCCTGTTTGTAGACTTTTTGATGATGGCCATTCTGACTGGTGTGAGGTGATACCTCATGGTGGTTTTGATTTGCATTTCTCTGATAATTAGTGATGTTGAGCATCTTTTCATGTGCTTTTTGGCCATCTGTATGTCTTCTTTGGAGAAATGTATATTTAGATCTTCTGCCCATATTCTGACTGCATTGTTCTTTTGATATAGAACTGCATGAGCTGTTTGTATATTTTGGAGATTAATCCCTTGTCAGCCACTCGATTTGCAAATATTTTCTTCCATTGTGTGGGTTGTCTTTTCATTTTGTTTATGGTTTCCTTTGCTGTGCAAAAGCTTTTAAGTTTAATTAGGTTCCACTTGTTTATTTTTGTTTTCATGTTCATTACTCCACGTGTTTGTGTTTTTTACAGGATTTTTTTCCTGTAATTGATTTCTAGTCTCATTGTGTTGTAGTCAGAAAAGATGCTTGATATGATTTCAATTTTCTTAAATTTACTGAGGCTTGATTTCTGGCCCAGGATATGATCTATCCTGGAAAATGTTCCATGTGCACTTGAGAAGAATGTATACTCTGCTGCTTTTGGATGGAATGTTCTATAAATATCAGTTAAGTCCATCTGGTCTAGTGTGTCATTTAAGGCTGTGTTTCCTTACTGATTTTCTGTCTGGATGAGCTGTCCATTGATGTAAGTGAAGTGTTAAAATCCCTCACTATTATTTTGTTGCTGTCAGTTTCTCCTTTTATGCCTGTTAGCATTTGCCTTATATATTGAAGTGCTCCTATGTTGGGTGCATATATATTTTCAGTTATTATATCTTCCTCTTGGATTGATTCATTGATCATTATGTAGCATACTTCTTTGTCTCTTGGAGCAGTCTTTATTTTAAAGTCTATTTTGTCTGAGTATCACGACTTCAGTTCTCTTTTGATTTCTATTTGCATGGAATACCTTTTTCCATCCCCTCACTTTCAGTCTATATGTGTCCTGAGGTCTGAAGTGGGTCTCTTGTAGACGTATATATATATGGGTCTTGTCTTTGTATCAGTTCAGCCAGCCTATGTCTTTTGGCTGGAGCATTTAATCCATTTACATTTAAGGTAACTATCGATATGTGTGCTCTTACTGCCATTTTGTTAATTGTTTTGGGTATTTTTTTTATTGGAGTATAATTTCTTTACAATGGTGTGTTAGTTTCTGTTTTATACCAAAGTGAATCGGTTATACATATACATATATCCCCATATCTCCTCCCTCTTGTGTTTCCCTCCCACCTTCCCTATCCCACCCCTCTAGGTGGTCACAAAGCACTGAGCTGATCTGTGCTATGTAGCTGCTTTTGGGTTTGTTTTTGTAGGTCTTTTTTCTTCCCTTCCTCTTTTGTTCTCTTTTGTGATTTGATGACTCTCTTTAGTGTTGTGTTTGGATTCCTTTTCAATTTTTATTCGTATATCTATTGTAGATTTTTGGTTTGCAGTTCCCATGAGGTTTTGATATAGCAGTCTATATACATATACAAGATTTTTTAAGTGGCTGGTCTCTTAATTTGAAATGAATTTCCAATATCCTGCAATTGTACTCTCCTCAAGATTGCTGGTTTTGATATCATATTTGTGTGTGGCTTATTTCCTACCTTTAAGTGTATGTTTGCCTTTATTGGTGAGTTTTCCCATTCATAAGTTGCTTGTTTCTAGTTGTGGCCTCTTCTTTTCTGCCTAGAGAAGTTCCTTTAGCATTTGTTGTAAAGCTGGTTTCATGGTGCTGAATTCTCTTAGCTTTTGCTTCTCTGTAAAGCTTTTGATTTCTCCATCGAATCTGAATGGGAGCCTTGCTGGGTAGAGTAATCTTGGTTATAGGTTTTCCCCTTTCATCACTTTAAATATATCATGCCACTCCCTTCTGGCCTGCAGAGTTTCTGCTGAAAAATCAGCTGTTAACCTTATGGGGATTCCCTTGTATGTTATTTGTTGCTTTTCCCTTGTTGTTTTTTCTATTTTCTCTTTAACTTTTGTCAGTTTGATTAATATGTGTCTCGGCGTGTTCCTCCTTGAGTTTATTCTGTATGGGACTCTGCATTTCCTGGACTTCACTGAGTGTTTCCTTCCCCATGTTAGGGAAGTTTTCAGTGATAATCTCTTCCAATATTTTCTCAGGCACTTTCTCTCTCTCTTCCCCTCTGGGACCCCTATAATGCAAATATTTGTGCATTTAATGTTGTCCCACAGGTGTCTGAGACTATCCTCATTTCTTTTCATTCTTTTTTCTTTATTCTGTTCCACAGCAATGATTTCCACCACTCTCTCTTCCACTTATTCATTCTTCTGCCTCGTTTATTCTGCTACTGATTCCTTCTTGTGTGTTTTTCATTTCAGTTATTGTATTGGTCATCTCTGTTTCTTTGTTCTTTAGATCCTCTAGCTCTTTTTTAATTCTCAGTCTGTGCCTCCATTCTTTTTCCGAGATATTGGATCATCTTTACTATCCTTACTCTGAATTCTTTTTCAGGTAGACTGCCTATCTCCACTTCACTCTGTTGTTCTTCTGGGTTTTTATCTTGTTCCTGGAACAACATAAAATATGTCTGGAACATATTTCTCTGCCATCTCATTTTTTCTAAATTTCTGTGTTTGTGGTTTCCTTTCCACACGCTGCAGGATTGTATTTCCTCTTGCTTCTGGTGTCTGCCCCCTGGCGGGTGAGGTTGGTCCAGGGGCTTGTGCAGGCTTCCTGGTGGGAGGAACTGGTGCCTGCCCACTGGTGGGTGGATCTGGGTCTTGTCTCTCTGGTGGGCAGGGCCATGTCAAGGTGTATGTTTAGAGGTGGCTGTGAGCTCAGTACAGCTTTAGGCAGCCTGTCTGTTGATTGGTGGGGCTGTGTCCCCCGCCCTGCTTGTTGTCATTTAGCCTGAGGTGTTCCAGCACTGGAGCCTACAGGCTGTTGGGTGGGACCAGGTCTCTGTGCCAAAATTGCGCCCTCCCTGAGAACTCATGCCAATCAGTATTCCCTGGGGCCTTTGCCGCCAGTGTCCCTGCCCCCACAGTGAGCCACAGCTGACCTCCACCTTCCCTGGAGACCCTCCAAGATCCGCAAGTAGGTCTAGTCCAGGCTCCTGTGGAGTCACTGCTTTGTGCTGGGTCCCTCCAAGAGTGGAATCTGTTTCCCCTTGTCCGAGGAGCTCCTGCACTCGAGAACTGCTGGCCTTCAAAGCCAAATGCTCTGGGAGCTCCTCCTCCCAATGCCAGACCCTCAGGGTGGGGACCCTGACGTTGGGCTCAGAACTCTCTCTCCTGTGGGAGAACCTCTGCAATGCAGTTATTTTCCAGTCTGTAGGTCACCCACCCAGCAGGCATGGGATTTGATTATATTGCAAAAGCACCCCTCCTACCATCTCATCGTGGCCTCTTCTTTCTCTTTGGGGGTAAAATACCTTTTTAGGTAGGTTCCAGTCTTTTTTGTCAATGGTTGTTCAGCAGTTAGTTGTGATTTTGGTGTTTTTGTGAGAGGAGGTGAGCTCAAGTCCTTCTCCACCATCTTGTCCGGAATTGAGAAGCTTTTAGTTTGGATGCTTTCTGACTCTTTTCTTAGTGTGTGCTGGCCATTATTCCTTTCAAATGGTGTGTGGGTGCGTGGCAGCCTGTGCACACTCCTGGTATGGCAGGAGCAGCAATTGGCGCCTACTCGTGGGTCTCCCAGCAGCGGCAGTGGCCCATGTGCCCCCAGGCCAGTAGGGGCAGAGATTGTTGTCTGCTCCTGTGTCTCTTAGCAGCAGTGATGGCCCACGCACTCCCGGGACAGCAGGGACCATGATTGGTGCCTGCTCGCTGCCTGTGTGTACTCTCTGGATGGTGGGGGTGGGACTGGCGCCTGCTCCCGGATCTCTTAGTAGCAGCGGTGGCCCGCACCCTCCCAGGACAGCAGGGACAGTGACTGGAGCTTGCTCCTGGCCTGTGCGTGCTCCCCGGACATTGGGTGCAGTGATTGGTACCTGCTCGTGGGTCTCTTAATGGTGGCAGTGGCCCACACACTCCCGAGATAGCAGGGACAGTGCTTGGTGGCTGCTCGCGGGTCTCGTATTTGCGGTGGTGGCCTGCGCACCCCTGCGACAGTGGGGACAGCACTTGGCGCCTGCTCACGGTTCTCTTATTGATGGTGGCTGCCCATGCCTGCCTCTGGAGCCATGATGGCAGTGGTGGCTCGTGCCCGCCCCTGGAGCTCACGTAGGTGGTGTCCTGTTGCCTGAGAACGTGCGCACAGGGAAAGAAGCCCCTATGGTGGTCCCACCCCTCTCCTTGCATGGCCCCCAACAATAGTATCTTGCCTCCATAGCGGTCCCAGGCTTCTTCTGAATGCACCCTAAGTTGCCACACTCCACCCTCTTCAGGCTGTCTCTGCATAGCCAACCCTGGTCCTCTCCCTGGGTCTGACCTCCGAAGCCCAGGCTTCAGCACCCAGCCCCTGCCCATGCGGGCGGACGAGGGTCTCAGGCTGGGGAGCACAGGGCGGCAGTACTGACCACCTGTGCAGGTCACTGTCCGTTTTGCCTTCCACAGACTGGTTGCTGCACTCTCCTCCGAGGCTCTGAGGCTCCCCCTCTGTCCAGGCTGATCTCCCCACGGGTGAGGGAACCTCCCAGGGTGTGGGAACCTTTCCTCCTTCACAGCTCCCTCCCTGGGGCGCAGGTCCTGTCCTGATCCCTTTCTGTCTTTCTTTTTCTTTTGTCTTATCTGGTTATGTGGAGGCTTTCTTGCCCTTTCAGAAGTCTGAGGCCAGTGTTTAGATTTTCTGTGCAAATTGTTCCACTTGTAGATGTTTTTTTTTTTTTTTTTTTTTTTTTTTTTGGCGGTACGCGGGCCTCTCACTGCTGTGGCCTCTCCCGTTGTGGAGCACAGGCTCCGGACGCACAGGCTCAGCGGCCACGGCTCACGGGCCCAGCCGCTCCGCGGCACGTGGGGGGGATCTTCCCGGACCGGGGCACGAACCCGTGTCCCCTGCATTGGCAGGCGGACTCTCAACCACTGCGCCACCAGGGAAGCCCTGTAGATGTATTTTTGATGTATCTGTGGGAAGAGGTGAGCTCCATGTCCTGTTCCTCTGCCATCCTGATTCCTCAGCCCTTGCTAAATTAATTTAGGTAATGGGAATCCACTGACTATCCAGGTCACTTCAAATAAGATAAAATACTCAAACATTATTTGCTAAACAGGTCTAAATTTACCTACTTCTGTCTCCTTACAAGAAGGAAACTAAAGATGTTTGGGTTTACTAGACACAACTCTTGTACCACATTGAGGAAAGAAATTATGCTATGAGAAGATGTATGTTTCTAGAGGTTAAGTGATATGCCAGTCAGGAATGCTGGTATGACAAACAGTTCACAGTTACTTGCTACTTGTCAGTTTTCACTAGAGATTAACGTTTTTAAGGGTTAAAATTATAATATGTAATTAAAGCTACTAAAGATAATAAGGGAAACATTTCAGTATGCAAGGAAAGTAGGGTGTGTTTTTTTCAGCAAAAGAAGGTATGAAGAATGGAAGTGAATTTTGTTAAGTGGAAAGAATGATCTTGTCGTAGAACTGGTCGTTTCTGGATGGGAAAATAAGGGACAGACTAACAGGAACAGAGAAAGTTGTGGAAGGTTCGTAAAAAGGGAGCCCTGAAAAGGAGTTTTGTACATGGGCAGGCTGGGATTGGATTAAATTTAATTAGGTAAGTGGATATTACTATTAAAAGTAGGCTGGTGCAAGACTGGATTTGGTTCCTCTGTTAAGAGAACAAAGTTATCTTGAAATACTGCTTTTGAAAACAGATTATGTGAGATTCTTTTTCTGTAAGTCATCTTTATTTGTTTTTGAAAATTTTTTTTTTTTTTTTGGTACGTGGGCCTTTCACTGTCGTGGCCTCTGCCGTTGCGGAGCACAGGCTCTGGACGCGCAGGCTCAGCGGCTATGGCTCACGGGCCTAGCCACTCTGCAGCATGTGGGATCTTCCCGGAATTTTTTTTTTTTTTTTGGTACGTGGGCCTTTCACTGTCGTGGCCTCTGCCGTAGCGGAGCACAGGCTCTGGACGCGCAGGCTCAGCGGCTATGGCTCACGGGCCTAGCCACTCTGCAGCATGTGGGATCTTCCCGGACCGGGGCACGAACCCATGTCCCCTGCATCGGCAGGCAGACTCTCAATCACTGCGCCGCCAGGGAAGCCCGAAATCTTTTGTCACTTTAAGTGAATAAGTATTGTTTCACGGTGACCTATGATCCTATTTGACCAAGTGTTTTGAAACCTTTTTGATATTTTTGACAAAACTTCCCAAATAACAAATTCTAACTGAAGTTCTTTTGACTTCCAGCTAACCCTGGGATGCTTCAAAGAAACCCTGCAACATCTCAGAGAGAAATGTTAAACTAATCAGGCTAATTTCGTATGTTAAATTACTTGAGAAGCACTGTCAGGTGATTGGAGATAAACCTTCTTAGGTTATAATGGTATGGGTAAATGTCATTAATACAGATATTCCAAAATTTATACGGAATTCCTAAAAATCTGGTATGTCCTGGTGGTATAAGGTTATCAGTCATAATTCTAGGTGTTATCTTACTTAGGATGTTGTATGTCACAGAAATATCCAAGTTTCTTGTCAGTTACATTATAATCAATCAGATCTTTAACCATGCCATTTTAAGTCTTGCTGTTTATACACAATCATTGTTTTACTCTGATGCTTTTATATATGAAGATCTTAGTGAAGATTCATAAAAAGCACTTTTGATAAATACAGGTTTTTGATAACTTTTAGATCTTACTCCTGAACTGGGTAAGAAATTTAAAAAGACTAATGGAAAACCCGACAACTTCATCTAGATGAACAGGAATTAATTACATGGACTGAATGAATTGATGAACATGACTTATAATTTTATGACTTTTTTCTGAAATATACTGGTTTTTAATCTCTGTTTTCCAGAAAACCTTTCCTCTTACGCTAACTATGACCTTCAACAAGTTGATAAAGTATACCTTTGTAAACGAAGATGAAACATTTATCTTTTTCTCTCTACCTGATCCCTCCAGAATTTGGCTTCTCCAGTTGGCTCCCCTGTGGACTTGATGGCTTATTTTGACCAGATTACAACTAGTTATACTAATCACTGTTTTAGTTTGTTCTCTTTTGGCATTTTCAAATTATTTATGCCTTGTGCCTCTCTCTGCTGCACTATCAGTTTATTAATGTTACTAGCTGTATTACTTATATCCTGTTTTATGAGATTGTTTTCTCTTACATTACCAAAGTGTAACCAAGCCTCCAGCAAAATTAGTGACGTCTCGAGTTAGTTGATCATGTACATAACTCTACATAGAATAACTGTAATAGTGCAATTCTGGATCTGGGAAGAAGCAACAAGGGAAAACATTTCCTGGATCACAACAGACCAATAAGACGGGTGATCCAGAGAATTTTAGATTATCAACAGGGTCTAATCCAAAACAAATCAGCACATTGAGTGGCCTATCAACAGAATCTTCGCGTGATCAAGGGATGAGCCTTCCTAACCCTGAGGGACAAAGTTGGTCATGAAATGCCTCCCAAATATATTGGTTGAATTTATGGCCAACAGGAAGCACTGTGAGCAAAGACTGTCACCTGCCGTATCAGTAAACAAGCCATGAAGCCATCAACCTCTGCAGCCACCACCAATGGTGTAGCCTGAGGGGATTCAGAATGGAGAAAAACAGGATACTGGCCCTAGATAGTTAAGGTGCATATTAAAGGAATGATTTCAATGAGCCAAGGGCTTGCATCTTCCTATACATAGAAAAGCACTAAATTCATTAACTGTAGATGTCTGTTTTTTCATTAATTAGCAGCAATCTTGTGATGTTCGACTTCCTGGTTTCATTTTTGCAAAAACTCCTACATATTCCCGGCTCCTCCCTTACCTCTTTGGAACACTCTCTCAGAGCTATCTGAGAGGCTGTCTCCTGGGCTTAGGTCCTCAGTATGTCTGCAGAATAAAACATAGTTCTCAACTTCTGGGTCGTGCGGTTTGTTTGTTTTCAGTCGACAGTTTCTATGGTAGTTCTATGTGGTAACTTTTTGAGGGACCACAAACTCTTTCTCAGCAGCTGCACTACCTTCCATCCCCAGCAGTGATGCACAAGTCACTGGCATCCACTGACCACAATGTGAGAAGAACCTGCTTGAGCATGAGGCCAGTGCAAAGGCAATCCAGCGTGTAAGAGCAGAGAGAATCTCCCTATTGCAATTTGTTTAGCAGCTGGGTCAAGTTGTACCTGCAGCTAATCCTACCAGTTGACTTCTCAGTTTTGCCAAGTTTTGCATTCCTCTTTTCTATCATGAGTGGGTTTGAATTTGGTTTCTGTCCCTCACAAATGAACAAGTCCTCAGTAACGTACCATCTAAGCATCTCATTCAGTGGTGTGGCCTGCTTACCTTGTGCATGCTGCGGCCAGAATCGTCCTCCTCTCCTCCAGATGAGAACCTTCTGGCTCGGGGCACTGCCAAAAGACAGCCAGGATCAGCTCCCGCCCACGCTCCCCACTCAGCCTGCTCAGGCGAGAGGGCATAGTGGGGGCAGTACAGCCTTGACAGGTGGGGGTTTCCTCTTGGTTCCACCACTTTCTAGCTGAGTGACCCCGCACAAGTGCACTTCGGTGAACTGCCTCCACCATGGGTCTCCCTATACTGAGATGGCCAGCATCCCTTCCCATGCTTGGGCTGGAAAGTGCAGGTGAAGCTGACTGCCCAGACAGATCTAATAAACCTCAGCGTTGGGACTTTTCCTGTCGCTGGTAGGAGAAAAAGCCCTCTTTCTGCCAAGGATGGGAGGTAACCTGGACCTGCCAGAACTCGCCTTCCCATGATAAGGGCAGAATCAGCCTGAGACTGGAGCCACCCAACCCACAGGACAGGTCAAGTCCTGACGATGACCGTCTACATCTAGATCCAGCTATGCCTCAAAAACTTTCGGTCACATGACCCAGAAAATCCCTGTTTTGGCTTAAGGCTTTTGGAGGTGGTCTTTCCTTTTTTTTTCTTTTTTCTTTTCTTGTGTGTGTGTGTGTGTGATTGAAATACTCTCATCTAAGATTCCCCCTCTCCCCGCTCATGCCTGTTCGGTCTGGTCTCTCTTGCCTGTGCAGCCTCTGAACACTATCTCCCATGGGCACTGATGACTGTCCACTTTGGGTTGTAGTTGTGCTTGTGTCTTATCCCTTTTCTAAGTGGAGAATTCTTTGAGGGTGGCACAGGGTCATCTCTGAGCTCCCATGAAGCTTTGTTCAAAATGGACATTCATTACTAAAGTATTGTATGTATTGAATCAAAGTATGTATTGAGTCAAAGTGGCACGTACTGACAACTCCTCCACATACTTAAAAGAAACAGCCTGGGATGTCTGATTAGGTGGGATGGCACCTTGAGGACCATTAGGACCCCTTGCCAGGGTGCCTGTGGGAGACTTCCATCTCCCAACATCCTCTCTCTTCCGTCCTCCAGACCATTTTCCACCTACAGCCAAAGTGGTCTCTTAAAAACACAAATCTGATCATGTCACCACTTTTAACAACTTCCTCCTATTTTGGATAAAGACCAAAATCCTGACCTCAACCCACAAGGTCCTGTGGGATCTGGCCTCTCATCCCCCACCCCCTCCCCTCCCTCTCTGAGCTCAAGGTTGAGCTGACAGCCATTCCTTTGCTCCAGTGGAGCCTACCCTCCCATCTTGGGTCTTTGCATGTGCATTTCAACACTCTGCTGGCTTACCTGCTCCTCACCCTTCCTGTGGTAGCTGAGGCTCTGCATCTGAGCAGCTTTTGTCATCTTCCAGACCGGACAGCATGCCCCTACCATCAGCCCTTCTACCTCCTGTATTTCACCTGCTGTACATCACCTCCCTCTTCAGCTGGGGCCGATGTCTCATACACAAACCAGACCTGATCTGGTTTGCTTCCTAGTATCTCCCTAGGACCCATGGCTGCCCTGAGTACCTGTTTGCTGAATGAATAAATGAACTATCGCGTGAAGGGGTGGGCAACTGTCTGTGCTGGCCCTGTGTCCCTGGCGTAGGTGACGGGGCTGTGGTCCTGGCTCCCCTGTGAGGGGTGATACCTTTGGGGGACCCGTGGTAGGTCCAGTACTCAGACTCGGCAGCATAGTAGGGGTCTGGCGAGTAGGCTGGACTGTACTTGGAGGCCTGACTGATGTCTTCACTTGTTTTGCTCTTGGTTGCTGTCGACAAATCACCTGCAAAGGACCCAAAGAGAGCGCTTCAGGGAGGCAGAATGTCCTAGAAGAGTGTCCTGGACATACTCTCCCTTGTCTCAGCCAGGCTCCAGCCCTGGGGAGTGAGGCCACGTTCAGGCCAGGGTCTGGGACACGGAGCATCGGAGCTGGAAAAGCACTGAGGCCAAGCCTCTTCATTTTACGGTTGGGAATCTGAACACCTGAGAGGGGAAGGGTCTTGCTCAGACCACACAGCAAGTCAGACCAGAACTGGATCAGACCCCAGCTCAGGGCTCCTCCTACCAATTCCACAGACTCTCCTAAGTGAACACTAAGGCCGTGGCTCCTTTAAGTAAGATTAGACAGGTCCCAGGTGAGTCCTTGCCCTTACTACGTTCCTCACCCTCTAGAAGCCAGCCTTGTTGTGGATTCGAGCCACATCTTGGGTGGGATCGCCAAGCAGGGCCTGCTGCATGTTGAGTCAGGTCACCTTTCTCCTCATACTGAAATGACAAATCCTGCTTTGGGGGAGACTAGATGGCCTGAGGGAAGGAGCACTGGCCAGGGAGTCAGCAACGCTGGGTTCTGGTTCCAGTTCTGCCACTTAACTCAGCTGTAGCACTGGGCAAATCGTGCCCCTCTCCACCTCAGTTTCCTTGTCTTTATCAGAACTGGTCTGCTGGCTGAGGTGTCGTCCAGCTCTAAGCTTCCCCCTGAAGTCCACAACATGGGGGTGACCATCAAACCCACTGTAGGCACAAAACCTTCCAGGGCAATGACTATCATGCCCAAGACTGGTGAGAAGCTGACCAGGGCAGAGAGAGGGCTGGGGAAAGGAGATGGGGCCCCTGATCATTTCTCAGGAAGGAGAAGCTATAGGGACAAGCCCTAGGCTCCGTGGAGCCAGAGCAGCAGAGGGTCCTGGGATGGCTCTCAGCCAGCCAGCAGCACTTGCCCCCAAAGCTTGCAAATCCTCTTTGATGTGGGTCCTGTGCAGCCCCTCCCACTCCAGCCATTCTCATTCAGCCCTTTCATCCACCCTCTTATCTGCACAGTCCACCTCCAGCCCAGACTCCTCCTGAGCCTGCTTTGGTGCTGCCCCTCAGGCCCACCTACAAAATCCCACACAGTCCTGAGGGGCTTGGGACCTGGGGGCCTTTTCTGGATGTAAAGTTAAACTACCTTTGTCAGGGTTGGTGCCTTTCTGTGACCACTGGGGGTACATGGAGTGTCCTCCACAGCCACAGGTAGATGTGCACTGCTCAGGACTCACCTGGACTCCAGCCCAGTCCGCTCTGAAGTTGAGGATGTTTGTCTAAATTGTCAGATCGTAAGCAGCCAGAGCCACTGTTTATGCTTGTACCACCTCCTCCATCAGCCCAGTGAGTTTAGATCCCAGTACAGGGCTGCTTCTGCCTGTCTCCATGCTCGTCCAATTCTGTGTTCCCCCTGTGACCCCATAGGCACCCACAGGTACCTAAGGGTGGTACAGGGTGGCAGCTGTGCCTCTGCATCTTCAGAGGAAGGGGTGTGCTCATTCAACTGAGTGCTTTTGAAAGAACGAACAAGTCTCAGTGGTGGCTCCCACAGGGAGCACAGGTAGGAATTGTGAATGGAACTGGTTACAGGGCAGATTCATAGGGCAAACTCTTAGTATTTCTAATTAAGGAAGTCTAGGGCAGGGGAGGGGGCCAAGGTATCTGTTTTTTAAATAAATCTCTTGGGTGCAGTTGGCCCTCAGACACTTCTGTAAGAAACACTATATGGATGAATGAATGAAGGCACCCTCAGCTCCTTTCTCATCCGTATCCCCTTCTCCAGGCCTCCATCTACTCTCAGGACACGGTGACTGAGAACAGTTTAGAGCAGTGGTTCCCAAGCTGGGCTGGACATTAGAATCACCTGGAGAAACTGTAACAAATACAAAATTTGGATTCATGAAGTCTGGGGTGGGCCCAGGAATCTGTATGCATTCCACATGATTCTAATGAACGTCCAAGTCTGAGTACCAGCGCCTTGGAGTGTCACTCTCCCAGGGCTACATGCATTTGACAACGGTTTCTCTGACCATGGGCTTTAGGATAGCAGATAGCAGGGCAAGGTGGGTAGTGAGGAGATGGTGGGAAAGGATGTAGGGGATACAAGGCCTTCCTTGCCGTTTTGAAATGACACCAACCCCCTCCCCAAGGCCACCTTGAGTGACTGGGGGGCAGCCGACAAGAAGGACTGAGTTGCAGCCTTGTATGTGTCCCTCTGGTGGCCCTACAGAGCCATCTGCACAGATGATTAACTGCCCCTCCCCGTGCCTGGCCAAGCCCTCTCTGCCCCGGACCATACCATGCCGTTTGTAGATCGGGGGTTTCCGGTAGATGTTACTTTCTCCAGCTGCCAGTCAGACCGGGAAGGGACAGTGGGGAGGAGAGAGAGAAAGACAGGAGAAAAGGAGACGGCCAGTTGGTCAGGGGGTCCCAGAAGACAGAGGTGGTTAGCAACTTCTCCCAAGGCTCCCCCATCTTTCCCCCAGTGGGCTTCCTCTTCTAAAGGTGAGCTTCCAACCTCATCCCATCAGGTTCCAAGAAAGGTGAGGGGAAAGGAATGGATGGATTCAAATGGGGCTGAGGCAGGGGCTTGGGGCTTGGATGGTGGGCATAAAGGCATAAGGCAGGCGCGTGCTCAGCAAGACCCCATGCGGGAAGGTGCCCACCCAGCAGCCATGCCTCATTCCACATGGGCGTCCCCAGAACCCCGCAGCCACAGTTAGCACTCTCACCCCCTCCTCCCCAGTAGGCTGGATGGGACCTTTCTGGGGCAACCTCATGCTCACCACCTCCAGCCATGCTGGCCAGCTGCAGGCTCAGTGTTTCAGGGCCTTTGGACTTGCTGTTCCCTCTGCCCAGGATGTTTTTCCCTGGGGTCTCTTTTGGTTTCATTGTCACCTCCTCCAAGAAGCCCTCCCTGACCACCTCACATACCCCGGCCTCCCCCACGTCGTCACTCTATCGCAGTGCCCTGTTTTACTATGTTTAGCACCTATATCTCCTGAAATCATCCTTTTACTTATTTGTTTACTCGTTTATTAGCTCTCTCCCACATTAGAACTTAAACACCCTGAAGGATCTGGGCTGGTTTGAGCACAGTTGCACTTCCAGGACCCAGAACAGTGCCTGGCTGTCCAGAAGGAACACCACAGGCTCAAGGAAGCTAAGTAGCTGGTCTGAGGTCACAAGCTTATAAGCAGCAGAATCAAGGATTCAATCCCAAAAGCCCATGACCTTCAGCACAGTTACTGCCATGTCCCATCACAGCCCTTGGACATTCGAGGCACTTCCCTGGGCTGCTTCCTGGTGGTCCTAATCAAGGCTGGTTCTGTCTAGGGAGTGGGCTAAGGCCAGTGGGTGTGTCGGAGCTGGAGGCCAGTTAGTGCGGGTGACTGGTTAGGGAGGGTCCCCAGCACCCAGTTTCTCCTCGGTGCCGGTGCAGGGCGCCCAGCGACCCCACAGAGCATGCACCCATGCCAGGAATTCCGGGCTGGCAGCCTACCTGGGATGTGAAAGTGCTTGGGAGCCTGGTAAGAGGTCGGAGTGGAGGACCTCACATCTAACTGGCTATGGTATGGAGAGCTCCGGCCACTCTCGGGCCCTGGAGCACGCAGGCAGTGGTCCCCAGAGAGAGCAGAGGCACAGAGAAAACAGGCATTAATGCAGTGGCGGTGGTTACGGCAGCAGTGAGGTGATGACAGCAGGGATGGGGGCTGTGCTCTCATGCACCGGGTCTGCAGAAACAGGCTTGACCCTGTTGTCTTGCTTCACCCCAAAGTCAGATTTTGTGGGTTGTAAGAGTCAACAGCACTGAGGCTTCTCTTAGCTCCCCACCTGGGCCCCTCCCTTAATTGCTCTGCCTGCTTCATCCCTAACCTCAGGGTGGCCCTCAGGTGAAGCCCAGGACACTTTCCCCATTTCTGATCCTCTGGCTCTGCCTTCTGGATGGGACAGGACAGAGGATGAGGATGGAGACGTTTTCTTCCAGCCAGGACGGCTGGGCTTCCTGCCACTCCCCTCCCCGCAGCAGCACGCCACCCACCTTCCCGCTGCATCTTCTTCCCCTGCCAGTGGCATCTGCAGGGACTCAGTGACGCCTGGGTGGCCACGATCCCCCAGAGGACCATGTTGTAAGGGAGATAACCCAGGGAAGCCCCATGCTGTCTAGGCACTGTGTTGTCACCCGCTGGCTCTTCCTGTCCCTTTGGGAGCTTCCCCCTTCCTTACCAGAGCGGTAATAGTGATGAGAGCGGGAGAAGGTGGGGGACATGCCCTGCCGGCTGTAGGTGGGGGAGTCGATGTATCCCGGGCTGGAGGCCCGTCTCTGCCGGAGGTCCAGGTTCTCATAGATGTCCTGGGGGAGGAAGCAGGGCCATAATAAGCAAGATCTGCAATTAGGGGGGCCTATAGCCCCAAGGTCCAGCAGTCAGGTGGGGAAGTGACATGGAATCTGGGATCGCAGGGGCTGAAGCATGGTTTTGCCCTTCTGAATACAGAGACCCCCTCCCTGGGTTACATGCACAGCCCGAGGAAGGCTGCAGAGACTTTCCAGGGCCTTCACCCATCACTCATGTGCCCTTGAATGGAACCCGTGGGTCAGGACCCTGGAATCCTGGCCAAGGATCACAGAAGCATCAGGGAGGCCATCTCTGGGTAGAAAGGTTCGCTCCCAGCCATCTCTACCCTTTAAGCCACTGCCACTTCCTCCAGGTCATGCTCCTAAGTCTCCCTGTCTCTGCTTGCATTGGGGGAACACCTTCAGGGGCTTCAGTGGGTCGCGGGGGGGAGGGGATTGGGGGTCTGCTTGGTCAGCATAAAGGACACAACTATAGAAAAGGTGTCCTGGAACCAGTTTAATTACCTGGGAGTAGGGAGATAAGGTCCCCAGCGACTTGGAAGCGAAGTTTGAAGGCAGCCATGGAAGGAGTGCAAGGAGAGAGGAGGGCAAGAGGGAGGGACAGAGAGTGGTTACAGGGAGCAGAGAGAAGCCTGCAGCCGCCCCTTGTCCCCCACCCCAGAGAACGGCCTCAGCTCCCCAGAATATCAGCAGTGCTCACGGGTGGGAGGAAACCTTGAGACTATGCTCTTTTTACAAAGGGAAAAAACCACAGCCCAGAGAGGAGATGAGATGGCTCGGGGCCCCTCAGGGAAGAAGCGGTAGGGTCTTCACCTGGGCCCAGGCTTCCCCACCGCAAGCTCAGAGCCAGTTCATGGCCCTTCCCTGTGCCTCTACCAGTTCACGCCCTTCTGTGGCTCATAAGGACAGGACCCAGGGCAAGGCTCCCAAATGCAGGGCCAAGCAAGGGCCAGGCTGATGCCATCAATGCAGGAGTTGGGCCGGTTGGGGGGTGGGGGGCAAGCTGGGGATGGAAGGCACCGCCTGCAGAGGGGATGGCGCTCAGCTCCAGGGCACCCAGGCCTGGCTGGACCGTCCATCCCATGCTAACACAGCTTCTTAAGTTTCCAAGACAAGGCAGAAGCGCAGACTCTTATGTGAAATCTCCTAATGTTTAAATGTTGACAACTAGTTTACATTTTAAAAAGACACTCTGTGAGTGAAACAAAACAAATCTGGGGGCTGGCTGTGGCCTATGGGCCCCAGTTTGCCATCTCTGGCTTCAGGAGAATCAGCTTCTACCAAACGCTTGGTCCCCTTTTCCTGGTCCATTTCAGAGGCCAGAACTTAAGAGAATCTCAATCTCAGCATTGGGCTCTTAAACCAAATGGAACCCCATTCTCCTTAGAAAGGAAGTACAGATGAGGCCAGGGCTCCTTCTGAAGCTCCAGATGATCTCAGCTCAGGGGCCTGGGGTGGGGTGAGAAAACCTCCTGGGATGTAAACTGTCAGGACCTCCAGGGTAACAGCCACCCTGCCTTCTCCAGGAAACACTTTCTCTTGTCCAGCAACCATTTAATTATTTCAAAAGCCTTCTGATGTGTACTTTTTATAAGAGTGTCTCTTGCTCTGAGCACAGGGGCTTAAGGCCAGGGGCAGCACCCAGAGAACCTACCTAACTGGGGATTATAAACCTAAGTGGCCACTGAGCACAGCTGGGGATGAGAGCCGTAGGCTATGTATAAAATCTCTCCACTGTAAGAGAAACAACAGCTCAGGTGATAAGTGGTCACAGGTTCTTGGCTTTTATGTTGGGGTTCTCAGAGAGTAGTGGGGATCAGGGAGAACTGGGGAGCCCATGTCCTGCCTATAGAGGGAGCTGCTCCCCATCTCTAGGTGGTGGAAACACTGGTGTAGTGTTACCAGCTCCGATTTTTCAAGAGTAGCCAGATTTTGGATGAAATCACTTGATTTTTAAGTGTCGACTATAAATACCAGTTTAAAAGAGTCTGGGGGCCAACACTATGGCGGCTGAAGTCTCTGTGATGGAGGGGCCTGGGGACCCTGAGGGCCCTCCTCTCCTCCAACAGCCCCAGAGAGAGGGCGAGATGCCGTACCTCTCCATAGCCACACCTCTCCAGCATCTCGTCGGACGTGTATCTGGAATGAGGCTCGTAGGAAATGAGGTCGGGGCGCTGTACCTCGTAGATGGACTTAACCTTGGGGAGAGCTGCCAGGTCTTTGTAATTAAGGATCTCATTATCCACTTTAGCCTGAGGAAGAGGGAAATGGACAGGAAAGAAGCAGAAAGATAAGCCGAAAAGGGGAGAGGAAACAAAAGCCAGGCACAGAGGGGTATGAGCTTCTCCATCTAGGATGGAAGACTTGCAGAATGTGAGAATAAGACAGGTCATTCATTCCACCTGGGCTCACACTGACACCACATTGACAGAACATATGTGTGAGGTCCTGTGCTGTATAGGGATGATCTCCTCCAAATGTCAGGATGCCTCTGTGTAGTAAGTGTCAATATTATTCTTATTTTTTAGGACAAAAATTTTTAAAAATTTGTATGGAAAACACAAAAGACCCCAAATAGCCAAAACAATTATGAGAAAGAAAAATGGAGCTGGAGGAATCAGGCGCCCTGACTTCAGATTATATTACAAAGCTATAGTCAGCAAAACAGTATGGCACTGGCACAAAGACAGAAATATAGATCAATGGGACAGGAGAGAAATGCCAGAAATAAACCCACACACCTATGGTCAATTAATCTATTGACAAAGGAGGCGAGAATATACAATGGAGAAAAGACAGTCTCTTCAATGAGTGGTGCTGGGAAAACTGGACACCTACATGTAAAAGAATGAAATTCAAAAGAATCTAAATATACATTTCTCCAAAGAAGACATACAGGTGGCCCGAAAGCACATGAAAAGGTGCTCAACATCACTAATTATCAGAGAAACGTAAATCAAAACTATAATGAGGTATCACCTTGTACCAGTCAGAATGGCCATCATCAAAAAGTCTACAAACAATAAATGCTGGAAAAGGTGTGGAGAAAAGGGAACCCACCTACACTGTTGGTGGGAATGTAAATTGGTACAGCCACTATGGAGAACAGTATGGAGGTTCCTCAGAAAACTAAAAATAGAACTACCATATGATCCAGCAATCCTACTCCTGAGCATATATCTGGAGAAAACCATAATTCGAAAAGATACATGCACCCCAATGTTCACAGCAGCACTATTTACAAGAGCCAAGACATGGAAGCAACCTAAATGTCCATCGACAGAGGAATGGATAAAGAAGACGTGGTACGTATATACAATGGAATTATTACTCAGCCATAAAAAAGAGTGAAATAATGCTATTTGCAGCAACATGGATGGACCTGGAGATTGTCATGCTGGGTGAAGTAAGTCAGACAGAGAAAGACAAATATCATATGATATCACTTATATGTGTAATCTAGAAGGATGATACAGATGAATTTATTTGCAGAATAGAAACGGACTCACAGACTTCGAAAGCAGACTTATGGTTGCCAAGGGGGAAAGGTGGGAGCGGGGAGGAATAGACTGGGAGTTTGGGATTGACATATACACACTACTATACATGGAATGGACAGTCAACAGGGACCTGCTGTATAGCACAGGGAACGCTACTCAATATTCTGTAATAACCTATATGGGAAAAGACTCTGAAAAAGGAAGGATATATGTGTATGTATAGCTAAGTCACTTTAGCTGACTTAGCTACAGTACACCTGTACACCTGAAGCTGACACAACATTGTAAATCAACTATACTCCAACATAAAATAAAAAGTAAATTAAAAAAATATGATTCCTGTTTTCCAGATGAGGAAACTGAGGCTCAAAAGATTCTGCAACTTGTACCACTTAGCCAGTAGGGCTGAATCCAGCCTTCCAAACCCCACACAGTGAGGGCATCTTCATTCACAGCATCCTTGAAGAAGATGATGAAGATTGTAAAGACAGAATTAATCACGGCAGTAAAACACTAGCTAACACTTGATGACCACTTATTGTGAGCCAGACTCCAACCTAAGTCGCTTATATGGTTTAACTCCGTTAATCCATACAACCGCCAACTCTAATAGTACATACTAATATTATCCTCGTTTTTGCAAAAGGAAACAGGCACAGAGAAATCAGTGAACTCTCCCAAGGTCACAGCTAATAAGTAGCTGTACCAGAATTCAAACCCAGGCAGTCTAGCCTGGGAGCCTGCCCCCTCCACTGGCCTCTCCTGGCTTCCCAGGATGGCGAGTTCACCGTCTTAACAACCGGCAGAGGGCTGCACTCAGAGAGCTGCTCCTCGCATCGAACTGAAGCGAGCCTCTACCTACCACCTGCCTTGGCCTGAGTTCAACCCTCTAGAACCACAAGGACTTAGACAGCTTCCCCCACTCAGGACAGCTTCTATCTCGTGGCTCCTGAAGCCACGTCCTTTCCACATCTGCATCCTCCAGCCATTCCCTCTGTTTCTGGTCACCCGGTTTCTGCTATGGTCAGTCAGGATCTGTCCCCCAAAACCACTGTGGCTTACAAGGTCCCGAGATAAGGTAGATTAAGAGAGAATCCAAGAAGACTGTATTATCCTATAACGTTCTCCCAGTGTCTGGGGGGCCAGGTAATTCTCAGGGCCAAGACTGCCATAGAGAGAGCAACTTTCATAAAGACCCTGGGACTGCTGATGTTTTAAACACTTCCCAAGGCCCTTCCACTCCTTCATCCCCATCCCATCCTTCTGCTGTCTGGGCACCGTGCTGTTCATTGTCTGCTCACCTGAGACCCACTGCCCACTCCTCCTGGCCCTGGTCTGAGCTCTGAGGTCCCACGGACTGTGTCACAGGCTCCCTGGCTTTCAGCTGGGTTTGGCTAATGAGGGGCACCTGCAGGCTGAGGCTGAGTGGAGAGCGGGGCTGTGTACATGTCTCCCTTGCACCCGCCCTGCCCGGCCGTGATGGACTTGGCTCCTGTCCCGGCTGCTCTGCCACAGATGCAGCTCTGGCCAGCCCTTCCCTTTAGGCTTAGGGTGGTGACAGCCTCCTGTTGTTGCTGACTCTGGATGCTGCACTAGGTCTTGTGGGTCCCCTGACCCTGCCCACAATTCTGTACACACTCCCTCCACACTTAAACCCTTTGAGGTGTGCCATCTCATTTCTGCCAGAGACTGCCCAGGCCAGACACCCACAACTGTACCAATTTGGTGGGGTGTGGGTAGAGGGAACCTTAATAGGAGAGTCCACTTGCTGAATTAACTGCTGCCTTTTATCATGGGATGTTAGATTTTGACCTTGAGAGCTCTTGGCATCTTACAAACTTGTCAATATTTATCTGGGCACTTTACTCCAAACCTCAAAAATACTAAATTTATATTTCTTCCTATACTTCCTTGTTTACTGGGTTATAAATGAGCCTTAGGTCTGGAGGCACAGTGATGGAACAGAGGCATCCTAACATAATTATCCAGGAAGGAAGGAAGAGAACACATGGGGCTGGAGATGATTCTAGCAGTCAGTGGGGAGTGGAGCAAAGTTTGAAAGAACTTGCCTCCTCCAGGTTCACTGATCATTCTATTTTAATACCAAACCTCCATATTTATGAACACTGAACCAATACTGGATCTCTCTGCCTGTTACTAAATGTCCCAAAAGTGGTTGGATGGATTCTTCCCTGAATTTGGAAACCATGTGTGGAATGGTCTGACTTAAAACATGGCTCACATGACAAGGGCAGTCATTCCCCAGAGAAGCTGGAGGTGAGAGCAGGAGAATACGGGAGGGGAGACACAGGCCAATGCTGGGATATGCCAGGGGTAACTGGTCTCCGTGGATAAGCCCCCATTTGAAGGGCACAATGGCAGGTGTCTCCAGCTGCTGCTGTTCATCTGTAGAGGGGCTGCTTCTCACAGGGGCAACTCTACGAGCTTCCTCCAGAATGCCAGGGTGAACGTCATCTGGGCCTAACTCAATTCACAAAATTTAAGGCGGCTTCCCAGAAGCCCAGGGAGGCCAGCTAGGGGGTAGTGGCATTCTATGCAGCTGTGTGTGTCTGGTAACGCTCTTCTGGAGACATGCTCACGTTTGTCAGTAATCTTCTCACCCTGTAGGCCCTGAAACTGAGCTCATTAATCCTACTGTGGTCTGGCCCCATTCACAGCACCAGGGGAGCTATCATCTCTCTTGTTCTGGACTGGAATCTTCAATGAGGACAGCCTGTGATCAAAGTCTCTTATCTTTTGTGGGAGCCACATGGCCGTGCTGACCCATATTGAAGTTGCAGTCAATGATAACTCTTACGTCTTTTTTTCATTTGAACAGAGGAAGAAAGGAAAGGAAATAGTCTCATCGATGGGCATTATCCAGGGATCGAGGACGAAACTGAATGTGGATCTGGAGTGAAATAATGATGAAGCAATGGTGGGCAGGGCCTACTCAGGGCTGGCTTGTTTGGGGACTGTCTCTAGAGCTTCTCATGAGGAGTGGGTTTCCTGCTCTGGACCACTTCCCTCCTTTCTGGTCTTCATGGCCCTTTGACATGAGAAAGGCTGCAAGAGGTGTGCTGACTGCCAGGCCCCTCCCCTGCTCACTGCAGTCCTCTCCGGCTCTGCGTTCCTCACCTCCGTTACCTAACTTCTGTTTATCTCTCGGGCGTGGGCTTAACTGTTTCTTCCTCAGGACTCTTCTCCCAACTGGTCCTAGACTGTCAGGTCCCTCTGTCCATCTGCAGCATCATCAGAGCACCCTGCACTTTTTCTCCCTAGCACTTATTAGAATGGCATCTGATTATCCATGGACTTATGGGGTCAACGTCATGAGGACAGGCAGGTGCAGCGCGCCAGAGCCCAGCACTTAGCCCAGAGGAGACATTCAAGGATGCATTTGCTTAATGAATGAATGAATGAATAAATTACATATCCAAGGGACCTGTGAGGTCATCTGACTCAACTCTTGTCTGTTCTGCCACATCCCTGTAAATGAGGAGTGTCTCTGTGTTTCAATGCCTCTGGGGCTGGGAACTCAGACACATGCGCGTAGTTTGCTCCATCCCTGGACTTCTCACACGACTAGAAAGCTCTTCTTTATATTTGCAAACCCTTTATAGTCATGTTTCCACATTCATATGGCTTCTTCCTCCTGTCTGCCTCTTTATCACACGCCACTATCTCCACATCAACATCCCCCCCAAGACCCACTCCAAACACCACTCTGACCCAAATTTCACTTTGCCCTGGTCTCAAGGACTCAGGGGGAAGAGGCACATCATATTGGTTTCAGAGCTTCTACTGAACTTGATGTTATCCCTGTAACTATTTACAAGGCTGTGGGTTCTGTGAGGGTCCGTGTCTTCCCTGTCCCCGACTGCATCCTCAGGACCTAGCACGGAGTCTAGCACATGACAGGCACACACTAGACATCGGCTGGATGGAAACCTGACTGCTGTCTTTGGCTGTCCTTAGAGACTCTTTAATTAACAGGCCTGGGGATGAGCAAGGCTGTTCGGTGGCTGAAAACTGATACGTACGCAGATGACTCGGTTGGGTGACCCGATGCTAGATCCAGGGGGTGAGATGGAAGTTTCAGACGTCCGCCTATGCTGTGGGAGAGATGAAGACAGAGGGTGAGAGACGGCATCTCCAACCTTGTGGGGAGCGGGGAGATGGGGCTATAAGAACGCAGTTCTTCAGGGAACATTAGCAATACTGCTAAAAGCACTCTCTGGCTGTTTCTGTACTGTCTCTTTATTTTCTGCCTTTTTAATCAATGTCTGATTGTGAATGAAATTGGAAATGCACAGGACTTTACGCTGTTGAACAGGATTTTTTTTAAACATTTTTAATTGGCCTTTTAGATAGGAAGCTACTCATAAAACTTCATTTTGGCTTATCCCAGTCAATAATGTATTTACTTTAAATGAATAAAACTGGTTAGCATCATTCCTTAGCAGTTTGTTTATACAAAACATAAAGGTAGGTTAAACGTCATGTAATTGCACAACATACTGATTCTTTTTATAGTGTATCCATTGCAAAATGACATCAACCTAAGTGAGAAACTTAAAAAATCTTTCTCTGGACAATGGCAATGATGATGGCTCCTTTAACAGAACAGCACAAAGTTTATCTTGCTGCATCTAAGAGCATGACGTGGTTAAAAAGTAAACAGATTGGAAATCAAGGACCACTGGTAAACTATGCGATTTTAGGGAGCCTGAATTCCTGATCTGTGAAATGCAGGGGCTGGTCTCAAGGACTGCTACATTCCCTTCCACACCTCTCATCCTGCAACTTAAAGCATTCTAAGTTGGAATATATAGCACTGTTTCCCAAACTGTAGACTGCGAACTAGTGTGGCTCTGGGGAGATGAATTTTGGCAGAAAATTTGACAATACTGCGTCACAGAGCGAGAGAATAAAATGTAAAATTCTATTTCAGTCCTCTTGGTTAGATCAAGGCGGAAGTCTTAATTTGGTCCTAATACATTTCAATAACAATTGCTAATTCCACCTTCCACACCTCACCCCCCCTCCTTTTTTTTTAAATAAAGAGAGTTCAGGTAACATGATTTAGCTAGAATTTCTAAGAGTTATTGTTACGAAATATTTCATTTTCAATGAATTAATTTAGGGTTAACCTTCTATTTATAAAAAATAATACGGGTTTTCCACTGGGTGATATAAAGTTTTATTTTAAAATAAGTTTGATGAAGTAAAAAGTAGTGAGTTGATGTAAAGAAAAAAATGAAGCATATAATAATACGGGTGATACACAGATACAGCAAAAAGCATCGGGGCTGTAGAGGGATAACTGAAATTTGAGAAATGCCAACGAAGAGAAGGAAACTGTGGAAGAAAAGGACAATAAGGTTTTCTTAGACCTTAAAAGGGAGAGGCCTTGGAAGAAACAGGGGAACTCACAGCTCAAAAAAAATATGCATCAATAGACCAGCTCTTTCACAAATGAAACAGATGAGATGGCAAAGGGGATAATGTTTAACCAGCTGGTCAGAAACTGTACACATGTGTTTTTAGTTGAGATTCTAGCAGGTAACTTTAATAGCGTCCCAAGGGCCAAGTTGATATCTGGGGGCCAGAGTGTAGAGACACCCCAACACACAACCCAGGTCTCCCCTCCATACCATCAAAGACTCAGGAGCTGTGCCCCACCCCTCTTGCAGTCCTTGGATCAAGAACCCAGATTCACAGGACTTCCTAGTACTTATCAGAGCACAGTCATTCAGACGGACACAAGACCTCAGCTGCTCTAGCATGTGCCTGGGGACGCTGGCTGTGCTTCTGCCCGGCTGCATTACTGTGGGCAAGTCACCACCCTCTTTAAGGCCTTGGTTTTCTCACAAGCAAAGCAAAGACACAATTCCTAACCCACCTGCCCAATGGTGTTAAATCAAATCAGACGGTGGCTGTGAAGATGCCTTGCAAACTGTCAATTTCTGTGACAATTTTAACCACTGTTATTAATGACCTTCGGCTCGGGAAAAACCATGGCCTATGTGCCTCAGAGAGGTCACCATCTTGGTAAGTAATGGGAAGGGTATAGCCTCACCCCAGAAACACTAAAAACTCACATTCACACAGCGCTTTACCGTTTTCAAAGTGCTCTCACATCCAACGTCTTAATCCCTTCAAAAACCCCATGAGGTGGATGTTACTATTAAGGAAATCCAAGGATACAGGCACACATTTGAAAGTGTACACACTAAGGAGTGACTCTCTAGTGAAGCACAGTGCCCCCAGCCTGTGGCTAGAAGTAGCTGGTTTGGTATCGCCACCAGCTTGCTTACCTTTAACTTCTTATCTGCCCGGGCTGCCTGTTTGCAGATGGGGTGCCAAACCTCGGAGCCTAAGGGGCCAGGAAAATAACAAAGCCTCAGATCTTTCACATCTACTAGAATTTGGGGTCTCTCCCCAACCTCCACCTCCATTTACTCCCCTGCACAGCAGCCAGGAGGACCCCCTGGTTTTCAGATCTCTGCCACCACATCGATTCAACCACCCATGCACTCTGCCTGTACAAACCCTGCCCTTCCTCGA
Source organism: Lipotes vexillifer (assembly GCF_000442215.2). Taxonomy (NCBI): domain Eukaryota; kingdom Metazoa; phylum Chordata; class Mammalia; order Artiodactyla; family Lipotidae; genus Lipotes; species Lipotes vexillifer. The sequence goes on along the minus strand of NW_006772405.1, from coordinate 1,112,364 downwards.
GGTCCACATCTCACATGACATCTTGTGACCCTTCTTACCTGCCAGCTGGGAGTGACTTCTCTCTCCTCTATGATCCATCGTTCTTCGTATCATTCCCAGCACATATGGCCTTAACACATAGTAGCTTGTGGATTTATCACTCCCAGTAAATTAAGAGCTCCTTCTGGGTGGGAGCTGAGCTTTCTTCATTGCTGGGTCTCCCATGGCATCCAGCATGGGGCTTTGCTCCCAGCAGAGGCCCCGTACATGTTTGTGGGGTGATTACATGAGTGGACGATCGGCAGTGAGTGACACAGAGCAGGTGGTCGATAAATATTTGTTGAACGAATGAATGGCAGTGGAGGTGAAATAAAGGGACAGACTGTGGTGAACTCCAGCCTTCCTTTCTCTTCAAAGACTTATGACAGTCTACCAGAGCTATCACATTTAAGGGAAGGGGGTGTCATGATGTATATATTCTGCTTGAGAGCACTATCCTGACCTGCTAATTTCTAAGAGACTCCAGACTCTTCAAACTTAGCATAGTCGGCTGCCCACATTCTATTGTGGATGGGGGTCCAGTTGGCCAGCCCCAAATCGGAGAGGCCAATTTGGAAAGGCATGAGCAACAGGTGGCTGGTCATGTGCTGAGAAGAAGCCCCAAATATTACACATTCCCCAAAGAAAGGACAGGTGTCCTGGATTAGAGGGAAAAATAGGAACATATTATCCCTCTGGTGCCACTGCTCTTGTAATCGACCCTAAAAGGAAAGGAGCCAGCAAATGGCTAGATTCCTGAGCACCCAGATGGCATTTGTTTGTCTGACTTCATTTTTAGAATATCTTTTCCATTATGGTTTGTTGCCTGGAACCCCTAGGACTGGATACTGGCTAAGTGACAGGGGGGTGGTGTAAGGTTGAACAATGAGGCCTAAAAACATGGTGGTGAGAGGAGGGGCCCAAAGTAAGGAGCCCTGCTGGGGCTCTGCTCCGTCCCACTTGCTTCATCTGAATAACAATGAGGTGGGCTTTGGATGGTCTTGGAGATTAAAAATTCTAATTCTAGGGCCAGTTTTAAAAATTCTAATTCTAGGGCCAGTTTTGTCACTTGTGGGATGGGGCTCTCTGATTCTTCTTTGCTGATGTTCTTGGGTGTTCCTAATTGGCTCTGTATGAGATTACTTTCTTCTAATGTAAAGTGCAATGGCTCTCAAAGCCCAGTAGAGGGACTCTGGGTCTGCAGCTTGATCCGGCAATCTTAGGGTGTGTCCACTACCAAGTGGTGGGGTTGGGGTCGTAGCTTCGGGAATTATTAGGGAGAGCATTTCTGGTCCTCTCCGAGTTGCTGCTGAATCCACCAGAAGTTGTTTATTGCAGTGGCTCTGGCAGGAAGCACATGTTACAGGTCACTGTAGGAAATGGATGAAGTGGACACATGCCTCAGAAGGTTGTGAGATTAAGTGAAAGAGGCACAGGCAAGGTAAAAGGTCAGACAGAGGTTCTCAGAGGGGGAAACGGTGTGTAAAGCGAGGGCATCAGACTAGATCGTCTCTCCATGCCACTGACGTATCTGTTCTGAAATAAGGCTGAACCACAGATGGCTTCAGCATTCTGCATACAGGAAAGCAGGTTTTTATAAGAAGTGTGTGTGGGGGGTGGATGGGTGGGGGAGGGATCAAAAGGGAGAAAGAAACTATAATTAGAAATTTTAAAAAATCAGAAGTTTGGGTTTTGGCAGTGTATCATTTAAATTAAAGAGGGAAAGGATCTGTTGGAGGTTAGCAATAAACTTAGATAAATGAAGGTAAGAAAAGATGATTTGTTCATGAAGACCCCTGTAAGATTAGGGTCTGCATATGTCATCAGTCAATAGCTCTCATCCTAAAAGACTACCTGATTCAGAAATGAATGAGTGACTGGTTGGGTCCCATCTTTGTATTTTAGAAAAAGAGACAGACTGATATGCACCCACAGGACAATGGTAATCAGGATGGAGAGGCGACTCAAAATTAGGCCTTAAGGCAGGGTCTTCTCCATGGAGAAGAGAAGATATAACAGAATGGGGAAAAGGGTTTTTGAATAGTTTAATGCCTCTGTGGGAAGAGAGATTAACTTGCTCATCATGTCTTATAAGGCAGAACAAGGATTAAGGGCAGGGGAGTGGGAAGTACAAAGTATTGGGTGCACTTTTTGCTTGTTAGACTCCTGATTCCACGAGTTACACGCTCATCCTCTGAGACTATCACCCACAATTCCAGGTTCTGCAGTTAAAACCTCCTGTAAATGTGATGGAAGTGAAGGATTAGCTATTTCTGTATCAGTTGACTCAGAGATAGAAACCTAGATCTCCAAAACTGTCCCTCAGCCAGGCATTAAGGCTGTTTTTAATCCTTAGCGGAGTCAGCATTCAGCCTTCTCTCTCTGACTGGTTACAGCACACCCCATACCTGTAACACTGTGGATTATTTAAGGTTTGGGAACCCACCCACCTCTCTGCCAGGCCTGTAAATTCAATTTGCTAACACCTCTTTTTTTTTTTTTTTTTT
>NW_006772405.1:1087130-1109034 GCF_000442215.2 Lipotes vexillifer | reverse complement strand
AACCCCTCTTTTTTTTTTTTTTTTTTTTGCATTAGTGGAAATTACAATACCAAAGCTGGAGCTGGTGCCACAGTCTTCCAGAAGCCCAGCCAGGCTTTCAGACACAGCAGGGACTGAAACTGGCCCACCCGAAGGTTCTGTTTGGCCAACGCAGTGTTTTTTGTTTTGTTTTGTTTTGTTTTGAAGTATTTTTGAAGATGAATGCTTTCAGACCCTGCTGTCTGTCTCCTGGCCTTTCTCGCTCATTTAAGTAGGCACTGAGTTTTCAGCTTCTGATCCCAGCCAGATTGTTAGGTTTCTTCTCTGGATTTCTCTTGATCATAACAGGGTGAGGTTTCTGAGTTCTGCCTTTATGTTAGAAGCACTATCTTTGTGACACAGCCTTGCTAGGACCTTGGAAAGGCTCCTTTAAAATCCGCACTCGAATAAACAAGCGTGGTGTATCCATATAATGGAATATTATTCAGCTGTAAAAAGGAAGGAAACACTGACACATGGTACAATGTGGATGAATCTGGAAAACATTACGCTAAATGAAAGAAGATAGACACAAAAGGCCACATCTTTATGAAATACCCAAAATATTCTGTCTTGACACAGAAAGCAGATTCGTGGCTGCCAGGGGCTCAGGGGAGGGGAATGGGGAACAACTGCTTAATGGCTATGGGTTTCCTTTTGGGGTGATAATATTTCAGAACTAGATAGAGGTGGTGGTTGCAGAGCATGGTGAATGTACTAAAAGCTACTGAAGGGTTCACTCTGAAATGGTTGATTTTATGTGAATATTACCTCAATTAAAAAAATTCCTCCTCACCCCCATCATTAGGGGGACCACTTCTGTGAACCACGGGGCAGTCTTCTCTTCACTTGTTACTAAGCGTTCCAATCTCAGCAGGAGAAGAGTGAGCCCTTTTGTTGAATCTGACATGTGATAACAGCAACATCATCGCTATAATCTTGGCCACTGGGAAATCTTCACCATATATGAGGCAATTTATGCATTATTTAATGTAATATTCTTAAGAAGTTCCAATCCTGGTTACATCGTTTACTAGCGGCATCGTCTAGAGCACGTCAGTTACCTCTCCGTGCCTCAGTTTTCCCATCTAGAAGATGGGATGATTACAGTACCTGCCTTGTACATTTGTTGTGCGGATTCATGAGTTAATGTACGTAGAGCACTGAGAACAGTGTCTGCCAAGAGCAGGCACTATGTAAGTGTAGTTGTTGTTGTTATTATCTCCTGTCCCCTACCAAAACCCCCTGTTTGCCAAGATCTAGTTTGGGTGAGGGGAAAGGAGTAATGGAGAGACTTGAAGGTGGTGGGTGGTGTTTACTCTCCTACTCCCAGAGCTGGCGGCTGGCTGAGCGAGGGGCATGCAGCAAGCAGAGGGCTGGCTGGGCAGGTGGAGTCACTGAGCAGAAGCGGGGCTTAGCTGCCGGCACACCCTCCTGGAAGGTTGGGCTGGTGCCCAGGGATGAGGCACCACGGGAGAAGTGGAAAAGACCGGTTTGCCTGGACCTGACATGATCAAGTGGGCTTGAAGCTTAATAAAGAGCTTAAGGGAGAAAAGTGCTTGGCTACTGTAATGCTGGTTACCATGAGGATATCAGGCAGGACAAGCAAAAGAGAATGGCAGTCCCGAGATGCCCAGTAATTCACAGGATACTACTAATAACAGGACCGTAATTCAAATGTGTTGAGTGCTTCATCTGTGTCAGGCACTGAGCGTTCTTATTGTTATTATTATAACTAATATTTAGTGTCTGTGCCAGGCCTTATGCTATGTACTTTATAACAATGGTAATTGAGTAAAAAATAATAATGATCAATAACATATGCTGAGCCCTGTGCTAAGTGTTATTAATAATGATGGTAATATTGACAGTAACCAGCATTTATTAGTCATGGCTCAGGGGGAATGGCCATTTCTACATGACTGGGTGTTTATCATGAGCTTGCACTGGTGGAGCTGGTGGCGCCAGGCTCTATGCTAAGCCTTTCCCATGCATTTGCTCATTCAGTCCTCACTGAGCCTGCTGACATAGGCCATGGTTATCACTGTTTTCAGAGAGGGAAACTGGGGTTCGGGGAGCTTAGATGTTTTGCTTGCTCGCCCATCGCTGTCTCCCTGCCCTGGCCTGGGTGTGGGCATGCAGCCAAAGTCAGGCTCCTTGGAGTCTCTGGGACTTCACTGTGCCCACGGTGCCTAGGAGCTGGCCGTGCCCTCCTTCCCCTGAAAGGGAGGCAGTCAGTCTGGATCAGGAGAGCATGAGGCCACGCACAAAAAAGGAGCAGGGAGAAGACCCGCTTGCTGCCCCCGTGGGCCCCTCACCCCGGCTGTGCTGCTCCTGGACTCTCCTAAGTTCTGTGAGCTCATCAGTCCCCTTTTACCTAATGCTGCTCGAGCTGAGTTCCTGCCACCTAAAAAGTCCAGACCAATAAAACATCTCATTGAGCTAACACCCGAGCATCTGACAAGTTCCTGACTTGCCCGGCAGGCAATTTTGTTTCCCAGAAAACAGAGGAAGCAACCAGGGAAACTGCTACTCTGGACCTGATTCTGACCAACATGGACAAATTGGCTGGTAGATGTGACACGTAACTGGTGAGAAAATCGCCACGCTGTCTTGAGTTTGTGGCGTGAGGAGCAAGTTGGAAACAGACTATCTACATACAAACCTTAAGCTACTATGCTGTAATATTTTCTGTATGATTCAAGATGTTTGGTAACCCTAAAAATCTAAAACAAATTTGCAGCTCATCAAAAATTAAAATGCACTCTGTTTAAAATGAAATATGCTTCGAAGACTCAGACTTGAGGAAATGTCAATTTAGTTCAGTTAACAGGCTACGTTTGAAGAGTCTAAAATTATGTAGCAGGATTGGGGAAACATAAGATTTAAAGTTTTTAAGCAGAACTCCTACAACCTAAGCTGTCAGTAGAGAGATCCAATTTAAAATAACAACGTTAAGCTACTAAATTATAGCAACCAATATTACGTTAGCGCCTTTTAAAGTGTGGATTGACGAGATGTGGAGATGATGACTGAGGGCTGGTGTCCACAGCCCATAATGATGGGCGGCACCTCTCTTGAACATCTATCAGCTCAGGGCACCTCTTATGAGGTACTTGTCAGAGGGAAATGAGGCCTCAGCTAAATACCAATGGCTTCTCCAGCTGAGCCAGAAAGACACACCTCCTGGTACCAGGACCTTATATCATCTAAACTGAAGAAAAAAAAAATATGATCTGAAATAGAGTCAGTTATACAAGAGAAGGGTTTGGTGTAATTATCAAAGAAGCTTTCAGGGCTCTGTTTTGGATTTGCATTAACCCAGAACTAAAGCTTTTCACTTTATTTTGGGCCATGGACAGCTCTGAAAAGTTGATAAAAGCTACAGACCCTATCCTTAGAGAAACACACCATATGCAAAATCTGGCAAGCAATGCCAGGGGGATTCATCAGATTCAGAAGGGCAATTATGAACCACAGGCTAAGAATCCTGATAATAAATGGAAAAAATTGCCTTTAACAAACCAAGCAAGACAGGCTAGCTAACCTTGGCTCAGGGATATAACCTGTCTATGAATGGCTTTTAGTTCACAGGGTTGTGAGGATAAAATGAGATACTGCATTTAAAAGTAAAGTGCTTGGCACATAGTAAATGCTCAGCAAATATCAGCTGATGGCATTTATTATTATTATTATTAGGACCTACAATTTGTTATAATACTTTTCCTTAGCAGCAAGATTTGTCCTAGGATCTCATAAATAATTTCCTGCCTGGTAGGTTTTAATTAAATATACAAATGAGAGCAGAGACTTATTTGAAAACATACAGCTTGAATCCTGTTTCCAGTGTTATTCTCTGTCTCAGGTCCGCAGAATAGGAGTGCATTTAGTGTAGCCAGAAGGAGAGAAAAAAGCCTACCTTTCCTTTTTCCCGGGTACAGGCACATTTAGAACAAGAGCAAAATCTATCTCATAAACCACACTCTGGGTTTAGAAAAACTCCCACAGACCCAGCAACTGTAACCTTTGTGTTATTTGTATTAAGTTTTGCCCTTAACCTGCAGCATTTTGGTTAATAGTTTGCTGCATAAAATCAGTGACCTAATTTCCTGGTGAAGCCCAAATGAAGGGTCTGGACAACAAACAGATTAGAAATCTGGCAACTTTACAAAAACAGTTAAAAGACTGCACAACAGAACTTGAAACAAATAAAAGAAAACTTGCTCCTGTCTCCTGGGGCCCCGGAAATTCTTATCCAGACAGATGTCAGACTTCTCCCAATTAGAGCCCATCAGAAAGCCATTACATAGCAATTAAAACACAAACAAACTGACCAAAAGAACCTCCTGAGGCTGGTTGCCAGTAACATAGTATGTCCGGCCACGGGAATGACAAGACAGGGTTTATAAGATTTGCAGGCTTCCTAACCCACTCTCTTGTGTGCACGTCGCTTTGTGGGGCACTTGGCATCTTCACATTCGTCCTCCCCTCTAATATTCTTGAGGCCCTTGTGGAGAACGCTTGCTCTCTGCGCAGCGGGTATGTGGGCCTGCCTCGGTTTCTCCACCGCGTTAATGCTTCCTGCCCTGTGGGCCTTCGCACCTGCTGTTCTCTCTGCTGCCACACTCTTCCCTCCCCCCCTCACGCTCCCTCCTCCTACTCAATGTCAAGGTCTTGGCTTGCAATTTCCCTTCCTCGGTAAAGCCTCTCCGGGCCTCCCAGACTAGATGAGGAGCCTTATGACATACTCCAGTTACTCCCAAACCTCCCCTTCACAGCGTTCATCGCAGCTTGTCACTGCATGTTTGCACTTCTGTTTGATTAAAGTCGGTCTCCCGCTACTGAGAGTAAACTCCACCACAGAAGCAAGCACCCCTGCCTCGTTCATTTCTGGGCGCCTGGCACAAGCATGCCCTCAGTTTGAGGGGATGAATGAAAGACGGTGTAATTATCCTCACTTTACAGGTGAAGGAAGAGACCTCAGAGAAAGAAGTTACCTCTCAAGGTCACAGCCCATTAGCAGAAGTGCTGGTGCTTGGACCCAGGTGTCCTCCTGGCTGGTTCTCACCACTCCTATGATGCCTGGAAGGACAGTTTTCTTGCCATTTCTGGGGAATATAATTTTGAGTCTTGGTACCCCTGCCCGGAGAGGGTGTCCAAGGCAAACACAAGACCAGCTCTCAGTGACAGCAGAAACCCCTGGTGGCTGCCACTCCTGAGACACCCACAGCCCGAGTCAGCATGACTCTAGCAGTGGATGGCCTTGACCTCCTCATTCCAGGATCACTCAGCATCCCTTGAGGCAGGTCCTTGAATGCCCTACAATTACTCCCACTCTCCCAGAAGCCCGGGTTGGGGTGGGGGGTAGGGATGGGGATAATTAAGGAGGGGGGTGACAGGCCCTTCTTTATCACCAAGAATGTCTCCATGTCCTGGAGGCATTTCTGCTGAAGGTTTGATTGTGCAATTCTCTCATGATGACAAAGCTACTCACTTCATCACTTAACTCTTTCAGCATTCTGTGAAGTTCTGGTCCAAAGCAGGGCTTAGAAGATACTGATACATGAGGATGTGAGCCCCAGGAGAGCAGGGAACTTGTGGGACTTGCTCATGGCTATGTCTCTGGTTGTTAGGACAGCACTGGGCACACAGGCGGTGCTCAACAGGTAACTGCTACATGAAGGAACTAAAAGCTTTCTGTGTGTCAGGAACTTACTATATTGCTATATTATAGGGACTGTTACTAGCCCATTTTACAGCCTAGGCAATAGGGGTTTAGAGAGTTAAGAGATTTACTCAAGGTCAAAAACTTACTAAACACTGGAGCCAGGATTCAAAGCACTAAATGGGTGATTAGGATTGGTAATTCAGGCAGTAAGGGAAAGACCTTGATTTCTCGTGATATGAACATGAGAGCAGTTTCAACACTAGGAAATATCTTCATCAGAGAAGGGGGAGAGGAATTCGTGCAACAAACTTTCAGACCAAGCGCAAAGTCCAGATTCTCAGGGTCCATGAAGATACCACGCAGTTTGCTGAGACTCATGTGGGCTTCCCAGCATATAACATAGGGTCCTGCAGCAGGAACCACTCAGGGACCCAGGCACTGAGGGATCAGTGCTCATGGAGAGGGGGAGGCCTAGTCCTTCAGAGATCTGAGTGGCGGGCAGGGCTCGGGTCTCAGGAGGCAAGATGTGGAGAGCCCTGGAGTGGGAGTCATAAGGCCATGTCCCCCTTTGCCCCCTGCACCCTTGAGCTCTCATGCAAATCTCTTTGTGTCTCTGGGGCTCACTTTCCCCATCTACACAATGAGGGTTGTTACTTTACAGCCTAGAGTGACTCCTGGGATCCATTCACCTCTAATACCTGCATGACTGTACATACAAGTAAGTAGCTATAGAGTCTCACAGCATCTTAGAAATGGTCATCTCGCTCAGTCCAACAAAGGAACCCTGCTCTAGCATTCCTAGGAGGTGGCATGAGATTCTGCTGAATAGCTCTAGGCTGGTGGTTCTCAACCCAGGTTGATTATGCCTCCCGGGGGACAGACATGTGGCAACGTCTGAGATATTTTTGGTTGTCACAATGAGGAGGGGTACGTTATTGGCATCTAGTGGGCAGAGGCCAGGGATGCTACCAAACACCCTGTAGTACGCAGGGACGTCTCCACGCGGAAAGATTATCTGGCCCCATATGTCAACAGTGCTGAGGTTGAGAAACTGGCTACATGTTGAGGGAACTCCTGGCATGGGCATGTGTGGCTAGGACAAGCTTGATAGGAACATATGCTCCTTGTAATGGCCCTCCTGACCTTCCATCTGCCTTGTGGGGAAATGGAGGAAGGTTTCTCCCCAAGAAATGCCCTCCCCAAGACGGCTATTCAAACAGCTGTGGATGGCTAGTACAGCAATTCAGCCAACAGCGAGCACCTGTAGAGTGAGTGCACGTGGGTCAGTGCCAGGGCTGAGGGGCCAACGTCAGAAGCAAGGTTCTCAGGGAGATGGCCAACGGCTCAATGCAAGCTGGAGGGGACCAGGTGCAAACAAAGGGCTGAGGGGGTTCCCAGAGGAGGGACTAGTGAGTTGTGGGTGGGGCTGGGGCCATCTGGGGAGTTTCTGAAGTGGGCCATGCCTAAACTGGGCCTACAATGGTAGGCGCTCCAAAGTAAGGCACACAGGACACAATGTTCAGGACGCAGGTGAAGAGCATCTACTTGGAGGCACCAGGACCATGAGATCATCCGAGGGGCTGAACACCGTCCCTGCCACAAGGTCCAGCCTGGCCAGCCCTGCCCACCTCCCACCTCATCTCTCACCTTCTGGCTGCACCCTGGACACAATGGCTCCTCTCTTCCCCCCCCCCCCCCCCCAGAGGCTGGGAGATTCAGTGCCCTCAGGTTGGCGAATCCCATCCCTCCCCTCTTTGCCCAGTTAACACCCACTCGTCCTTTGAACCGCAGCACCCGGCCCACTGTCAGGGAACCTTCCCTGCTGCCCTCCCCACCCCATCATGTGCTCTCACAGTCCCACACTCCTCCCCTTTGTACAGCTTCTCACAGCTGACAGGTATTTGTGTGACTACTGACCATGGTCTACCTCCCCCAATGGAGGTAGGGTTGAGGTTGGAATTCACTGTGGACCCTGGTGCAGAGCCTGCACCTGGTGGGGGCTCGAGAAAGAGTATTTGAATGGACCAAGGAATGACTGGAAGTTGGCTTGGGCAGCTGAAGTGTTGAGTTTGTTCAAGGCAGTTTGAGCCCTCACTGAGGGTCTTAAATCCTAGGCTAAAGTGTGTGTATCTCACGGGTGAGCAGCGATGGGCCCCGGAGACCTCTGGAAAGCGCTCTGCCGAGAACACTGTAATGCCTGGGAATGATGGACTGGGCAGAGGATGGAGGATTGAGCAGCACCTGGAGACTAATTAGGAGACTGGTGCAAGAATCTTGGGGCCAGAGGGTTGGACCCCGGGAAGTGGCAGAGGGAAAGCAGCTCTGATTTGCTTCTTGGAGACTCTTGGTTCCCTCCCATTCCTTTTGGTGCATCCTGAGAGTCTGTGGGAAGACGAAGCAGCAGCCTGGTGTGATGCTCTGAGATGTGGGGGGGAAGGGATGGGAAAGGGAGGTGGGGGTATAGGGGCTGTGATGGTGCAGACACTCAGTAACCCAGACATCCTCCTGTTCTCTGACCCCTTGGCCCCAAGCAGCTCAACCTCCCACCCACTGGCAGAGCCAGGGCAGTCTGCTCAGAGAACTGCCAGGGAAGCAGGCCAGCCGAGCAGCCGGTGGAGGCACACAGGGACAGAAGGCAGATTACACGTCACTTCACATTAGCCACACCGGCAACTTTCCCGAACCACCCAGAGAGGGGCAAATGAATCACAATTCTGAGGACAAGCCAAAAGCACAGACAACACTGAGATGGAAGGAGATTGTCTCTCCTTTCTACTCATGAGGGAACAGGAATGCCTTACAGAGGGTCAGGTTTGCCCACCTGTGAGGTACATCTCCTCTCCTTCGGTGAACATCTGGTGGCAGCGTACACATCTGGCACAGGTTGGGTGGTAGTGCTTTCCTCCTGCCTATGGAAATAAAAAGATAAAAGAGGTCAGAGCTGGGGCTGCCATCCAGTGGGGCAGGTTGGGTTTGAACATTTCCTAACTCATTAGTGTCGACGGCATCTTCATGGCCCTGAAGCTGGCTGGGAGTCTATGCAGGGGAGTCCAGGACAGTCTACAAGTTCACCAGAAGCTTGGTGATTCCATACCATGGGCATCTGATGGCATTCAGGGGACTTCCCTGGACACCTGTACTTCTATTCCAGCAGTGAAAGGGCCCTTTGAAGGCCACTGGTCCTACCTCCTTACTTACAGATGAGAAAACAGCCTTACTTTGAGGACATCCCAGCATGTCCCCAAGAATGGGCCCTTACCACCAGAGGTACCTGACATGGTTTTAAGTGGCACAGAGACCTTCGGTTTAATAACATTGGATCCGTGAAAAAAAGATGTCCTTTTTAATCCTCTATCAATTCTTCTGACTTTTTTCAAGAAGAAAGTACCAGTTTGGTATAGTATGTCTTTAACATCTATCCAAAACTTACTAATCTACCTTTTTAAGAATAAGAACAGAAGTGAGGCTTGGAGCCTCCACTAGGGCTATATTTTCTCAGTCACTGGCAATATGGCAAGTGATCCTGGTTTTCCTGTTATATTACATAAGTTTTCTTGTGTGTAAAGGAACCAACTTGAAGATAAGTTATAGCATTAAGTAAGAATGAGCACACGAGGCTCATAGGCATGGAAAAAATTGTGAGAGTGGCACACTTTTAGGGCTCAGTGGACAAACAAGGGCACCCACAAAGCCAGGACCTGTTGGGGAGTCTCTGACCCTCAGGCCAGTCCCATGACTGCTGTACCTGGGAATCTCCACCCCATCCCCAGTTCACCCCAGTCTGACTTTGGTGAGCCCCCTTCCCTATTCCCACTTTCCTTCCCTACCCATTATTTCAAGTAAAAATGGAAATGATTTGCAGCTGAGAATTCCTCTCTTGTGGGGAGAAACAACCCTCGGAGAAGGCTGTGACTCAAGGTCCCACTGGAAGCCAGGAGCAATGTTGGAGCTACTCCCTGCAGGGCCAGTCACCAGCCCAGTGCTCACTTCCAGGCCGACAGTTCTGACACTGCGGTCCCAGCCAAGAGGACCTGGCACATGAGGGCCCTTCACTGGCAGCTCTAGAACTGCTATATGGGAGGGGCTTGGTGCAGCGATTGGGTTGGAAGGTGGGGCTCATTTTGAAGGTATATGTTGCATGTTAGGGCAGGGTTTTATTGTGGGGGGGATATAACCTGGGGGAAATTGATGGATACTGGGATGTTGTTAAAGGCCCCCCAGACATCCCTTGGTCTGATGTTAATGGGTTCCTTCCAATTCAAAAAGTATAACTGTATAATGCTGAAGGCTTCTCTCTGAATCTTTTGGGGTGGGGGAGGGTTGGTTGGGCATGGACTTATCTATTCTGGAGAGACTTGATTTATTCTAAAAATTTAGCAAGAATGTGGAAAGGGCAGATTTTTTAAAAAGGAAAAAAAAATCCAAAATCCCCTTTTTTCAGTCTTGGTTGTTTGCATGGTTTGCATGCACCAATGACAGAATGTTCTTATCATCACCAAAGCAAACTGCATTCAAACTTTGGAAGGAGCCTGCTAATTTTCCCAAGCTGAGATGTCGTGGGCCTGATTCTCCCATACCATGACAAGGAGAATCGTTTCAATTAGTAGTCTCTTCCTACTTTGTGTCTCTTCATCATTTCAATTATAGACCTGTTTCTAGGATGGCAACAGCACGATGGCAAAACTGAAGCTGGCATCTTCCTAAATGTCACGCCCCAGCACCCCGCTCCAGCCGCAAGAGGCTTTGTGCCCATCTAGCAATCCTGCCATGAATGTCACGAAAAACCACCTGAGGCAGTGGGGAAGGGAGGCTGCAGAGCAGCAGGTGCCAGCAAAAGGGAAACCAAGTCAGTGGGATACGATGAGACATTCTGTCTGTTAACAAGCCAAAGTCTAGAATCGGTACCTGGAAAATGGGGCCCTATTGGAGAGGTCTGAAAACCACAAGCAAGGTTAGGCAAGGCAGAACAGGGACACAGGGCTGTGGTTCTCCTTGGAGAGGACACAGACCAGGAAGGAAGGAGTGTGACTGGTGCTCAGCACGTTGAGGTCTGTCACTGAGGCAGGGATTGTGGGGTGGCCTGGGGAGGGAATGGGAAGGGGAAATGGAATTTAATTAAGTGCCTAGTGTGTACCCAGAAATGCACTGGGCCTCACAGTGGGCAGCTGTTGCTTTGGCCTGGCAAATATCCTTCCTCCTTCCTCCAGAACTAGCATCAAGCTTTTCCTTGGTGGGATTGACTACCCATTCCCCATGTCAATCCATGTGGTTATTCCAGCTCTATGGTCACAGCTACTGCTTTAGAGATGGGCCTGAGATTCTCCAATGAGGGCCAGTCCCAGGACGCTTGCTGAGCTATTAGGAAAGAGAAAACTCGCCTTCCATCAGAAATGCTGGCTGATAGGATGTAAGCCTAGAGCAGTGGTGTCCGATTTCCCCATCATATAGGAGAGCTGTCCTGAGAATAAAGCCAACACAGAAGAAAGTGGCACCAAGAGGGCAAGATATTCCAAACGCATTTGTTTGAGTGCTGGATCCAGCTGTGCCTGAAGTAAGAACTCCTCCTGGGTTTTTATTATGGGAGCTGATAAATTTTTTTGGTCTGAGCCAGCTGAGTATAGTTTCTGTACTTGCAAGCAAAAGAGTCCTGACTAGCTATAAAGGAAAAACACACTCCTGTGTTGGTCCCTTACTCTCAGACTACTACCATACTCATAGCACTTCTGACACCAGCTATGTGGGTGTTTTTTTTTTTTTTTCTCCCACACCAAGCAATTCTCTATGACACCAGCTGGGTGTCCTATAATTTAATTTATTCTGACACTCTACTCGGAGAGAACATCAGACCCCACAGGTTAAGGGCTCAGACCCACAATACTGTCTGCCCCCAACCCCAATTTAGATACCAATCATAAGTCCCAGGTTGTCACCTGTATTTCTGACTGATCAGCTATAAATCAGGGTTCCCAAGACCCCCATCTTGGGTTTAATAATTTGCTAGAATGGCTCACAGAACTCAGAGAAACAGTTACATTTACTGGTTTATTACAAAAGGATATGATAAAGAATAGAGATGAGCATCCAGATAGAAGAGGCACAAGGTATGTGGGCAGGGGAATGGAGCATCAATGCCCTCTCACTGTGCACCGCCCTCCCAGAACCTCCACCTGTTCACCAACCTGGAAGCTCTCTGAATCCTGTACTTGTGGGGTATTTATGGAGGCTTCCTTGCATAGGCAGGATCCATCACTAACTCAATTTCTAGGCCCTCTCCCCTTCCTGGAGGATGGGAAGTGGGGCTGAAAGTTTAAACTTCTAATCATGGCTTGATATTTTTCTGGTGACCAGCCCCCATCCAGGAGCCCACCAAGAGTCACCTCATTAGAATAAAATATGCTCCTATCCCTCAGAAAATTCCAAGCCATTTAGGAGCTCTGTGTGTAGGAACTGAGGTCAAAGATCAAATGTTAGAACAAAATATGCCCCTAGTGCTCTTATCACTTAGGAAATTAGAAGGATTTTAGGAGCTCTGTGCCAGGAACCAGGGGCAGAGACCAACATATATATTTTCTATGATTTCACATTGACATATCTACTAGGAGTTAGTAACAGTAGTATTCTCCATTGATAGATAAAGACTCTAATAAGACTGAGAGGAAGTGACTTGGTTAAGGTTTCATGGCTAGAAGTGATAAAACTGAAATCTAAGTCTGTTTCACTCCAACTGTGTATTTTCATACATCACACTGCCTCAAAGGCCCTGGGTAGCTGAGAGCTGTTGGCATCGGTGTGGGATACGGGAGCCACTCCACTCTCTGGAGTCCTAGATTTCAGCTCTGTCTTTACTAGAAATTCTGCATGTGACCTGGGAAAAGCACCACATGTCTTGGGGCTCACTTTTCTTATACGTAAAACGAGGAGGGTAAACTAGTTGATTGCTAAAAGTCTCTTCCTGCTCTAAGGAACAAAAAAAAATCAACACACCCAAGATGCTAACGGAGCCTCGTACAAATGTAATCAATTGAAACCCAGTCACAAGAGCTGCCCAAGAAGAGAAGGCTCTCACTATGCTAAATGACAGTAACATGCCGGGGAAAAGACAGCCACCGACAGGATTTCAGAGCAGCTTGGAAATGCTGGGACAAATTCCCGTCTACCGCCCTGGCCCTGCGTGTAATCGAGCTCTCTTCCTTCTCGAACGAAAAGTCTGCTCTTATGATCTCTCGTGCCACACTGACCCTTTACCCCACCACAATGTGGATGCCCCCTGCCCACAATCCTGCAGACCCAACAAATGGTTCTCCTGAAGGTAACCTTGCCCCACACCTCACAGCTTTTTTTCAGCCTGCGTATCCCTACCTGCTTTGTAGAATCTGCCCAACGGCCTGACTGACTCCCCATCTTTTCCGGAGCTCTGTCCTCTCATCACCCCTTCCCAATCTCCCCCCACGTCCCGACTGCTGCTCCTCGTGCTCTGACAACTTCTCAGCCCCTTCTGGCCCCTGTAAGCAGCCACTCCTCAAGGCTGCTTTGAGCCCACTTCTCTTCCTCTCTCAGAAATCCTGATGACTCCAATGGTGCCGACTCTTATTCAAATCCTAGCATTTTTGAGACTGGTCCCTCCAGGCCTGAGCTTTGTCCCTGAGCTCTGATCCACATTCTCACTGTCTTCTTGAAACCTTCCTGGAATTTCAGCCACACCCCACCCCAAAGAGAACTCGATATGTTTCTGCCCAGATCAGCTTCCTTCCCTGCCACCCCCAGTTCTGCGGATGGCGACACCAGACTTCCTCTCACCTGGGCTTGACACTCTGGTTCAAGTTTTGGCCTCTTCTCCTTTGATGGTTACGTCTACAAGTTGCCCCATGGTTGCAAAGCTACTGTAATTCTACTTCCACAGTGTTGTAGACAGGGTGGTTGCCCCTTCCACTGCCACTGTACCTCCTGAGTCCTTCCTGAGGGGTCAAGGGCTCCTCGCTGGTCTCCCACTTCCAGTTTCTTTCCTCTAAATTTAGCCCATGTACATCACGTTATCCTCCCTAAGATGCAGCTTGAAGCAGGTCACTTCTGCTTGGCCTTTCTACAACACCCCTGCCCCTGATGCCCCGTAAATGACAAACTCCTCACCCTGGTATCAGGCCCTCAGAAACCTGGGCCCAAACCCTCCCTATGCTTCTGTTTCATGCCTTTTCCTCCACATCTCACTCCTACAGCTCCTTGGAAATGTTTGATGGTTTATCCACTCTGTGCATTTGTTTATCTTATTCTCTCTGATTCCCTACAGTCTTGTAAAAGCAATCTTACTACATTGCTATTTGGTTTAAAATTCTCCAATGGCTTTCCACTGCACTTGCTAGAAAACAGAAACTCCTAAACAGGTCTACAGAGCTTTATGTGACATGCCCTTTATGAAATACTCCATCCTGCTCTAGCCCTGATTTACAGAACTCAGGCACACTGGCCTTTTTCTCTGTTCCCTGAAAAGGTCAAGCTCATTCTTCCTCCAGCTCTTCACACGGCAGCTTCCTGCTCATCCTCAGGGCTCAGCTTCAATGCGTCTCCTCAGAGTCCGTTCCTGGTTGCTACACTTTCTCCTGCTGAGCCGAGATGTGGCTGCAGAATCCTTCTCAACACACTGCTGACTCCAGGTAATCACAACCGACTGGCCAGATTAGTCAGAATTAATGATTCTGTTCGCAAGGCCTGACCCAGTCTGGCGTCCCTCAGCCACTGTCACATGAGAAAACCGCGGCCTAGAAAGGCAAAGATACTCACCCAAAATCTGAGCATGAGTTAGCACTCAACTGTTTCTACTCCTAGGCTACTGTTTTTCATTTGCACCAAACTCTTTCCTGTTTCTGGTTCCTCAAGGTGGGTGGTCCCAAAGCATAGGAAGACAGCTTCCTGAGCCCACAGGGTGTGGGGGGGGAAGGCCAGGAAGGCCAGCGAACGAGGGCTCAGGCGAGGGCTCAGGCGAGGGCTCAGCAATGGTGCTGCAGGTTGTCTGCCATGGCAGAGCGAGCTGTGTATCAGAGGTGGAGAAGAGCTGTTGCCATGGTGATGGACCAGCCAAAGAAGGGCTTGGGGAATAGGCTGCTAGACAAGCTGGTTCTTAAATCAGCACATTACCAAATGCTTAAAAAATAAAGCAGGGTTGGGAAGAAAATCATAATTGTCACTCCCCAGTAATCGAGCTGCGTCTAAACCTAGAGAAGCAACTGATATTTCCAACACAGCATTTTTGGAACAAGGAATACTTTTGTCCAGCTCCTCATTTTGGGGGTACCCAGAGAAGGTTATCTGCTCAAGGTTATGTAGCAAGCTAAGCTACGGTACAGAAAACGGGGGAGGCAGAGGCTATGGAAAAAGGGGTTTGGGGTGACTATCCCCTTCCTCAGGGATGACTTTTTGGAGTCACAGGCCATCCTGCCTAAACATCTTCAGAGTTACTTGTACCCACTCACCTCCAGGACCCTGCCGCTGATGTATCGGTCACAAGTCTCGCACTTAATGCCAAACTGGGAGTGGTAGTCAGACTCGCAGTATGGAACGCCATCCCTGCAAGAGGAAATCCACACAGGAAGAGGAAGTTAGGGGGGTTTACGGGGGTGTCACGTGGAGCTTCCCAGACCTGCAGGCAACTGTGACTGGGCCAAGATTAGAAGCACTCAGGGAACTGTTAAAAATGCCAATTCCCCAGATACCCTTCAGATACACAGAATCAGACGATTCCTGGGATGGGGGGATGCCAGGGAATCTGCATCCTGACAAACTCCCTGAGTGTCCCTGGGAACTGCCGGTCTGCTGCTGGCTGTGAGTGTCCCTTTTCCACTCCTCTTCCTCTCCTTCCCCACAAATTCTCCAGACCTACTTTTTCCTTTACCCCAAATGGCTCTTTTAAAAATTCATTTAAAAATTATTTTAAAAATAAAATTTTATTTTATTTAGAATAGGTAATATTTGCATTTGGCACATTATATTTAGAATAGGTAATATTTGCATTTGGCAAAGGGGAAAGTCTACCCCCCTCTCAGCCTCTCCCAGTTTCCCTTCCAGGAGGTCATCAATACGTTCAGTCATCTGATTGTGCCCCTGGATCAGTAGAAGACAGGAACGCCCTCTCCCCCGACCACCTCCTAAGTGCTCTATTCTTGCCCAGTGCTGATAACTTATTGGGCAGTAATAAGATTACTGTTAGTTATTCTTATACGACCCTCTACTACTAATAGCCATTGATATTTATTGCTTGGTGTGTGCCAGGCCCTCTGAGGGTGTTTTACATAGGTTATTTCATCTAATCCTTGCAGCAGCCCTATGAGGTTGGAATTATCAGTCTCCCCACTGTATGGATGAGAAAACCCAATTCAGATGACCTAGAGCTGGTTCAAACCCAGACGGTCTGGTTTCTCCCAGGTTGTCATGAGAATTAAAGGACATGGTTCCAGCGTGTCCCAGGGCTCAGCACAGCGCCCGGCCTAGAGTGAGTACTTGGCAAATGGCAGCTAGGGGAATCCTCATGATTGCTGAGAGGGGTCTTCAAGGAGGACGTTTGGGGCTCAGCTTTCAAGGGCCCATGTGGAGATGGTTGGAGCATCAAAGAGCTCAGCCCTGCTCCAGCCCTGCCTAGCTCTAAGGACCAGATCTGATGACATCTCTCTGAAGTGCTGATGCCATCTCTAGTACGTAACAGAACTCGCTCACATACACAGAGGCCTAAAGAACAGGCATGTCCAGGCTGCTGCCCTGTGGGCACTGCTAGGAGCCCACCCTGGGCAGCAGAGCCATCAGTGTTTCCTAAAGGAGAGTTGGCAATGAGGACCCGTGCTCAGCAAAGTCACCAGGTGAGACTGTTGTTTGTGGGTCCACGAGACAAGCTTCCCCCTCCCCCAACCCTTCCACACTGTGTGGGGATGGGAGGGTGACCCTGCAGGGGGACAGTCATTTGTCAGGAGGTGGGCACAATGAGCTAGAAAAATTTGGGTATAAATGCCAACACCTGCTAATTTGGACCCATGAGGTTGTGAGGCCTTTGGGAATTTGAAATATACATGATTCTAAAAAGACGCAGATGGTAAAAGTTAACATTTACCGGGTACTGATTAGGTACAAAGCACAGATCTCTGAGCCCTGACACAACCCTATGAGGCAGGTCGTCTTCTTAGCCCTGTTTTTATAAATGAGGAAACTGAGACTCAGAGAAGTTGAGTCCCTTGCTGAGGTCAAGTGGGCTGGACTTCTAACCTGGGCATCAACGCCACAGCCAGAGCCTCTAAGTATCTGACACTCTTGCTGGCAGATGGATGAAGAGCCCAGAGTCCGGCTGCAGAGGCCCAAGGCGTGGTGGGCAATCTGGGCTGGACCTGCTTGCGACGAGCTCTGAGCAAACCCTTACTCCCCCAGAGAATTTGGACTGAGGCTCACAAACTCAAGGACTCCTGGCTGGCGACTCACCAAGGGCACTCCTTACTTGGCAGGCACAGAGGTGCATGCCAAACTCCACTAACATGGCCTTCAAAGCTCTCGGGGCTGTGACCTCAGCTCAACCTCTGCAGCTTTGGACTTCACCTGTGCACACACCCGAGTTCCCACAAACAGGATGGATGTGTCCAGCACCTCCCTGCCCTTGCCCAGGCTAGGCATTCTGCCTACAAGCTTTCCTTCTTTACATTTTCAAATCTTATACCCCTTTTCAAGGTCTGGCCCAAATATCACCATCTTCCATAAAGCTCTCATATATTCCAGATTCCACTTCTGCTAGTTAGAAGTGAATAGTCACAGCCCTTCGCTTAGACCTCTGACACAGACAAGGGTCGTCTAGCTAGCATATATCTCCCTTTCTGCCAGCAGCAGTACCTCGCCTGGGTTTTCCTGGGAACCACCCCTTCGCACTCGGAGTTACAGAGAACTCACAAACAGCTGCTCTCTGGCTCGAGGGTTGAGATCCTCCTGGCCAGTGATTGGTCAAGAATGGGCATGTGACCCACCAGTGGCCAAACCAGAGGCCGCCGTGGGACTTTTGCTAGAGTTCTTGGGAAAGAAGCCTCTCTCTCTCTGCCAGGTTTGTGAAGCTGCTAGAATGAAAGCCTGGAGCTGCTGGTGATCATCTTTGCTACCATTTGGGGAGGGCCTGCTTGAGAATGAAACAAATGCAGAGGAAGGTAAAGCTGAGAGGGAGAGAGAGAGACACTTCTGAAGTACTAATGACATCTTTAAGCCCTTGGATTCATCCATGCCAGAAGGCAGAATGCCGCTGGCCTTCCCATTTCTATGAGTCAGTAAACTCCCATTTTTGCTTTTTAAGGGAGTTTGAGTTGGGTTTTCTGTCACTTATGATTGCAAAGGTCTTAAAGAACAGAACTTCTCTTGAGCTCTCAATCACATATCCCCTGGAGGCACAGTTTCTTATGTATATACCTTATCTCTCTTATTTTTTGATAGCATAAACCATGCACGCTACAAATTTACATGCTCACTGTGTCCTATCATCAGGCCAGAGGCGATACCTGAGAAGTGTCTGGATCATAAAGTGTCAAAGCTGTGAGGGTCTGTGGCCCTAATTCTTTTTAGGTACTTGAGCATGTAAACGTGGTCACAAGGGCCTAGCACAAGGGGGCTTGTGTACCGCTCAGTGTGCAGGCTGGGCCATCTTTCCTGACAGCTGTGCGTCCATCATCTCTTATCTCAGTTCATTCAACAACTGTATTGTTGAGTATGGGTTGGGCATTGTGCTACACGCAGCAGAGAATTAAACAAGTCCCCCCCTGATGAGGACAGACACTAAATATAATCATTGGAGCAAATTACTTACTGCCTGAGACTCAGTTTCTACAGCTTTTCAAATGGGGATAAATATCTCATGGGGGTAGTCATGGGACTTAATGTGATAATTCGTGCACAGCAGTTAGTACATTCCTTGTCCACAATAAAAGCTCAATAAATGGTAGCTAGCATTATTAACCTTACTAAAAAGTTAACATGGATAAATATACAATTGCAAATGGTGTTGGCCTGTATGAAGGAAAAGAATTGGGCAGAATGAGGCCACCTCTGAGGAGAGGGTGTGGGACCCGAGACCAGAAGGGAGGAGCAAGCACGTGCAGAGCAGAGAAGAGCATGTGAGGCAGAGGAAGCACCGCGTGAGGACCCAAGGTGTGTGGGGTGCTGTTTGCGGCCAGAGTGTGGTAGCTGGGTGGAAACGGAGGGAGATGCTGCTGGGGACTCAGGCCAAGGGTCATGTGCAGCCAGGTCTGGGAGCATGCAGAGGCCAGGCGGGCGGGGCGGGGAGGGGGAGAAACCCACTTGCTGATGTACTCCCCGGTGAGGATGCTGCTGCAGGTCTGGCATTTGAAGCAGCTGACGTGCCACTGCCTGTCCAGAGCCAGGAGTGACTGGCCATGCTTGATCTCCTCCTTGCACCCAGCGCAGTCTGCAAAGACAAGAGGATGTGCTGAGCAAAGCATCCTGGGCCCCTAGAGCCCTGCCATCATCGCACACCTGAGTCAAGGAAACCCCTCCTGGAATGCCAGCTTTTCCACAACTGCTCCCATCCTGGCACTGGCACCTGTCGAGACTCTACCGGGTGAGGGAAAGGCCAGCGGAGCCCTGGCCACTTGACAAGTGGTCTTGGTGTGAGGGAGAAAGAAAGACCTCCCAGGGTTCCTCCAGAAAGTTCCCTGCTGGTCATCCTGACAACTGTTCATCCAGAATGGACGCTGCACCGCTTCTGCTCTCGAGTTGCTAACTAAGCTCACGCAAGTCTCTGTGACCCAGGGACCTGCAGCATCAGTGTCACCTGGGAACTCAGAAATGTGTAGCAGTGTGGGCCCCACCCAGATCGACTGAATTTTTATTTATTTTTAATTATTTTATTTTATTTTTATTGAAGCATGCTTGATTTACAAAAAGTGACTCAGTTACATATATATGTATATATATTATGTATATATTATATACATATATATACAATGTATCTTTTTCAGGTTCTTCTCCATTATAGGTTGTTACAAGATACTAAATATAGTTCCCTGTGCTATACAGTAGGTCCTTGTTGCGTATCTATTTTACGTATAGTAGTGTGTACCTGTTAATCCCAAACTCCTAATTTATCCCCCCCTTTCCCCTTTGTTAACCATAAGTTTTTCTATGTCTGTGAGTCTGTTTCTGTTTTGTAAATAAGTTCATTTGTATCATTTTTCTAGGTTCCACATATAAGTGATATCATATGATATTTTTCTTTCTCTGCCTGATTTACTTCACTTACTATGATAATCTCCATGTTGCTGCAAATAGCATTATTTCATTCTTTTTTATGGCTAATATTCCATTGTATATATATGTATATATATACATATATATATGTATATATATATATTCACACACATATATATACCACATCTTCTTTATCCATTCATCTACTGATGGACATTTAGGTTGCTTCCATGTCTTGGCTATTGTTAATACTGCTGCAGTGAGCATTGGGGTGCATGTATCTTTCTGAATTAGAGTTTTCTCCAGATATATGCCAAGGACTGGGATTGCTGGATCATATGATAGCTCTATTTTTAGTTTTTTGGGGAACCTCCATACTGTTTTCCATAGTGGCTGCACCGATATACATTCCCACCAACAGTGCAAGAGGTTCCCTTCTCTCCACACCCTCTCCAGCATTTGTTGTTTGTAGACTTTTTGATGATGGCCATTCGGACTGGTGTGAGGTCACACCTCATTTTTTTGCAGTTTTCATTTGCATTTCTCTAATAATTAGTGATTTTAAGCATCTTTTCATGTGCCTGTTGTCCCTCTGTATGTGTTCTTTGGAGAAACATCTATTTAGGTCTTCTGACCATTTTTCAATCGGATTGTTTTTTTGATGTTGAGCTGTATGAGCTGTTTATATATTTTGGAAATTAAGCCCTTGTCGCTTACTTACTGAATTTTATCAAGATCTCCAAGCACAGTAGAGTTTTGCTCAATGGCAAGGGCCCTGTTTGTGATTTGTGTGTTTTGTGGTTAAATCTATTTTCTTGCCTAGCACCGTGCTCAGCACATAGTTAAGAACCCAAAGCAGATTCGCTGAATGAGCGTGAATGAGCAGGCCTCATAGCACTCAGGCAAAGGACAGAACTTACCACACACACCTCCTCCCCAACATGATTATATACCAAACATTTGCCTCCCCAAGTAGCAAGGATTAAAGAGTCTGATGAGATCGCTCCGGAGCAGAAAGGTGCCCTTGCTCTCCGTTCCCCTCACCCTGGACTGTACATTGGGGCCAATACTGAATGTAGGAGCCCCAGAGTCTGCCTGTTGCTCAATCAGTGTCTGCGGAGGGGCAGGAAACAGAGGCAGTGTCCAAGACACTTGGGAGAAGCGGGAAATTCAGGCCTAGCCGACCGGATGTCCCACTCTGGAGGAGGAAAGGGTCAAGGTGCAAAGTTTACCAGAGGACAAGCCTGCCTCCTGGCACCAAAGCAAATGCATACTTGGGAGCAGTGGCGAGAAAAGAGACGGCGTATCAAGTTGGGAGAGGCTGGCTGAAGCTCTCACATCCAGCTGGGAGCCTGTCCTGGGAAAGGAGATGAGGTGTCCATGTGTCTAGGAAGCGGGTGTGACCAGCAGGCTGTGGGGAGGGTCTGGGCCCTGATGAAGTGTGTGTACAAGGCAGCTCCCATAGTCCGCGCCTCTTGGCCACACAGCGCCTTTCTAACGTCTCTTAGCGCAAGCTGCGGGCAGGAAGGTCTCCCATTGCAAAATGCTTCAAGTCCCAGGTCTTCAAATGGGGGCTGGGAGAATAGTTTTAGGACTTCTTTTCTCCTGGGATAAGTGTACCCCCACCCCATCCTGATCATCACAGTCTTCAGAATGTCATAGTTTAGAGAGGTCATGTACCCCCTCCTCTTTTATAGACAGATGGCCTCTGAAGTGACTTGCCCATGCTCCGAACAGTAAAACCCAAGGGCTCAGGCGTCTGGTCCAGCCTTCTAGGCCACAAATGCTGACCTTCTGTCTCTGTGGGTCTCACTGATAGGGTTAAATGATTCCACAGGGGCTCAGAGTTCACAGAGCATTTGGCCAAAGTCCCACCCAATGCAGGAATCTACAGCATTCTCAACAGGGGTGGGCACCTTCCTCTGTGTCATCGCTTCCAGGGGTGAGCAGCTCACCCCCCCCCCTTTTTTTTTTTTTTTCCCTACGCCGGGCCCTCCCCTTTTTTGCCTC
>NW_006772405.1:1074060-1086926 GCF_000442215.2 Lipotes vexillifer | reverse complement strand
CCGTACGCGGGCCTCTCACTGTTGTGGCCTCTCCCATTGCGGAGCACAGGCTCTGGACGCACAGGCTCAGCAGCCATGGCTCACGGGCCCCAGCTGCTCCGCGGCATGTGGGATCTTCCCGGACCGGGGCACGAACCCATGTCCCCTGCATCAGCAGGCGGACTCTCAACCACTGCGCCATCAGGGAAGCCCTATTCTCATATTTTTAACTCATACTCTGTGCATTATCCAATCTCTGATATGAGGTCAGAAGCAATATTCCTGATGTAGGAAGGCCTGCTGATTCTTCCTGAGAATTCTGGCATACCTGCTCCACATGCTTTTTCTTTTCATGTTATACTGCTCATCCTCCACTGTACTGGCTTCATTTTTATCAGGACCTTTTCCTCCCTCTTCTCTCAACTTTCACTCTTGGCCACCCAGTGGAGCCTCAAACACCCCATCCGGGAACCCGGGTCTGGTGTAATAAGCAGGGTCAGGAAAACCACACCCTGTCCCAAGTTGGATTCTGCAGAGCCAGCTGTCCACTCCATTCCTCCTACGTTCCTCTTTATTCCAAAATTACAACCCTCAGCTGGCAGAAAGTATGATGCCACCATTTGTTCCTCCTAAATCCCTCAGTTTACTGGAGACTCTAAAGACCCCAGACAACTATTTTTAGTTTTTTTGACTGTGTCATTCATTCCACTTAGATCAACAAAAATAAGTGGGCTTGTGAGTCATAGCAAGCTCCCCACCTTGTTTGAGGCAACTAATCCAGGGAGACAGGACCCTTCCTATTAGCGAGTCATGTCTCTGGAATAGGGTGTTAAGGAAATAGGCTCCAAAGCCAGACTGCCTGGGCTCACATTCCAGTTACATTATCATTATCTGAGTGACTTTGGGCAAGTCATTTATGCTGTCTGAGTCTTAGTTTTCTCATCTAAAAACCATTACTCTTATCTCCCTCACAGAGTTATTATAATGATTAAATGAGATGCTATACACAGAAAACTTAGTGCAGTGCCTGACAACAGTAATGACCACTCAATGCTAGCAATAGTGATGGTGGTGGTTTTGGTGGTGACGGTGGTGGTGCTACTGCTGCTGATTCTTGTCAGTGAGGTCTGTGCAGTGCCTGGCAATAGTCACAGTCAATCAGTGTTAGCAGTGGTGATGGTGGTGTTGGTGATGGTGGTGTTGGTGGTAGTGGTGCTTGTCATGATGGTGGTGGCGACTGTGAAGATGGTGGTGGTGGTGGTACTTATGGTGGCGATGCTACTTCTGCTCCTGATTCTTCTTGCTGAGATCTGTGAGGAAACATTTCTTCTGCCTGTGATAAGTAATACAATTCTTTTCTCTTGACAGTTCCTAAGTATTCTTCTTGATCTCTTTTGAGTAGATACTGCTCCTGCTTTTCCAGAATGTCTTTACATTCCAGGGATGAAACTTCACACTCCTGTAGCTCAAGAATACAGCAAGTTTTCCTGCTCTCATTTTCCTTCTCCATGATATGTTCTTCCCCTTAGCACTCTCTTGAATCTTGTTTTAGTGCCCTCCATCCTTGGGGAACTAAGCAGACCTTCCAACTTCCCCTCAAGTCAGGAGGCTGCCTTGCGTTTACAGCATGGATAATGACCACCTTTGGGAAGAAAACATTTCTATGAAACGTATGCCCTGTACATCCACACATTGATGTCTAGACTTCATGAGTAACAAGATGAACCACGATCCTAGGCATCCCCCCGGAGACTGCCCACGTGCTCACTTGCTCTTCTGTACTCACTCTTCCTCACCTTCTGCACCTCCTGATCTGCAGAATTATGGTGGACACAGCCTCTTCGTGTGGACATGCTCCCATGCAGGACTCCCGCACTTAGCTGAGGAAATCTCCCACCTGTCTGAGATTCCCCAAGGCACACAGTACACGCAACACAGGCTGAGTGAAGTAACAGCAGATTCAGGAATCTTATTCTCAGTTCTCCTCTGGGATGTTTCCTAGACTAAACCTCCAAGCCAACAAAATCCCTCACTTTATATTTAGAGAGCATTTTACACACTATGGCGTAGGTTGGTTTGATTCCCGAATACCGATGCACTTGCTTTCCACAAAGTTGGGTAAACTGAGCCACAGGGAGGCTACATGATGGCTGTGCATTCACACAGAAGGATGGCAGCCTCCTGACTCCAGCCGGCTTCCCCCTATGAACTCACACGTGGTCTCACTGGTGTCTGGGCGCCTTGGCAGCATCAGCCATGGCGCTGTGGTCCTGCATCCCAGCCTTGCTGTCATTCTGGATGATGCTTTCAAGGAGTTAAGAAGGATAACAGTGTGTGCACTCAGCCACCTCAAGATGGAAACCTGATCAGAGCGGCAAATTTTTCTTGAGCCCCACCTAAGATACTGACGGAAAGTCTGGGAGCAGATCTGATTCAACTGAAAAGAAAGGAAGGGCAAGGGAGGGAGACTCCCCACTGGCTCCCAGGCTAATGGAGCCCCCGGGACCTCAGCCCTGCTGACTTGGGGTATTCTGTGCTCACTCTCCTCAGCCGGACACAGCCTCAGCATGCTGACTCTGCTGGTGCTGTGGCCAACAGCCCCCATACCACACAGTGATGCCGCACAAGACGCTAATGGGCTTTCACTGATTCTGACGACAAGGCCAGTGAGAGTGTCACGTAACATGAAAGAATGCTGGAGCTTAGCTTGGCTTACCGAGACCCAGGGGGCTGTGTCCGTGTGTGTGTGAGCACACGCAGTCAGTGGCCTGACAAGGGCATCTTGGAACAGTGATCTGGATATCTTACGGCTAGACACGTTTGAATGGAATGGACATTCCACAAATCAGAATGACTGTTCCGAGGCACTATTGATCCTCAGTTCCCCCCAACTCGCAATCTATGTTTTGGTGACGGAACGTGACCTTTACGATGGCCTGCCAAGTGTCCCCCTCATCCCTAGACAGTAGTTCTCAGTCTTAGGAGCAGCGAATGAATCACCCAAGAAGCTTATCAAGATTGTAGATTTCTAGGTCCCATTCCTAGAAGTCCAGAGTGGGCCCAGAAATCTGTATTTTTATCAGTCCTGCAGTGAAGCTGATGTCATGGTCCACGGAACACACCCTAAGGGGCACTAGCACAGCCCCTGTGGCCTTCTCTCATATTCCCTCTTTTGTTACGATATGTCTGCATATTCTTCTTTAGTGGAGTTTGTAAAAATTGACAGCCACTGGTGGAAAACACTTGGTCAGCTCTGTCGGGATGCCCTTGGGAGCGTGGACCAGAGGGGAGATAAGGAGCCCTGCTCATCCCAGGAGAACCACCCAAGTGGCCAATACGTGGCACAGGCCATCCCTGTTCACAGTTGGGCAGCCTGTTTTCCCTGAATTTGTGCTTTGGGAAGTTTGTGAGTCTGGGCTGTGTGCCAACTGGGTCATGCTTCAGGAGTCCTCCAGGGTGGGAACCTCCCCCATTTCCCTCCAGGCTGTGGAAGCAGTTAGCAAAGCTGGGACAGGAGAGCCCTGGGAGATGGCACTCGTGGACGGCGACGCGCCCCGTGGGGAGGACTCACGGCTTGGTCCACGGATCTTGATGGGCTTACTGCTCGTCATGGACTGGGAGCATGTCTGACACAAACATTCCTTCCCGCTGAAGGTCACCTTGTCTCCAATGGGGAAAGGCTTCCTGCAAGAGGGATGAAGGAGAAATTCAACACCATCTCTCCAGAGGGTTCTGTGTCTATAGGTGACTTGACAACACATGTGCTTGAAGACCTTTGGTAGCACACACTGCACACATAGAGCACTAGGTACATTCAAGTGCTGTTCACAGGGCCAGGTTAAACCACTCAGTCAGGGCCAGGACCGGAACTGGAGACCCAGTTGGGCCATTTACATGATTTTTAAACACTGGGCAAATCATGACACTTATTTGGGCTTACATTTCGCTTCTATAATGAAGAGGCTAAAAATGTCTCAGAGGTACCTCCTCTTCCTGGAAGGACTCTTCTATCCCAACTTGACCTGTATCCCCTGTACCTCAGGAAGAACTCATTCAACTCCCCAGCTTGCCAACATTTCCTTCTCTCACTCCACAGGAAGTTTAGACATCCTCAAAGAACCTCTTCCTCTGCTCGCCTGCATTTGCGCAGCTTGAGTTCCACAGCTCAGGGGCTCAAGATCGTCATGTCCTGCCTCCCTAACTAAATATAAAGCACGTAGAACCCTCAGCACAGCTGATCCCATCACACAGCAGCTCTCGCTCATGCGGTTTGGGATGCCTGTTAATATGGACTCTGAGTTTATGCCCCCGTAAGCCTGCAGTGGCTCCGCTGCCCTTACGTTAGCAACATGAACAATGGAGGGAGTGCCAGGGAGGGAGGGGAGCCGTGTTCTCATCACAGCCCAGGCACTGACTCATGGTAAAGGGACCCGGCATGACCTTGGGAAGGCACCTATTCTCCATGGGGCTTCACAAAACCTCCACTTTAGACCATACGGACCCTACTGTGCAAACTTCCAATGGTTCTGGGATTCCAGGTCTGAAGGGTTGGATGAATGAATGAATTCCACTGGGTGATAATATTTTCTTATGCACTGTGTCGTTAGTTACTCTAACTGGTAACAAAGAGGTGGTTATTTTACGAGGAGAATAATTAATCCATAAATGATTTTCCCAATTAAAAAATGCATACATATACTCCAATCGTGCTTTACTTATGACTTAATCAGAGAAGTCCATTAAATTTTAACATATCTGTGGGCAGGGTTGAGGTTTTCTTTATTTTTTTCATCTCCTTAATATGGTGCTTAGCATACACTGGGCCCTTAATGTACATTTGCTAAGTTAACAAGTGACGGGGATGCTGAGGGTGGGGAGAAGGGAAGGGTTGAGCTTTCCATCACCTATCAGAAGTCTTGAGAGGCTAGATAATGATTATGATAATGAAGAGAATAAAAGTGGACACAATTTGGTACCAGTCATTGAGATAAGGTCTCTCTGCATGTACCATCTCATTTATCTTCACGGAAACCCAATGAAGTTGGACTGGCTTTGATGTCGATTCACCAATGAAGCTGAGGCTTACAGAGGTGGGGTCACCTGCCAGGGTCATGGAGGAAGGCTATAAACACATATTCCAGTACCACATGTGGCTGAGGGTGTGAGAGCCTGAGCCAGATTCATGGATTCCAAACTGAGTTTTGAGAGGTCAGGGCCCTCAGTGGCTCCTTCAGGGCCTTTTGATGGGGAGGCTGAGTGTTGGGGCTCAGATCCTTACACTGCCTTCATATCGGGACAAACTAGTGTTTTATACTAGATCACGTTTGACAAACAGGATTCAGCCGCTAAATGTTTGAAAACCACTGGCCTGTCAGGTCCTTCCACCCCTGAGATTAGAGGATGCAAGTGTCCAGCATAAAGCCGAGTAAGCCCCGGATCTGCCTGGGAAAGGCCATTTCTTCCCTTCTGCAGGATCCCAGGCAGAGGGTCCCTGCCCCCGCTGGCCTCCTGCTCACCTGCACAAGCTGCACACGAAGCACTTGGGGTGGTAGGTGCGGCCCAGCGCAGAGATGACCTCACCCGTGATAAAGTCCCGGCAGCTGTCACAGCGGGTGCCGTAGAGTTGCTGGTAGTCCTGGGTGCAGATGTACTCCTGGTTCTTGAAGAAGAAGCCTGACTGAGCCAGGCCACAGCCACACACTTGGGGAAACAAGGTGGGAAACAAAGGCAGGTGAGTCCAGGGAGGGTCTGCAAGCATGAGGTTCTCGCTGGGGACAAGGCTGCTGTCTGACTCAGTCGTAAGTGGCCAGAGAATGGTGATGCATGGGACCTCATGGGCCTTTGGGGCCAGTGCTCCTTAAAGGATGGCCCGAAGACCACTTGCATCAGAATCACCTGGCAGGCTTCTTGAGATGCAGCTGCCTGGACCTGAATCAACTCGGGTTGGAGCCCAGGCATCTGCATTTTAGCACACTCCCCAGCTGATCCTGATGCATGCTGAGACCATACAATCCTCTCAAAACATGGAGTAAAAGTTTAAAGCCATGTAGCTCACGCAATGCAATGCAGCTGGTGGTATCATGAGTTTGATGAAAGAATCATTCAGTTAAAAATGCCCTGGGCATTTCCTACGTGCATAAGTCTGTGCTAGGTGAAGACAAGTTAGGATGGCAATGGGATGTATGATTTGAAGATTATAATCCAGCTTCACCATAGCCATAAAAGGTAAATCTGTTCCCAGGCAGGAATGATAAAACACAATCCTTGAAATCCAAAGAGCTAACAATGGCTGCAGAGGGAAGACCACATAGAGCATACATCAGTGGGGACAGGCCGTGGGCTGGTGTAGGTAGCAAGTGCTGTGAGTGGGAGGAATCAATGAAGGTTTTCTGGAGGAGGTAGCATCTAAGTTGAAGTGAAGGAATGGAATGAGCTAAAGCACAAAGGCAGGAAACTGTAGGCGATATTTGTGTGGAGATAGGGCTAGGGTAAGGGTGGTGTTTTTAGAGAGTGGAAGGCAATATTACAGGAAAATATTGCCAGGCCAGTTGGAGGAAGAGGGGCCAAGTCCAGTTTAAGACGTTTAGGCTTTGTGGGAAACTAGGAAGCCATGGATGGTTTTTCCTCTAGTTTTTAAAATCTTAAATTACTTTGAAAAATCTTGGACATATACAACAGTAGAGAGATTATAATGATTCCCCATTACCCAGCTGCAGAAATGATCAATTGCACTGATGACTTCTGAACAGAGAGGCAACATGATTTCATAAGGTACTTTATAAAGTCTTTTGGGATATCCTTGTGGACAATAGGAAGTAATATAGGGCAGATAATAGAAGAGCAGGTGGATATAATTATAGGTGTCTGAACAACTGAATCATGTGGGGCTCCCCTCCCCCAAAGGACTTAGAAACGTGGGAAATGAGCTTTCCCTCTGAGAGTTAAGTTTTGAAATGAACACATAGTGGGAAGAGCAGGAAGAGGCTAAGTTTCTTCCAGGAGATTGAATGACTCTCAGGGCCACCAGAACTGCTGAATTTATTGATCCAGCTAAAGCAAGGATGGGTCAGCCAGGAAGGGGCTGGTCAGCAATCAAAGGAAGGCCACTTGAGAGCGCATTCAAATCCCGAGACCAGCTCCCCTTGTTCTGAGTCTGACTGTTTGACTTTCTACATAGGTTGCCTTTGTGAGACAAGCAGCTGATCAGGGCAACATGAACTAGTAGTACAACGGAGAGTTACAGCTCTTGTTTATGTTAATAAACAGGCACTCGGGTTTTATACGTCGGTTTCCCAAAGATGTGGTTAGCATGACTCAACTTTACCAAGCGTGATCCACGGTGCGGAAACCAACAAGATGTTTTCCAAGCCTGTAAGTGCGAGGACCTGGCCTGAACTGGGTGACATCACCCCAGTAAATACTCTCTTATCTTTAATAGGGAACATTGTTTTGCAAAAGCAGCCAGGTTAAAAGTAGGAGGGACTTCTAGGTGAATGTCAGAAGTATTTTGCAAGTGTTTGTTCACTCTGCAGGCCAGAGGTAGGCTCCAAGGGTCAAGGTGAGGGAGGGCAGCTCTAAATGTCACAGCACCAGGGGAAACCGTCTAGGACCATGAAAGACTCTGCTCTGGGAGTCAGACCACCTGGGCTATCTAACTCTCTGGGTGACACTGAACTTGGTCCTCTGTTGTCTGGGGCCTCTGTTCACTTCTATGTAAAGAGCAGAAACTGGACAAGAAATGACCTGAGCTTTTCTTCTGACACTGACACCCTGTGAGTCTAGGAGAAGGGAGGGCTGACTATATGCCTAAACATTTTAAATTCCACGTGACGTAGAGCTGGCAGCTGCTGGAGACCACCCCTGCAGAGAGGCAGGGCTTATGAGTAGGAGTGGTGCTAGTGGTGGTGGTTGGTGGGGAAGGGTCCAACTTTCATCAGGCTTCATGAAATCTCATCACATCGAACAATGCCTGGTCTGGAAGGCAGGCAAGGCCAGAGAACAGGCTGTTCTGGGGCGTGCAGGTGGCAGATCAATTGACTTCATGGCTGTGGAATTAGTCAGGCATGGCCTACAACCTCATTGGAAACAGCTCCTGTTTTTTCCCTTCTTTTCTCTCCTTTGTGTCCCCTGCCAACTCCACTTCCAGAGCCACCTCTCCCAGTGGAGAAAACCAGGAGGCCATACGAAAACTTGGAACAATCAGTTCCTTCATTTCCCCCAAGGAGCTGAAGGAGGAAGGTAGAAAGGATGTAAAGGTTGATAAGAATCCCAGGGGTTCCTGGAAATACAGTGGGGAACACGGGGTGGAAGGAAAGCTGGACCAGCACGACAGATGTATTTGAGGCTGAGCAGAGCTCTGCATTCAAATAACAGGAAAGGCCATGGAGAGAGTCTGTAGTATGGAAGTGATGTGGAATTAATGCATCCAGGGCAGTCATTATTCTGTGAATCAGAAAAGTATAGTCTATTAATTAAAAGAAAGATCATATAGTCTGACAATGGGACAGAATATGGGAACTCAAAACTGCTTTCAGAAAACACAGAATGCTCACTGTAAACATAAGGCCTAGAGTAGGACGTGCACACAGCCCTACTGTGTTTCAGTGGAAAATGTACTGTTTTGAGGGTCACTGGACCTTCCTCCATATTCCCATTCTAGCACTCAGGTGCTGCGTGACTTTGAAAAAGTGACCTCACCCCCCTGGAGCTCAGTTGCCTCATTTGTAAAATGAGGGGGCTATGTGGTAACTGAGGACACATCCAGATCTGAGAGTCTAGGATTCTGTCATATAATTCTGTTGATTTTCAACTTTTCAAATGAGACAGTTTTATGGAATTTCAAAATCAAAGTGTTAGAAGGGCCCCTGAGGGTGATCTCATTATTTTAAACATTTAAATTGTGAAATATATTATACATACAGAAGATGTAGTAAATATATATGTAGAGTGTAAAGAAGAATAAAACATGCTCCCAGCTACTCACTACCGAGTTTATGAAACAGAACATCACCAGCAGCTCGGAAGCCTGTTCCCATCTCCCTAGAGCGCCGTGCTTCCCACACCACGTCCGAAATTGTGTTTATCATTCTCTTGCTTTTCTTTACAGTTTTACTACCTTTGAGGTATCTACAAACAATATATTGTTTAGTTTTGCCTGTTTCTGAACTTTATATGGATGGAATCATACTGCATCTACTCTTCTGTGTAATTTACTGCTTCATTCTCTCAGTATTATGTTTTTGAGATTCATCCATGTTGATGCATGTAGTTGTGGGTGATTCATTTTCACTGCTGTGCTGTATTTCGTTGTCTGACTATATCACAATTGATCTATTCCACTGCTGAAGGACATCCAAGCTGCTTGTGGTTTTTTTTTTTTCCTTTATGGAAATGCTGCCTTGAACATTCTTGTATTTGTGAGGTGATGTCTCACTGTTTTCCAATAAGTTTTTCCCATTTACATTCCCACCAGCAGTTCTCACTGAGCTATATTATCACAGATATCAGGTAACACCTAACTTCTTATATTTAGTTAACATGGTACAGGTGAAAGGATGTTCTATTGTGATTTTAAATTTAATTTCCCTGATTATTAATGAAATTGAGAATGTTATTACCTGCTTATGGGCCATTTGTGTTTTCAAGGTTTATCCACATGGAGCATGTATCAGTATCTTTTCTACCACTGAATAATATTCCACTGTATGGATATACCACACTGTACTTATCCATTCACTGGCTGATGGATATTTGAATTGTTTCAAACTTTTGACTTTATGAATAATATTGCTATGAACATTTGTGTACAAGTTTTTGTGTGAACATACGTTACTTGAGTGTAAGTCTAGCAGTGGAATTTGGAATTGTTGGGGTTATATGGTAACTTTACGTTTACCCCTAGAGGAACTGCAAGATTGTTTTCCTACACATTTTACATTCCCGCCAGCAAGGTATGAGGGTTCCAATTCTTCCACATTCTTGCCAACACTTGTATTATATGTCTTTTTTGATTATAGCCAACTGAGTGGGTGTGAAGTTTATCTCATTGTGGTTTTATTTGCATTTCATTGATGGCTAATGATGTTGAGCATTTCTTCATGTGCTTATTGGACATTTATATAACTTCTTCAGAGAAATGTCTATTCATATCCTTTGCCCATTTTGAAATTGGGTTATTTGTCTTTTTTATTATTAAGTTGTAAGTATTCTTTATATAGTCTAGATACAAGCCCTTTACCAGATATGTGATTTGCAAATTTTATCTCCCATTCTGTGTGTTGCCTTTCACATTCTTCATGGTATGTTTTGAAGCAAAAAAGTTTTTAATTTTGATGATGTTCAATTTATCTATTTTTCCTTAGTTGTTTGTGCTTTGGGTGTCATGTCCAAGAAGGCTTTGCCTAACTTAAGCTCACAAAGATTTACTCCTATATTTTCTCTTAAAAGTTTTATAGTTTTAGCTCTTATGTTTAGGTTTTTGACTTATTTTGAGTTAATTTTTTTGTACAGTGTGAGAAAGAATGCAACTTTTTTTTTCACGTATATATGTTCAGTTTTCCTAGCATCATTTGTTGAAGACTGTTCTTTCCCCCATTGAATGGCCTTGGCATCCTTTTTGAAAATCATTTGACCATATATGTGAGGATTTGTTTCTAGGCTCTCTAACTTTCCCTATTGAATTATTTTGGCTGGCTCAATGACATTCAACTGACCATAAATATAAGGGTTTATTTTTGCACTCTCATTTCGACTCTATTGATCTGTCTATCCTTGTACCACATTGTTTTGTTTATTGTAGCTTTGTAGTAAGTTTTGAAAGTGGGAAGTTTGAGTCTTCCAACCTTGTTCTTCTTTTTCAAGATTGCTTTGGCTATTTTATGTTCCTTTCAATTCCATATGCATTTTAGAATCAGTCTGTCAATTTCTACAGAGAAGCAAGTGGGGATTTTTATAGCAATTACATGTGTTATGAACTGAATAGTGTCCTCCCCCAAATTCATATGTTGAAGCCCCAAGCCCTAATGTGATGGTACTTAGATAGGTGGTCTTTAGGAGATAATCAGGTTTAGATGAGGTCATAAGGATGGGACCTTCATAATGGGATTAGTGACCTCATTAGAAGAGACACCAGCAAACTTGCTCATTCTCATTCTCCCTCTCTTTCTCTCTCTCTGCTCCTCCCTCCCTCCCTCTGTGATATGTGAGGACACAGTGAGAGGGTAGCTGTCTGCAAGCCAAGAAGGAAGCTCTCCATAACCCAACTATGAAGGCACCTTAATCTTGGACTTCCAGCCTCCAGAACTGTAAGAAAATACACTACTGTTGTTTAAGCCATCCAATCTATGTTATTTTGTTATGGCAGCCTGAGCTAAGAAAGCACTAAGTTTGTAGATTGAGCTAAAGAATATTGCCATCATAACAATGTTAAGTCTTCAGATCCATGAGCATGGTATATTTTTCCATTTACTTAGATAGTCTTTAATATTTTGTAGTTTTCAAAGTATAAATTTTACACTTTTGTTAAATTCTTCTTCTTGTTTTTCAACGTAGCTCTCAAAGCTTTTCCAGATCTTTATTATTTAAGAGAACATATCACCCCTCCTAGGTATATGGACAAGAGAAATCATATACATGTTGACCAGAAGACACATAAAAGAATGTCTATAGCCACATTATATGTAATGCTGGACACAACTCAAATGCTCATCAACAGTAAGAAGAATAAATTCATGGTGGTATAATATAATCACACAATTGAACGTATAGCAATGAGGATGAACAAACCATAAATGCATGAAACAACAAGACTGACTCTCACAAACAAAATATTAGCACAGGAAGCCAGATGTAAAAGAGTACCCAAACTGATTTTACTTATATGATGTTTACAACAGGCAAAACTTATTTATGATGTTAGAAGCAGGACAGTGGATACTTTTGATGGGGGGCAGTGACTGGTGGGACATGCAGAGTAAGTTTCTGGGGTGCTGGTGATGTGCTGTTTCTTTTTTTGTTGTTGTCGTTCTTTGTTTGTTTCTTTTGGTTTTTTGTTAAAATTTTTTTTTACTTTTTAATTTAATTTAATTTATTTTTTAATACAGCAGGTTCTTATTAGTCATCAATTTTATACACATCAGTGTATACATGTCAATCCCAATCGCTGAATTCATCTCACCACCACCCCCATCCTCCTGCTGCTTTCCCCCCTTGGGGTCCATACATTTCTTCTCTACATCTGTGTCTCAAATTCTGCCCTGAAAACTGGTTCATCTGTACCATTTTTCTAGGTTCCACATATATGCATTAATATATGATATTTTTCTCTTTCTGACTTACTTCACTTTGTATGACAGTCTCTAGACTAATCCACGTTTCAACAAATGACCCAATTTCGTTCCTTTTTGTGGCTGAGTAATATTCCATTGCACATATGTACCACATCTTCTTTATCCATTCGTCTGTCGATGGGCATTTAGGTTGTTTCCATGACCTGGCTATTGTAAATAGTGCTGCAATGAACATTGTGGTGCATGTGTCTTTTGAATTATGGTTTTCTCTGGGTATATGCCCAGTAGTGGGATTGCTGGATCATATGGTAATTTTCAGTTTTTTAAGGAACCTCCATACTGTTCTCCATAGTGGCGGTATCA
Source organism: Lipotes vexillifer (assembly GCF_000442215.2). Taxonomy (NCBI): domain Eukaryota; kingdom Metazoa; phylum Chordata; class Mammalia; order Artiodactyla; family Lipotidae; genus Lipotes; species Lipotes vexillifer. The sequence continues at coordinate 1,074,297 of NW_006772405.1, read as the reverse complement.
ATTTACATTCTAACCAACAGGCAAGAGGGTTCCCTTTTCTCCAAACCCTCTCCAGCATTTGTTGTTTGTAAATTTTCTGATGATGCCCATTCTAACTGGTGTAAGGTGGTACCTCATTGTAGTTTTGATTTGCATTTCTCTAATAATCTGTGATGTTGAGCAGCTTTTCATGTGCTTCTTGGCCATCTGTATGTCTTCTTTGGAGAAATGTCTATTTAGGTCTTCTGCCCATTTTTT
>NW_006772405.1:1058614-1073906 GCF_000442215.2 Lipotes vexillifer | reverse complement strand
TCAACCACTGCACCACCAGGGAAGCCTCTTCTGCCCATTTTTTGATTGGGTTGTTTGTTTTTTTAATATTGAGCTGCATGAGCTGTTTATATATTTTGGAGATTAATCCTTTGTCCGTTGATTCATTTGCAAATATTTCCTCCCATTCTGAGGGTTGTCTTTTTGTCTTGTTTATGGTTTCCTTTCCTTTGTTTATGGTTTGTCCTTATGTCTTGTTTATGGTTTCCTTTCCAATAAATACTTTTGCTGTGCATAAGCTTTTAAGTTTCATTAGGTCCAATTTGTTTATTTTTGTTTTTATTTCCATTACTCTAGGAGGTGGATCAAAAAAGATCTTGCTGTAATTTATGTCAAAGAGTGCTCTTCCTATGTTTTCCTCTAAGAGTTTTATAGTATCCGTTCTTAAATTTAGGTCTCTAATTAATTTTGAGTTTATTTTTGTGTATGGTGTTAGGGAGTGTTCTAATTTCATTCTTTTACATGTAGCTGTCCAGTTTTCCCAGCACCACTTAATGAACAGCTTATTGAAGAGGCTGTCCTTTCTCCACTGTATATCCTTGTCTTCTTTGTCATAGATTAGTTGACCATAGGTGCGTGGGTTTATCTCTGGGCTTTCTATCTTGTTCCAGTGATCTATGTTTCTGTTTTTGTGCCAGTACCATATTGTCTTGACTACTGTAGCTTTATAGTATACTCTGAAGTCAGGGAGTCTGATTCCTCCAGCTCCATTTTTTTCCCTCAAGACTGCTTTGGCTATTTGGGATCTTTTGTGTCTCCATACAAATTTAAAGATTTTGTGTTCTAGTTCCTTAAAAAATGCCATTGGTAATTTCATAGGGATTGCACTGAATCTGTAGATTGCTTTGGGTAGTATAGTCATTTTCACAATATTGATTCTTCCAATCCAAGAACATGGTATATCTCTCTATCTGTTCATATTGTCTTTAATTTCTTTCATCAGTGTCTTACAGTTTTCTGCATACAGGTCTTTTGTCTCCCTAGGTAGGTTTATTCCTAGGTATTTTATTCTTTTTGTTGCAATGGTAAATGGGAGTGTTTCCTTAATTTCTCTTTCAGATTTTTCATCATTAGTGTATAGGAATGCAAGAGATTTCTGTGCATTAATTTTGTATCCTGCAACTTTACCAAATTCATTGATTAGCTCTAGTAGTTTTCTGGTGGCATCTTTAGGATTCTCTATGTATAGTAACATGTCATCTGCAAACAGTGACACTTTTCTTTTTTTCCAATTTGGATTCCTTTTATTTCTTTTTCTTCTCTGATTGCTGTGGCTAGGGCTTCCAAAACTATGTTGAATAAGAGTGGTGAGAGTGGACATCCTTGTCTTGTTCCTGATCTTAGAGGAAACGCTTTCAGTTTTTCACCATTGAGAATGAAATTTACTGTGGGTCTGTCATATACTGCCTTTATTATATTGAGGTAGGTTCCCTCTATGCCCACTTTCTGGAGAGTATTTTATCATAAATGGGTGTTGAATTTTGTCAAAAGTTTTTCCTGCATCTATTGAGATGATCACATGGTTTTTATTCTTCAATTTGTTAATATGGTGTATCACATTGATTTGCGTATACTAAAGAATCCTTGCATCCTTGGGATAAATCTCACTTGATCATGGTGTATGATCCTTTTAATGTGTTGTTGGATTCTGTTTGCTAGTATTCTGTTGAGGATATTTGCATCTATATTCATCAGTGATATTGGTCTGTAATTTTCTTGTTTTGTAGTATCTTTGTCTGGTTTTGGTATCAGGGTGATGGTGGCCTCACAGAATGAGTTTGGGAGTGTTCCTTCCTCTGCAACTTTTTGGAAGAGTTTGAGAAGGACGGGTGTTAGCTCTTCTCTAAATGTTTGATAGAATTCACCTGTGAAGCCATCTGGTCCTGGACTTTTGTTTGTTGGAAGATTTTTAATCACAGTTTTAATTCCATTACTTGTGATTGGTCTGTTCATATTTTCTATTTCTTCCTGGTTCAGTCTTGGAAGGTTATACCTTTCTAAGAATTTGTTCATTCCTTCCATGTTGTCCATTTTATTGGCATAGAGTTGCTTGTAGTAGTCTCTTAGGATGCTTTGTATTTCTGCAGTGTCTGTTGTAACTTCTCCTTTTTCATTTCTAATTTTATTGATTTGAGTCCTTTCCCTCTTTTTCTTGATGAATCTGGCTAAGGGTTTATCAATGTTATCTTCTCAAAGAACCAGCTTTTAGTTTTTTTGATCTTTGCTATTGATTTCTTTGTTTCTATTTCATTTATTTCTGCTCAGATCTTTATGACTTCTTTCCTTCTGCTAACTTTGGGTTTTGTTTGTTCTTCTTTCTCTAGTTCCTTCAGGTGTAAGGTTAGATTGTTTATTTGAGATTTTTCTTGTTTCTTGAGGTTGGCTTGTATAGCTATAAACTTCCCTCTTAGAACTGCTTTTGCTGCATCCCATAGGTTTTGGATTGTCGTGTTCTCATTGTCATTTGTCTCTAGGTATTTTTTGATATCCTCTTTGATTTCTTCAGTGATCTCTTGGTTATTCAGTAAGGTGTTGTTTACCCTCCATGTGTTTGTGTTCTTTAGTTTTTTTTCTTGTAATTCATTTCTAATCTCATAGCACTGTGGTCAGAAAAGATGCTTGACATGATTTTAATCTTCTTAAATTTACTGAGGCTTGATTTGTGACCCAAGATGTGATCTATCCTGGAGAATGTTCCATGCGCACTTGAGAAGAATGTGTAGTTTGCTGTTTTTGGATGGAATGTCCTACAAATGTCAATTAAATCTATCTGGTCTATTGTGTCACTTAAAGCTTCTGTTTCCTTATTTATTTTCATTTTGGATAATCTGTCCATTGACATGAGGTGTTAAAGTCCCCCACTATTATTGTGTTACTGTCGATTTCCTCTTTTATAGCTGTTAGCAGTTGCCTTATGTATTGAGGTGCTCCTATGTTGGGTGCATATATATTTATAATTGTTATATCTTTTTCTTGGATTGATCCGTTGATCATTATGTAGTGTCCTTCCTTGTCTCTTGTAACATTCTTTATTTGAAAGTCTATTTTATCTGATATGAGTATTGCTACTCCAGCTTTCCTTTGATTTCCACTGACATGCAATATCTTTTTCCATCCCCTCACTTTCAGTCTGTATGTGTCCCTAGGTCTGAAGTGGGTGTCTTGTAGACAGCATATAGATGAGTCTTGTTTTTGTACCCATTCGGCAAGCCCGTGTCTTTTGGTTGGAGCATTTAATCCATTCATGTTTAAGGTAATTATCAATATGTATGTTCCTATGACCATTTTCTTAATTGTTTTGGGTTTGTTTTTGTAGGTCCTTTTCTTCTCTTGTGTTTCCCACTTACAGAAGTTCCTTTAGCATTTATTGTAGAGCTGGTTTGGTGGTGCTGAATTCTCTTAGCTTTTGTTCGTCTGAAAAGCTTTTGATTTCTCTATCGAATCTGAATGAGATCCTTGCCAGGTACAGTAATCTTGGTTGTAGGTTCTTCCCTTTCATCCCTTTAAGTATATCATGCCACTCTCTCCTGGCTTGTAGAGTTTCTGCTGAGAAATAAGCTGTTAACCTTATGGGAGTTCCCTTGTACGTTATTTGCCATTTTTCCTTTGTTGCTTTCAATATTTTTTCTTTGTCTTTAATTTTTGCCAATTTGATTACTATGTATCTTAGCGTGTTTCTCCTTGGGTTTATCCTGTATGTGACTCTGTGCTTCCTGGACTTGGGTGGCTATTTCCTTTCCCATGCTAGGGAAGTTTTCAACTATAATCTCTTCAAATATTTTCTTGGGTCCTTTCTCTCTCTCTTCTCCTTCTTGGACCCCTAAAATGCAAATGTTGTTGCATTGAATGTTGTCCCAGAGGTCTCTTAGGCTGTCTACATTTCTTTTTATTCTTTTTTCTTTATTCTGTTCCACAGCAGTGAATTCCACCATTCTGTCTTCCCGGTCACTTATCCATTCTTCTGCCTCCGTTATTCTGCTATTGATTCCTTCTAGTGTAGTTTTCATTTCAGTTATTGTATTGTTCATCTCTGTTTGTTTGTTCTTTAATTCTTCTAGGTCTTTGTGAAACATTTCTTGCATCTCCTCGATCTTTGCCTCCATTCTATTTCCGAGGTCCTGGATCATCTTCACTATCGTTATTCTGAATTTTTTTTCTGGAAGGCTGCCTATCTCCACTTCATTTAGTTGTCTTTCTGGGGTTTTATCTTGTTCCTTCATCTGGTACATAGCCCTCTGCCTTTTCATCTTGTCTATCTTTCTGTGAATGTGGTTTTTATTCCACAGGCTGCAGGATTGTAGTTCCTCTTGCTTCTGCTGTGTGCCCTCTGGTCAACGTGGCTATCTAAGAGGCTTGGGCAAGTTTCCTGATGGGAGGGACTGGTGGTGGGTAGAGTGACTGTTGCCTTGGTTGGCAGAGCTCAGTAAAACTTTAATCCACTTGACTGCTCATGGGTGGGTCTGGCTTGCCTCCCTGTTGGTTGTTTGGCCCGAGGGAACCCAACACTGGAGCCTACCTGGGCTCTTTGGTGGGGCTAATGGCAGACTCTGGGAGGGCTCACACCAAGGAGTACTTCCTGGAACTTCTGCTGCCAGTGTCCTTGTCCCCACGGTGAGACACAGCCACCCCATGCCTCTGCAGGAGACCCTCCAACACTAGCAGGTAGGTCTGGTTCAGTCTCCCCTGGGGTCACTGCTCCTTCCCCTGGGTCCCAATATGCACACTACTTTGTGTGTGCCCTCCAAGAGTGGAGTCTCTGTTTCCCCCAGTCCTGTCGAAGTCCTGCAATCAAATCCCACTAGCCTTCAAAGTCTGATTCTCTAGGAATTCCTCCTCCCATTGCTGGACCCCCAGGTTGGGAAGGCTGACGTGGGGCTCAGAACCTTCACTCCAGTGGGTGAACTTCTGTGGTATAAGTGTTCTCCAGTCTGTGAGTCACCCACTCAGCAGTTACGGGATTTGATTTTACTGTGATTGCACCCCTCCTACCATCTCATTGTGGCTGCTCCTTTGTCTTTGGATGTGGGGTATCTTTTCTGGTGAGTTCCAGTGTCCTCCTGTTGATGATTGTCCAGCAGCTAGTTGTGATTCTGGTGTTCTCGCAAGAGGGAGTGAGAGCACATCCTTCTACTCCGCCATCTTGGTTCAGGGCCGAAAATCTCTTGTTAAATTCATATGCATTTTATTTTTGATGCTATTGTAGATGGAACTGTTTTCTCAATTTTATTTTCAGATTGTTCATTGCAAGTGTATAGAAATACAATTGATTTTGGTATATTGATCTTGTACCTTGAAATCTGATGAACTTATTTGCTAGTTCTAATAGTCTTTTTTAGCACATTCCTTAAGATTTGTTATATACAAGATCATGTCATGTGCAAATACAGACAGTCTTACTTTTTTTTCAATCTGGGTGACTTCTATTTCATTTTCTTGCCTAATTGACCTAGCATGAACCTGCAGTATAAGATTAAATAGAAGCAGTAAGAGCAGACATTCTTTTCTTATTTTTGATCTCACAAGGGAAGCAGTCTTGCAGCATTAAGTATGATTTAAGCTGTGGGTTTGCCTTTGTTCTTGAAAGACAGTTTTGCTGAATACATAATCCTAAATTTACAGTTACTTCTTTCAGTACATAAAGGTATTATTCCACTGTTTTCAGATTTCCTTGTTGTGACTAAAACTTCAGCGGTCAGCTTATTTACCACTCATATGCAGATGATCTGTCTCTTATCTCTGGCTACTTTTTTTTTTTTCTTTGCGGTACGTGGGCCTCTCCCGTTGCGGAGCACAGGCTCAGGACGCGCAGGCTCAGTGGCCATGGTTCACAGGCCCAGCTGCTCCGCGGCATGTGGGATCTTCCCGGACCGGGGCATGAACCTGTGTCCCCTGCATCGGCAGGCAGACTCTCAACCACTGTGCCACCAGGGAAGTCCTCTGGCTACTTTCAAGATGGGTTTTTTTGGTTGTTTTTGGTGATCTGCAGTTTCACCATGATGTGTGTAGATAGATTTCTTTTATATTTTTCTACTGGGATTCATTACGTTTCCTAGATTCAAGGATTTGTGTCCCTATACTAGGGATTTGTGTCCCTAATCCCTATACTGGCTACTGCTGGAAACAAAAATACACTGTAAGCAAGGTGACATTGAAAATATTCAGAAAAATAATAGTCTCTTTTGTTTTCAAAATCTCCATTAAAAGAATTTCTATGATCTCCCTATGGTAGACTGTCAAAATGGCCAAATTCTTCCCTTCTCTGTATTCACACCATTGAAATCTGATTCTGCAGGTCCTCACACAAAAGGCAAAGTTTGTTTCTCCATGATCTTGAATCTGGGTTGGCCATTTGACTTGTTTTGGCCAATGCGACATTAACAAGTATAACACAAGCTGAGGCTTGAAAAGATCTTGTTTACTGAAGTCTGCTCTCTTGTTGAATTTGGAACTCTGAGACCACCATGGAAACGAGTCCAAGTCAGTCTGCTGGAGGATGAGAAACAAAATGGAGGCACTCAGGTCAACTGCCTGCCAACCACTGCCAGCTGACCCACCATATCATCATGATGCGGTGAGGAGAGATAAGCAGAGCCAGGTCAGATTGGAAAAAGTGCCCAGCCAACCCAGAGAATCATGAACTAAATAAAAGATTGTTTTAAACTATTAAATTTTGGCTTAAAGCAAAATATAACAAATACAACCTCTTAAGACTGTAACTGTAGAGTCGTGGCTCAAATCTCCTTATAACAATTTTATTCTCATTACTCTTTGCCCTGTTTTAATTTCTGGGGATGTAAAAATGGTCTCCCACCAAGATACTCTCAGGTCAACTTGCACTAAAGGGGTATGCCAATCCTCAATATAAAATACAAACCACATGAAGTTTTGCCAAGATGGCGGAGTAGAAGGATATGAACTCACCTTCTCTCACTAAAACAACAAAATCATAACTAACTGCTGAACAACTATCAACAATAACAACAACAAAAACACTGGAACCTACCAAAAAAGATACTATACATCCAAAGACAAAGAAGGAGCCACTTTGATGTGGTAGGAGGGGTGCAACTGCAATAAAATCAAATTCCATACCTGCTGGGTGGGTGACCCACAAGCTGGAATATAATTATATCAAAGTGGTTCTCCCACAGGAGAGAAAGTTCTGAGCCCCATATCAGGCTCCCCAGCCTGGGGGTCTGGCATCGGGAGGAGGAGCCCTCAGAGCATCTGGCTTTGAAGACCAGTGGAGTTTGATCACAGGAATTCCACAGGACTGGGGGAAACAGAAAACTCGACTCTTGGAGGGTGCACACAAGGGCCCATGCACACCAGAACCCAGGGGAAAAAGCAGTGACCTCATAGGATCCTGGGCCAAAACTACTTGCCAGTATTGGAGGGTCTCCTGTGGAGGCAGGGGGTTGGCTGTGGCTCACTTCAGGGACAGAGACACTGGTGGCAGTAGTTCTGGGGAATACTCATTGGTGTGAGCCCTCCTAGAGGCCACCATTTTCTCACTAAGACCACCCAACAGCCTTTAGGCTCCAGTGCTGGGACACCTCAGGCCAAACAACAGGGCTGGAAAACAGCCCCACCCATCAGCAGACAGGGTGCCTAAAGTCTTCCTGAGCCCACAGCTTCCCACTAATCACACGTCTTAACATGGCCCTGCCAACCAGAGGGACAAGACAAAGCTCCACCCACCAATGGGCAAGCACCAGTCCCTGCCACCAGGAAGCCTGCACAAGCCTCTTGGACCAGTCTTATCCACCAGGGGGAAGACAGCAGAAGCAAGAATTATAACCCTGCAGCCTGCGGAACAGAAACCACAATCACAGAAAGCTAGACAAAATGAGATGGCACAGAAATATGTCCCAGATGAAGGAACAAGATGAAATCACAGAAGAACAACTAAATGAAGTGGAAATAGGCAATATACCGAAAAAAGAATTCAGAGTAATGATGGTAAAGATGATCCAAGATCTTGGAAAAAGAATGGAAGCACAGACTGAGAAGATACAAAAAATGCCTAACAAAGACTAGAAGATCTAAAGAACAAACAGAGATGAACAATTCAATAACTGAAATGAAAAATACACTAGAAGGAATCAATAGCAGAATAAATGAGGCAGAAGAATGAGTAAGTGAACTGAAAGACAGCATGGTGGAAACCACTGCCATGGAACAGAACAAAGAAAAAAGAATGAAAAGAAATGAGGACAGTCTAAGAGACCTCTGGGACAACATTAAACACACCAACATTTGCATTATAGGGGTCCCAGAAGGAGGAGGAGAGAGAGAGAGAGAAAGGACCTGAGAAAATATTTGAAGAGATAACAGCCAAAAACTCCCCTAGCATGGGAAAGGAAACAGTCACCCAAGTCCAGGAAATGCAGAGACTCCCAGGCAGGATAATCCAAGGAGGAACACACCAAGACACATAGTAATCAAATTGACAAAAAATAAAGACAGAAAGAAAGTATTAAAAGCCACAAGGGAAAAGCAACAAATAACATACAAGGGAATATCCATAAGGTTATCAGCTGATTTTTCAGCAGAAACTCTGCAGGTCAGAGGGAGTGGCATGATATACTTAAGATGATGAAAGGGAAAAACCTATAACCAGGAATACTCTACCCAGCAAGGCTCTTGTTCAGCTCCAACAGAGAAATCAAAAGCTTTACAGACAAGCAAAAGCTAAAAGAATTCAGCACCACCAAACCAGCTTTATAATAAATGGTAAAGAGACTTTACGTGGAAAAGAAAAGGCCACACATAGAAAAAAGAAAATTATGAATGGAAAAGCTCACTGGTAAAGGCAAACATATAGTAAAGGTAGGAAATCATCTACGCAAATATGATATCAAAACTGGCAATTGTGAGGAGAGTACTAATGCAGGATATTGGAAATGCATTTGAAATGAAAAGACCACCAACTGAAAACAATCTTGTATATATATAGACTGCTATATCAAAACCTCATGGTAACTACTAACCGAAAATCTACAGTAGATACACACAGAAAAAGGAAAAGGAATCCAAACACAGCACTAAAATTAGTCATCAAATCATAAGAGAAGAGAACAAATGAGGAAGGGGAGAAAAAAGACCTGCAAAAACAAATCCCAAACAATTAACAAAATGGCAATAAGAACATAGATATTGATAATTACCTTAAATGTAAATGGATTAAATGTTCCAACCAAGAGACATAAACTGGCTGAATGGATACAAAAACAAGATCCGTTTATATGCCGTCTACAGGAGACCCACTTCAGATTTAGGGACACATACAGACTGAAAGTGAGGGGATGGAAAAAGGTATGCCATGCAAATAGAAATCAAAAGAAAGCTGAAGTAGCAATACTCATACCAGACAAAATAGACTTTAAAATAGACTGTTACAACAGACAAAGAAGGACACTACATAATGATCAAGGTATCAATCCAAGAAGAAGATATAACAATTGTAAATATATATGTATCCAATATAGGAGCACCTCAATATATAAGGCAACTGCTAGCAGCTGTAAAAGGAGAAATCCACAGTAACAAAATGATAGTGGGAGAATTTAACAATCCAGTTACATCAATGGACAGATCATCCAGACAGAAGATCAATAAGGAAACACAGGCCTAAAATGACAAATTAGATCAGATGGACTTAATTGATATTTATAGAACATTCCATCCAAAAGCAACAGAATACATTTTCTTCTCAAGTGCACATGGAACATTCTCCAGGATAGATCATATCCTGGGCCACAAATCAAGCCTCAGTAAATTTGAGAAAACTGAAATCATATCAAGCATCTTTTCTGACTACAACACTATGAGACTAGAAATCAATTACAGGAAAAAATCCTGTAAAAAACACAAACACATGGAGGCTAAACAATATGTTACTAAATACTCAATGGATCACTGAAGAAATCAAAGAGGAAATCACAAAATACCTAGGAACAAATGAAAACAAAAACACAATGGTCCAAAACCTACAGGATGCAGCAAAAGCAGTTCTAAGAGGGAAGTTTATAGCAATACAATCTTACCTAAGGAAATAAGAAAAATCTCAAAGAAACAACCTAACCTCACACCTAAAGCAGGGAAAGAAGAACAAACAAAACCCAAAGTTAGCAGAAGGAAAGAAGTCATAAAGAACAGAGCAGAAATAAATGAAATAGAGATGAAGAAAACAAAATCAAAGATCAATGAAGCTAAAACTTGTTTCTTTGAAAAGATAAACTAAGTTGATAAACCTTTAGCCAGACTCATCAAGAAAAAAAGGGAGAGGGCTCAAATTCACAGTTACAAATGAAAAAGGAGACATTATAACTGATATCACAGAAATACAAAGGATTGGAAGAGACTACTAGAAACAACCATATTCCAATAAAATGGACAACATAGAAGAAATGGACAAATTCTTAGAAAGGTAAAACCTTCCAAGACTGAACCAGGAAGAAACAGAAAATATGAACAGACCAATCACAAGTACTAAAACTGAAACAGTGATTAAAAAACTTCCAACAAACAAAAGCCCGGGACCAGATGACTTCACAGGTGCATTCCATCAAACATTTAGAGAAGAGTTAACACCAATCCTTCTGAAACTCTTCCAAAAATTTGCAGAGGAAGGAACATTCCCAAGCTTATTTTATGAGGCCACCCTGATAGCAAAACCAGAGAAAGATATCACAAAAAAAGAAAATTACAGGCCAATATCACGGATGAACATAGATGCAAAAATCCTCAACAAAACACTAGCAAACTGAATCAACAATACATTAAAAGTATCATACACCATTAAAAAGGATCATACACCTAGATCAACTGGAATTTATTTTAGGGAAGCAAGGATTCTTCAATATTCGCAAATCAATCAGTATGATAAACCACATTAAGAAACGGAAGGATCAAAACTGTATGATAATCTCAACAGATGCAGAAAAAGCTTATGACAAAATTCAACACCAATTTATGATAAAACCCTCCAGAAAGTGGGCATAGAGGGAACTTACATCAACATAATAAAGGCCATATGTGACAAACCCATAGCTAACATCATTCTCAATGGTGAAAAGCTGAAAGCATTCCCTGTAAAATCAGGAACAAGGCAAGGATGTCCACTCTCACCACTTTTATTCAACATAGTTTTGGAAGTCCTAGCCATGGCAATCAGAGAAGAAATAAAAAGAATCCAAACTGGAAAAGAAAAAGTAAAACTGTCACTGTTTGCAGATGACACGATACTATACCTAGAAAACCCTAAAGATGCTACCAGAAAACTACTAGAGCTCATCAGTGAATCTGGTAAAGTTGTGGGATACAAAATTAATACACAGAAATCTCTTGAATTTCTATACACTAACAATGAAAGATCAGAAAGAGAAATTAAGGAAGCACTCCCATTTACCATAGCATCAAAGAGAATAAAATACCCAGGACTAGACCTACCTTAGGAGGGAAAACATCTGTACTCTGAAAACTGTAAGATGCTGATGGAAGAAATTGAAGATGACACAAACAGACATATACCATGTTCTTTGATTGAAAGAATCAATACTGTCAAAATGATTATACAACCCAAGGCAATCTACAGATTCAATGCAATCCCTATCAAATTACCAATGGCATTTTTCACAGAACTAGAGCAAAAACTTTAAAAATTTGCGTGGAAACACAAGAGACCCAGAATAGCCTAAGCAATCCTGAGAAAGAAAAACGGAACTTGAGGAATCAGGCTCCCTGACTTCAGACTATACTGCAAAGCTAAAGTCATCAAAACGGTATGGTACTGGCACAAAAACAAGAACAATGCAACAGGATAGAAAGCCCAGAAGTAAACCCATGCACTTATGGTCAATTAAGCTATGGCAAAGGAAGCAAAATATACAATGGGGAAAAGACAGTCTCTTCAATAAGTGGTGCTGGAAAAACCGGACAGCTACATGTATAAGAATGAAATTAGGGACTTCCTTCATGGTCCAGTGGGTAAGACTCAGCACTCCCAATGCAGCGGGCACAGGTTCAACCCCTGGTCAGGAAACTAGATCCTACATGCCACAACTAAGTGTTCGCATGCCACAACTAAAGATTTCACATGGTGCAACTGAAAGATCCTGCATGCCATAACTAAAAGATCCTGCATGCTGCAACTAAGGATCCCGCATGCTGCAATGAAGTCCCCCATGCTGCAACTAAGACTCAACGCAGCCAAATAAATACAAAAAAAAGCTTTAAAAAAAGAATTAAATTAGAACATTCTTTAATACCATACACAAACTAAACTTAAAATGGATTAAAGACCTAAATGTGAGACCAGATACTATAAAACTCTTAGAGGAAAACATAGGCAGAAATCTTTGACACATCACAGCAATTTCTTTTTTGATCCATCTCCTAGAGTAATGAAATAGAAACAAATATAAACAAATGGGACCTAATTAAACTCAAAAGCTTTTGCACAGTAAAGGAAACAATAAACAAAATGCAAAGATAACCCACAGAATGAGACAAAATATTTGCAAACAATGTGACCGACAAGGGATTAATCTCCAAAATATACAAACGTTTCATGCAGTTCAATATCAAAAAAACAATCCAATCAAAGAATGGGCAGAAGACCTAAAGAGACATTTTTCCAAAGAAGACATACAGATGGTCAACATGAAAAGATGCTCAATATTGCTAATTATTAGAGAAATGCAAATCAAAACTGTAATGAGGTGTCACCTCACACCAGTCAGAATGGCCATCATCAAAAAGTCTACAAACAGGGCTTCCCTGGTGGCGCAGTGCTTGAGAGTCCACCTGCCGATGCAGGGGACATGGGTTCATGCCCCAGTCCGGGAAGATCCCACATGCCACGGAACGGCTAGGCCCGTGAGCCATGGCCGTTGAGCCTGCCTGTCTGGAGCCTGTGCTCCGCAACGGGAGAGGCCACAACAGTGAGAGGCCCGCGTACCACAAAATAAATAAATAAATAAATCTACAAACAATAAATGCTGGAGAGAGTGTGGAGAAAAGAGAGTGTGTACACTGTTGGTGGGAATGTAAATTGATATAAACACTATGAAGAACAGTATGGAGGTTCCTTAAAAAACTAATAATAGAGCTACCAAATTATCCAGCAATCCCACTTCTGGGCATATATCTGGAGAAACCCATGGTTCAAAAGGATACATGCACCCCATTGTTCACTACAGTGCTGTTTACAATAGTCAAGACGAAGCAACCTAAATGTCCATCAACAGACAAATGGATAAAGAAGATGTGGTACATATATACAATCGAATATTACTCTGCCATTAAAAAAGCATGAAATAATGCCATTTGCAGCAACAAAGATGGACAGAGAAACACAAATATCACATGATATAGCTTACATGCGAAATCTTAAAAAATGATACAAGTGAAATTATTTACAAAACAGAAACAGACTCACAGCCTTAGAAAACAAACTTATGGCTACCAAAGGGGAAAGGTTGGGAGTGATAAATTGGGAGTTTGTGATTGGCATATATACACACCACTGTATTTAAAACAGAAAACCAACAAGGACCCACTGTAAAGCATAGGAAACTTCAGTCAGTATTCTGTAATGGGGGCGGAGTCAAGATGACGGTGTGGGAAGATGGGGAGTTCGCATCTCCCCACAACTAGGGTGTCTGCGGGATGCTGGTGGGGGACCTCGATACCCAAGGAGATGGGAGGAATTCCCAAGCAAACCGGTAGGACGTGGGGGGACTGAGAGGAGAGAAGAAGTCGAGGCCAGACAGGACCAGTGCCCCTGAGGGGTGGCTGAGATACGGGAAGGGTTCCCATGTCTGGAGGGACCCACAGGGGCTCGGATAAGGGGGGAACATGCCCAGCGTTTCCCCTGCCCATTGGGCAGGGGAAGTCTGCCCAGCTCTTAGGCCTGGTCCATCGCCCTCAGAGGCCCCCTCTGGGCCACGTTGGTCCTGGGAGCATAAGACGGAGGCCAGGGGAGAACAGGAGAGGCAGGCAGGAGGGGCCTTCCAGGACCAGGGGGGCGGGAGAGGAGCAGAGGGCATTTGCCCCGCCCACTCAGGCCCAGGAAGCCTGCTGGGCTCCCAGGTGGGGTGCCCCACCCTCTGAGACGAGAGGCACAAGGCACGCCTGGGCCCCTTCTGTTCCGTTGAGCCTAAGCCCCACACCCCCACACCCCCCAGGGCCTTTTCCAGCCCTGTGGGTCCTAAGCATAGGCCCCACCCACTGCCCAAACCCCACCCCTGCTTAGGTCCCGCCCTCCACAGCGGAGGCCTTTTCCCCATTTTTTTTTCTTTTTCTTTTTTTTCCCCTTCCTCCTCTTTTTTACTACTGTCATACTGTTGTACCTTCTGGTTATTGATTCATCTATATTTTTATTTTTATATTCTTTCTAACATACCTGTCAGTTTCCTAGTCTAATTTTATTTTTTACTTTGTTATTGTCCTTTTTTTTTTTGCCACCCCACACGGCTTGCTGGATCTTGGTTCACTTGCCAGGGGTCAGGCCGAAGCTCCTGCAGTGGGAGCTCCAAGTCCAAACCACTGGACTAACAGACAACCTCAGACCCCAGGGAATATTCATCAGAGTGAGGTCTCATGGAGGTCCTCATCTCAGCACCAAGACCCAGCTCTACCAAACAGCCTACAAACTCCAGGGTTGGAAGCCTAAGGCCAAATAACCAATAAGACAGGAATACAATCCCACTCAAAAAAAAAAAAAAAGAGAGACGGCAAAAAAATACGTCACAGATGAAGGAGCAAGGTAAAAACCTATAAGACCAAATAAATGAAGAGGAAATACGCAATGTACCCGAAAAAGAATTCACACTAATGATAGTAAATATGATCCAGAATCTCAGAAATAGAATGGAGGCACGGATTGAGAAAATACAAGAAATTTTTATCAAAGATCTAGAAGCCAGAAGGGAATGGCAGGATATACTTAAAGTGATGAAAGAGAAAAACCTACAATCAAGATTACTCTACCCAGCAAGGACCTCATTCAGATTTGACGGAGAAATAAAAAGCTTTTCAGACAAGCAAAAGCTAAGAGAATTCAGCATCACCAAACCAGCTTTACAACAAACGCTAAAGAAACTTCTTTAGGCAGGAAACCCAAGAGAAGAAAAAGACCCACAAAAATAAACCCAAAACAATTAAGAAAATACACATCAATAATAACCTTGAATGAAAATGGATTAAATGCCCCAACCAAAAGACACAGACTGGCTGAATGGATACAAAAACAAGACCTATATATATA
>NW_006772405.1:1048172-1058575 GCF_000442215.2 Lipotes vexillifer | reverse complement strand
ATATATATATATATATATATATATATATATATATATATATATATATATATATATATGCATGCTGTCTACAAGAGACCCACTTCAGGCCTAGGGACACCTACAGACTGAAAACTGAAGGGATGGAAAAAGATACTCCATGCAAATGGAAATCAAAAGAAAGCTGGAGTAGCAATATTCGTATAAGATAAAACAGACTTTAAAATAAAGACTGTTACAAGAGATAAGGATGGACACTACATAATGATAAAGGGATCAATCCAAGAAGAAGATGTAAAAACTATAAATGTTTATGCACCCAACACAGGAGCACCTCAATACATAAGGCAAATGCTAACAACCATGAAAGGAGAAATCGACAGTAACACAATAATAGTAGGGGATTTAACACCCCACTTACACCAATGGACAGATCATCCAAACAGATAATAAATAAGGAAACACAAGCTTTAATTGACACAACAGACCAGATAGATTTAATTGATATTTATACAACATTCCACCTGAAAGTGGCAGAATACACTTTCTTCCTAGGTGCACACAGAACATTCTCCAGGATAGATGACATCTTGGGTTACAAATCAAGCCTCGGAAAATTTAAGAAAACTGAAATCGTATCAAGCATCTTTTCTGACCACAATGCTAAGACACTGGAAATTAATTACAGGAAAAAGACTGTAAAAAACACAAATATATGGTGGCTAAACAGTGCACTACTAAATAAGCAAGAGATCACTGAAGAAATCAAAGAAGAAATCAAAAAATACCTAGAAACTAATGACAATGAAAACATGATGACCCAAAACCTATGGGGATGCAGTAAAAGCAGTTCCAAGAGCGAAGTCTGTAGCAATTCAATCTCACCTCAAGAAACAAGGAAAATCTCAAATAAACAATCTAACCCTACATCTAAGGCAACTAGAGAAAGAAGAACGAAGAAAACCCAAAGTCAGTAGAAGGAAAGAAATCATAAAGATCAGAGCAGAAATAAATGAAATAGAAATGAAGAAAACAATAGCAAAGATCAGTAAAACTAAAAGCTGGTTCTTTAAGAAGATAAACAAAATTGATAAACCGTTAGCCAGCTTCATCAAGAAAAAAAGGGAGAGGATGCAAATCAATAAAATTAGAAATGAAAAAGGTGAAAGCACAACTGACATTGTAGAAATACAAAGGATTATAAGAGACTACTACAAACAACTATATGCCAATAAAATGGACAACCACGAAGAAATGGACAAATTCTTGGAAAGGCACAATTTTCCAAGACTGAACCTGGAAGAATTAGAAAATATAAACAGACCTATCCCAAGTAATGAAATTGCAACTGTAATTAAAAATCTTCCAACAAACAGAAGTCTAGGACCAGATGGCTTCACAGGTGAATTCTATCAAACATTTACGGAAGATCGGACAACAATTCTTCTCAAATTCTTCCAAAAAACTGCAGAAGGAGAAACACTACCAAATACATTCTACAAAGCCACCGTCACCCTGATACCAAAACCAGACAAAGATACCACAAACAAAAAAAATTATGGACCAATATCACTGATGAATATCGATGCAAAAATCCTCAAAAAAATACTAGCAAACAGAATCCAACAACATATTAAAAGGATCATACACTATGATCAAGTGTGATTTATCCAAGGGATGCAAGGATTCTTCATCATATGCAAATCAATCAATGTGATACACCATATTAACAAATTAAGGAATAAAAACCATATGATCGGGCTTCCCTGGTGGCGCAGTGGTAGACAGTCCACCTGCCGATGCAGGGGACACGGGTTCGTGTCCGGGAAGATCCCACATGCCACGGAGAGGCTAGGCCCATGAGCCATGGCCGCTGAGCAGCTAGGCCCATGAGCCACGTGCCGCGGAGCGGCTAGGCCCACGAGCCATGGCTGCTGAGCCTGCGTGTCCGGAGCCACAGCAAGATCTTTTTTGACCCACCTCCTAGAATAAAATAAAATACAAAATAAAAGACAAAAATAAACAAATTGGACCTAATTAAACTTAAAAGCTTTTGCACAGCAAAGGAAACCATAAACAAGATGAAAAGACAACCCTCAGAATGGGAGAAAATATCTGCACATGAAACAACTGACAAAGGATTAATCTCCAAAATATACAAACAGCTCACGGAACTCAATATCAAAAAAGCAAACAACACAATCCAAAAATGGGCAGAAGACCTAAATAGACATTTCTCCAAAGAAGACATACAGATGGCCAAGAGGCACATGAAAAGATGCTCAACATCACTAATTATTAGAGAAATGCAAATCAAAGCTACAATGAGGTATCACCTGACACCAGTCAGAACGGCCATTATCAAAAAATCTAGAAACAATAAATGCTGGAAAGGGTGTGGAGAAAAGGGAACCCTCTTGCACTGTTGGTGGGAATGTAAATTTATACAGCCACTATGGAGAACAGTATGGAGGTTCCTTAAAAAACTAAAAATGGAACTACCACATGACTCAGCAATCCCACTATTGGGCATACACCCTAAGAAAACCATAATTCAAAAAGAGACATGTACCACAATGTTCACTGCAGCACTGTTTACAATAGCCAAGACATGGAAGCAACCTCAATGTCCATCGACAGAGGAATGGATAAAGAAGATGTGGCACATATATACAATGGAATATTATTCAGCCATAAAAAGAAACAAAATTGAGTTATCTGTAGTGAGCTGGATGGACCTAGGGTCTGTCATATATAGTGAAGTAAGTCAGAAAGAGAAAAACAAATACTGTATGGTAACACATATATATGGAATCTAAAAAAAAAATGGTTCTGAAGAACCTAGGGGCAGGACAGGAATAAAGAGGCAGATGTAGGGAATGGACTTGAGGACACAGGGAAGGGGAAGGGTAAGCTGGGACAAAGTGAGAGAGTAGCATTGACATATACACACTACCAAATGTAAAATAGACAGCTAGTGGGGAGCAGCCGCATAGCACAGGGAGATCAGCTCGGTGCTTTGCAATGACCTAGAGGGGTGGGATAGGGAGGGTGGGAGGGAGGCTCAAGAGGGCGGGGATATGGAGATATATGTATGCATATGGCTGATTCACTTTGTTGTACAACAGAAACTAACACAGTACTATGAAGCAATTATACTCCAATAAAGATGTATTAAAAATATATTCTGTAATAACCTAAATGGGAAAAGAATTTGGAAAAGAATAGATATATGTATATGTAGAACTGAATCCCTTTGCTATCCACCTTTGCTGTAACACAACATTGTAAATCAACTATACTCCAATATAAAATAAAAATTAAAAAAATACAATGAAATAAAAACCACACAATTAAAATATACTCCATATATGCTTCTATAAATAAATTAGGGAATATGAATATGAGATTTATTTGCTCAGTGAAGAGTCCAGTTAGATCCTGGGGAAGGAAATTTGCAACTTTAATGATGGCAGAGGAAGTCAACAATCTCAGATACATGAGGCTGAAGTTTAGCAGCAGATACTAAAATGAACAGATCTGGGGGTTTCAGCTGACCTTAAATTCAATATACATCAGTGGTGTGAAGTGGCTTCTCGGGAAGTTCATTCAGTATCAGTCACATTAAAGAAATGTAGTCCTTGCTGTATTTGGCAGACCTTGAGAAGTATGGTCTGTTTTGGGCAGTAGGCTTCAGGGATGATAGTGACAAACCAGAACGGATCAAGGAAGAAGACTTCAGGATGATTATGCAAGTTGGAACCATTTCAGATGAGGCCCATAAGGACCTGCAATATAACTGTGTATGTGGGGCAGACCTGGCTACAAGTATGTGAAGGGCAGCCACCGGGAAAAACAACCACAAAGAGCTCATCAAACCCCATGAGGACAAATCTAAAACCAAGTGGAAGTTAAAGGTTTGAGGTCAAACATTTTCTAAACTCACAGAGCAATCCAACATCAGAATGGATTCTCTGTGGAACAGGAAGCCTGGAAGAGAAGTTCAAGAAGTGGAGGCTGGAGTGGCATTAGACAGGGACACTGGGGAGGGAGTGTTGTCCTGTTTGGGCCAGAGGGCTCTCGGGGCTCCTTCAGCTGATTCCCTCTTTTCCTGCTGCTAGTGAGCCTTCTTCCTTCGGGAATGCTTAGCTGGGTTGAGCTAAGGTTTTATAAATTAGCCATGGGTAAGCTGTCACAATTAGAGGTAACGCAGCGTCCATCTGCTCCCAAATCGCAAACCTTACTGAAGTCGTACCTTCTCCCTTGTGAAACCTAACCTCTGAGGATTGTCACACTCACGTCAGAGCCATGCCACATTTTAGCCATGACAGCTTTGCTCTTTCATTGGCTCTCAAACTGATTTATAGGCACAAGCCAGTAGTCTTCTCAGATGTGTAAGATAAGCTTGCAGGATTGCCTTTTTCCTTCTGGGTCAGTGCTTCCACTCTGGGGTCACCAGGCTCCCTTTCTCCCCGCCGGTATCCCACCGCTTCCCTCACTCTACCCTCCCTCTTCATGCCATGCCGCTGAAGGGAGAATTCTCATTACTGGCTCAAGGAAGGTCATTTTAGGCCTTTGCAGGTATCTCAATTGCCTGTGTCCGTTCTGCTTGCCCCATGGCATGTCCTGGGGTGAGAGCATGGCGAGGAATCTGAGAAGGGTGTTGGGAGATCAGGCCTCCTACCTTGACAGGTGAAGCATCTGATGTGGAAATGGTTATTGTGGACGCGAACCACCTCCCCTTTGCAGGTGTCTCCACATCGATAGCACTGGATGACACTGGAGCTGCCCCGGGGATTGTAAGGATTCTGCTGATAAGGAACTGTAAAGAGAAACAAAGAGATCACCATCCAGAAGGTCCTTATTCTTTAAAAAGTCTGCCAAAAGAAATGATTATAATCTTAACTGGCAGAAAAAGCAGAAAGGGTGAAAATGATTAGCAAAATACCTTCAATACATCATCAGGCTGAGTATGCCAAGCTAAGACATCTTTAGAAGGCGAGTGGCATTAAGATATGAGTCCATAAATCTCCTAAGTAGGCAGAGACTTATGAGTGAGCATAACCTTTTCTTGCAATAATGGAGGCCAAATTCAAAAATGAAGAAAAATAAAAGAGGAAGTTGAGTATTCCAAGGTAAATGATCCAGAAATACTATTTCTTGGGAGATCTCTGGATCAATACCAGGCCCCAAACAAAGGGAATTTAGGTCTTGCCATTGACTCCTGGGTCTCAAGGAAATGGGTGGCTGACTCTGCCTCCAAATGGCCTTTTTGTTGAGCAAGATACAGCCCCTCTCGGCACCTCAGTTTATACATCTATAAAATGATGGACAATGGTAGCTGACTTTCTATAAAGGCATGAAGGGAGGCACTCTAGTTGGAAGGAAGTTGATGAGGCAACTCACCATACAACTGCCTTTGAACAGCACTTTCCATAACATTGAGAAAATGTCACATGTGTATACTTAAGAATAAAGAGCTGTTGGAGACTATGAAGGGGCTGAAGTCACTGGGCTTGCAGTGCTATGGTCAGCATTTGATGATGCTGTAGACCTATACTTACCTTTTGAGGTTACTGATCTCTTGCTTAGATTTTCTCATGGCTACTTTTCTAGATTTCCTTTCCCTGAAATATACTTTGCTTGACCATTCTATAAGCTGGTCATCTAGCATTTAATAACAGTAGGCACCTGCCTAGAACATAAAATTTCAGGGTTGGAAGGGATATGAATAGCTGTCTGGTCCAACCGCATTATATATAAACTGTTGAGATAACTTTGCCAGTGAGGAACCCAATCTTCTCTCTTGGAGGAAGTCCCTAGGGGCCCCAGGGAGAGAACCACTCAATTCCTCAATTTTTACTCAAGGCTGTAGCAATAGTCCACAAACTTCTGCTCATACCCTATTAGGATAAGGCTCACTTTTGTCCTAACTATAAGGATGACCACTTGATTGGAGGCGAATTGGTGTCTAGCATTTAGACATGTAGACTTCCTGGCTAAACTCTGAATAAGCATAATATAAGTTAACCTGGACTCACAGAAACCTTGAACTGCCAAGGAACCTAGAGGTCACCTAGTTCAAGGGTTCTTGACCTAGTGTGGTAGTTGTTGTGGCTGTTCACTGAAATTTCAATCTTTTATTCTTGGCACATGGTGTCTTGCTTGGCAATGAAATGTGAATGGAAATTGTGTCACTTCCAACTGGAAGCCCTAGGAGCCAGTATGGTATCTGCCATATTGCCTTCCTATAGCCCAGCAGCCAGTGATACCCCCAGATGGTGTGCAGGATGCATCAGCTTGGATCCCTGGCTGAGAAGTCCTGGAGCAGAGCTCTAAGCTAACCCAGGATGAACATCTATCATGAGCCAGGAGGAATATTTGATGGCATATCTTCTAAGATTTTTTTGTTACTGTAGCATACCTGACTGATACACCTGATATCTAATATTTCTCTCTAATGAAATATAAAATTTGGTATTATATACATTATCCTACAGCTTTTTTCAGATTCTCGAAGATGATCTCCATAACTGATCTCATCCACCCTCCTCCTTTTAAAGTCAAGGCACAGGAAAGCAGGACTTTCAATTACCTCCCACATCTTGAATCATAAGTGCACGGTAGGGCAAAGAGCTGGTTGCTTAGCCCTGAAATTACTATTGCTGACAACTTTGCTACCTGAGGTGGGAGAATAATATCTTTCTTACAGTCTTTCTCTCAAGGAGTTCATGTCCCTTATTTAACTCTTTTTTTTTCTGTCTTAAATTTAAGACAAAAGTTAAATGAGTTAGCTAGTTAACTAAAATATTAATTCACTCAGTAAATGGGTTAATACATGTAAAGCATTTCAAAACGTGCATGAAGTGCTCCACAAATGTATCCAATGCTCCACTGGTATCATGACCATCACATCCTCCCCAGAGCTCAGAGCAATCTTTCTCCACCCCCAGAATGTCCACAAACATTCTCCTTAATCCTGTCTCTTTTGCTTCTTTTTCTGATTCCTGCTTAATGTCCCCGGGAATATATTTCACTCTCCCGTCTCCCCCCTCCCCCCAATTTTGGAGAAAAATATAGATTCTATTTATATGAGCAGTGTAATGATCTACTACTGCTAAGGGAAACAAAGCCGTGAGTCTGAAAATAAAATAGGAATAGTATAATCATCACCATCAATAATGAGAGCTCTTGAAAGTATCCAAAGTCCCTCCAGAATCACTACGCAAACTTTCATCTACCTCTTCTAATTGATCCCACCTTATTGCTCAAGAACCAGCAAGATCAATTAAATTTTTCATAATTTGATTTTCTGGGGAGATGGATTAGTGATCATGGTTTTCAGTCAAAACTCAATCTTTGAACCATTCAAATGAAAAGCCATAAAATCAGAGTGAGGGGATGGATTGGGAAAACAGACCTTCTGGGGCAGAGTACCCATGGTCTCCCAGCCCTAACTCTACTGCTCTCTTCAGGATGAGGGTACTGTTATGGTGATGCTGACTGTGACCAGAGTCCACAAATGTCTGACGTTTATAAATAGTCCCATAAACAGAAATGCATGCATCGTTGGTGTGAGTTCTTCCAGATTGCTGATGTAAGCCGTGACTATAAAAGGTCAGCGGTGTAGCATGATTTGAGCTTACGGACATGTGAAGACCTATCCTTATCCAGACGGTGCCAATAGGAACTCTGGGGATCAAGGGAAGCTCCACTGAGATATGCCACATCTGCTCTTGTACTGGAAGCCACCTCATTTTCAATAAGATTTTGTATTCTCAGTTAAGTCAGCAACTTAATCTAACCTTATTATGTGTGTGTATGGGGGGGGGGGGGCGGGGATATCTCTTCCCTCCAATCTATAAAACCCTCTGAAACTCTAAAATTTTACTGTTGATTTTCTGCTGGTTATTATTTCCATTAATTTTTACCTCAAAGTACTAAAATTCAGTAATGTGATTTACAATATTTATCTATGGGCAAATGTCTTTTGAATTCCAA
Source organism: Lipotes vexillifer (assembly GCF_000442215.2). NCBI lineage: Eukaryota > Metazoa > Chordata > Mammalia > Artiodactyla > Lipotidae > Lipotes > Lipotes vexillifer. The sequence continues at coordinate 1,050,598 of NW_006772405.1, read as the reverse complement.
ATTGACTTATACATGAAGTTTTAGACTGCTTTGTGTTAGGAACTGCCTATCCTTGAGAGCAACATTTGAAAGCAGGACATTAGTTCTTCAAAGCCTCAAAGGACATTAGCTCTTCTCACTTGTGAAATAATCCATGAAGTTACCATGTTTAGACATATGGGTCATGTGCTATATTTCTAAAATGCATGTAAGGAACCTCTGGCTTCTGTTTCATGTTAGTTGGCCAAAAAGTGTACCCAGGAGAGTCATTCCCAGTTACTAGTCCTTAAGCGGTGATGTCCAAAAGAATTTTCTGAGATATGGAAATGTTCTATATCTACGCTGTCCAATATAATAATCACTAGCCATATGTGGCTGTTGGGCACGTGAAATGTGGCTATTGGGCACTTGAAATGTGGCTAGTGTGACTGAGCTACTGAAATTTTAATTTAATTTTAATTAGCATAAATTTACATAGCAATAGCCACATGTGACTAGTTGTTGCCATAGTGGACACGATAGCCTTATAGTTTCACAAATGGAACTCGCATTAAGAATGAAGAAATTAAACTTGGTTGAATCTTATTTATACAAAAATAACATGTATGAATTAATTTGGGAATACCACCTCAGACTTAAGTTATTTCTTTTTATCCCTTAAGAGTTTAAAAATTGTATTTAAAAATAATTTGCAGTAAGAACCAGTTACACACACATTCACCCATCCTGAATTTGATCTGGAGACAAAAGGTTCTGCGCAGTGAAATAAATACTGATTGTTTTTTAAAAGGACAATTTTTCAGGCACTGTAAGACTGAACAGTCTTAATCTTTCCAAGAATAAAAGCAAGATAATCAGTTGACAATGGCTATCAGTATACTTTTTAAAAATAAATTTATTTATTTATTCATTTATTTAATTTTTGGCTGCACTGGGTCTTCCCTGCTGCACGCGGGCTTTCTCTAGTTGTTGAGAGTGGGGGCTACTCTTCGTTGCAGTGCGCGGGCTTCTCACTGCGGTGGCTTCTCTTGCTGTGGAGCATGGGCTCTAGGCAAGGAGGCTTCAGTAGTTGTGGCATGTGGGCTCCATAGTTGCGGCTCATGGGCTCTAGCGTGCAGGCTCAGTAGTTGTGGTGCATGGGCTTAGTTGCTCCGTGGCATGTGGGATCTTCCTGGACCAGGGCTTGAACCCATGTCCCCTGCATTGGCAGGCGGATTCTTAACCACTGTGCCACCAGGGAAGCCCCCAGTACAATTTTTTAAGAAAGAAAATCAGCTGGTCAATGACTATGAGATTAAAAATTAAGGGTCTGGGGCTTCCCTGGTGGCGCAGTGGTTGAGAGTCTGCCTGCCGATGCAGGGGACGCGGGTTCGTGCCCCGGTCCGGGAAGATCCCACGTGCCGTGGAGCGGCTGGGCCCGTGAGCCATGGCCGCTGAGCCTGCGCGTCCGGAGGCTGTGCTCCGCGGCGGGAGAGGGCGCAGCAGGGGGGGGGCCCCCGAAAGGCAAAAAAAAAAAAAAAAAATAATAAAAAATTAAGGGTCTGAAACATTAAGTATCCTTCTACATGCTTACCAAATCTTTAGTGTTCTAAAGATGAGAAAATACATCTTAATTCCACAACTAAATTTGCAAGTAAAGCTCTTCCCCAAATGTTACCAAAATAATTTAAAACTGCTGGAACAAAACAACATATTGGAAGGGGAGGGGTTACTGGCCCCTCTGAAGTTAAAAGGAGCACGAGAGTTGAACAATAGCAGGAAACAAATTCAGCATCCAGTTCCTCTACCTGGCTGTTCCTCTCTCCCTCTGTCGTTCCTCATCTTGTGTTTCTCTCTCTGATAGGTAGTGCTGGGGGTAACCTCTCTGCAGTCACCTAGTTGTATACAGGATTGGGCAAATCCTGTAACTTCTCTGGCCTTAATTCTGTCCTTAGCCACCAAGGAGATTGGACAAAATGATTTATAAAATTTCCTCCAATTGAAAACTGGTTCTGTCTCTGTGTGTCCTTTGCTGTACATCTTTCTTTCCCTCCACCCTTTCTTTTCTCCATTAACTTTCTCCCGCTTTTAAACTAGACTGTGCTGTATCTTATCAGATTTATTAGTCTCTCTTAAAAGCAGATGATGGCATGATTCCTGTCTCATAAACAGTGCGACCTAAGTTACGTTCTCTTTACTGATGTAGTGCCTGCACCATTTTTTTTCCTCTTCTGAGGGTCACTTAAACTTGTAGATAAAAGTGTTCCCACATTCTAATTGAGTCGTCTTTATAAAATGGTCTTTAAAAGGTAGAAGCACCTATGCAAGGCTGGGGTATAATGAAAAGAGTGACAAAACTGATGTGGAGACAGTATAACAACTGTGAATAATTGGCCGGAAGTGTAATAAAAACAGTGGAGCTTCTGTCTGAACAGTGAAACATCAAGCAGAGCATCAACCGGTTCAGC
>NW_006772405.1:1024561-1048162 GCF_000442215.2 Lipotes vexillifer | reverse complement strand
ACGGGTTCAGCAATGAGCTCGCAACAGCCTGGGGCCCAGGAAAACAACCGGGTACAGCAGCTGTCACATGCCGCCAGCTCCCAGAGTACCCTTAGTGTGTTCACAGGTATTCGCTAAAGACCCAGGAGGAGACTCAAGTGAGGATCCAGGCATTTCACAGGTAGAAAGCTACCCATCTGAAAGGTTAGGGTGGGGTCTGGCTATAAGAGTTATCTGGTAGTTCAGAAACAGGCCCTTCAATTTGATTTTGGAGTTGAATCAGAACACACGGCACTGATCCTGTTTCCTGTGTAAGACCACAGAGATGTGGGATCCCTGTGTGGGAAGTGGTGCAAAGAAGCTCACGGCACAGAGGTCAAGGGTGTAGATGCTGGAGTCAGGAGGCTGTGTTTGTGTCGCAGCCCTGCCACTTGGCCAAGTTATGTGAGACCAGTCTTAGTTTGCTCATCTCTAGAGTGGGAATAACTCCGGTCATTTGTGAGTATTAAATTACCTAAGCAATATAAAAGTGTTTAGTACACTGCTTGGCATGTCACTTGGGCTCCATAAGTATAAGCAATAGTTAATATTAAAGAATCTTCAAAGCCATGTACCCCTACCTCCTACTCAATGCAAGAGTTCTTTCTAAATTACTACCCCTACCAGCTCTCCACTGAGCTTTGCTTGAACATTGTCAAATCCGTTTTTGGACCAGTCCAGCTTGGGCAAAGGTTTTCTGGTTTTCTCTCCCTGCTGTCAAGAAAAATGCCCTTGGCTGCAGCCCATTTCACCAAAAGCAACCTCCTTTTTTCTCCCCCATCTCCAAACTCTCTGTTTATAGGTTTGAGCTGCAGAGGTGGGTGGATGACATGCTTTTGATATATCCTGCAGAGGAATGTGTGAATTGGGTGTTTCCCGTTGTGGGAATGAGAGGCTATGATCTATGTTTTCCTGGGGTGGTGTATTTTGGGCACATCTGCTGTTTCCAGGGGGATGTGTTAGCGTGCTTGATTGTCTGTGCATACTTCGAGTGAGTAATTTGTTTTCTGAAAACTCTGATAGGGAGACGGTGAGAGCTGCTTTTGGTAACCCCGAAGGGTCACACACGTGTCATCTCATTGTGTCATTACATCTATGTTCCTCATGTGAATACCTGGAACCAGACTCTTAGAGCTGAGGTTTAACATTACAACAGGCGGGCTGGGGGTCAGTGTTCCAAGATGCAGAAGCATAGGAGAGAGTTTGGAATGGAAGACATGCATGAAGAAACTAGAGGGGCAAATGCATAAGGGAAAGTCTGGGAGGATAATAACAGATAATATTATTCCATTAGGAACTGTGCTCAGCAATTTACATATGTCATCTTACTGAGTTTTCATAATTCAAGAGGAGCTATTATTATTATCTTTATTTTTCAGATGAGGAAATGGAGACCCAGAAAACTGAGGTCATTTGTCCAAGGTTACACGGTTAGTAAACGGCAGAGGCAGGATCTGGACTCAGGAAGTCTGACTCTAGAACCTGTGCTCTCACCGCTAAGCCCTACTACCTGCCATGCAGAAGAGCCAACAGTGGCTACCTCTGGGGAGGGAGTAGCCTCTGGGGTGGGGGCAAAAAGGGTATCTAATTTTTTTCCCTCAACAGTAATCATCCATTGCCCAGTTGAATACACACACGCACACACACACACACACACACACACACATATACACACATGAATTTTACAAAGATTTAAGAATAATGATGGAGGGTACTAGCATACAGACCAGGAAACTGGGAACAGTAAATCAGCCACTCTGGCAGACGATGAGGAAACTGTGATTGCTGCCCCGGGGCCAGGGGATATCAGCCTTGAGCAGCTTCTCTGGCATGGGCAGGGACAGCCTGACAGGTGGGCATCTGGGTGCCCTGAGACAGGCAGGCTCTGCAGGTGCTGGCAGCTGCAGCAGAGCAGAAGCAGGCGCTCTCTAGGAACCTCACAGATGGCCCCGGCCTGGCCACAGTTTCCCATGTCAGCAGATCAGTAAAACAGTCTGTCACCCCAAGACGATGTTGTAAAACCTTTGCTGCAACAGAAACTCCTCCATAGCCTCCCTCTGCCAGGCTCCACAGCGTGTACCATGGTCATGGCGTGCAGCTGGCAACACGGCGCGTGCCGCCTTCCTCAGCAACGTGTTGTCAGGACATGTGTCAGAACTGCATGCTCTTGGCCAGACAGACTGCTCTTGCTTAACAGCCAGCTGCCACGCTACAGCTACAGCAGAGAGGACCTGGGCTAGACCCAGACGGCCTTCCCCAGGGTGAACATCATGGGCCAGGAAATCTGAGCTGAGGTCCACAAAGGGATTGATGTGTTTCTCACTTGTTAGTGAAGTCACTTGATAAAATGAGAACTGCATACTCGTCACTCCTTTTGCAAATTCAGAAAGTCGACCTGGGTGTAATGTCATAGAATTAACTTTTCACTTTTTTCTATATTAATCTCATTGTAAAAAACTCAAAACTGTATACTTCCAATTGAATTCAATCAAACACTTTAAGATAAGAGAAAAACAAACTCATTTCTTTCTTATAACTCAACTTGGTTCCTATTTCAAGACAAGCAGAAACTAAGTTTCGGTGAGTTTGCCCCTCTGCTCCCCCACCCCGTCCTGTTCACTGGGGCTTGTGTCCCCGCCTTGGCTCAGAGGGCAGGTGCACAGGGCCTCTTTCTAAGGACCCAGTGAGACCCATGTTCTCACTTCTTTGAGATTCTCCTCCCCACCTGTGAGCCAGGCAATCAAGTCTGTTAGCTGTGAGTAAAGGAGCCCTTTCTGCCCTCCCTAATTTACGGTTTCTCTGGAACATTTAACTTTGAGATAAATCCTTCCTGATCTAAGGGCACAGACGTCTGAAATCCAAAAGCCAAGAAGTGACCCCTTTTGTCTCTGCCTTCTGCTGCCCATCCAGGCCCTGAGGCCTCGCTCCCTGAAGAGAGGGAAGGCTCAGGAGGGCTGGGAGAGGGAAATGCCAGTGAATATTTCAAAACTATCATCTTGCTACACTTGGTCATGGGGTTTTAGGAATATAATAGAGAGCTGTGTAAGAATGACTGAGGAATAGACAAGATTTGATGGAGAAAGGGAAAATTCCCAAGGTGTCTGCCAGCCCTGGCATTTTTCCCACTTTGGAACGGCTCCTGTCAATTAACACCAATTCTCTTGTCACTGCTGACTCTGTCCCTCGATACCTTTACCAAGCCCCCAGTCAGAGACTCTGGGAGCTGTAAAAATAGCTAACAGCTAACATGAATTAGGCAATTACTATGTGCCAGGCCCTGTGCTTCATACCTACCATCTCATTTAATTCTCACAACCACTCCATGAGACAAGACACCATATGATCTATTTTATATACTTTGTATTTTATGTATGGGGAATCTGAGGCATAGAGAGGTTAATTAATCTGCCTGAAGTCACACCACATGTACATGTTAGATGCCTAAACAGGCATCAGTAGGACTAGGAGAGGCTCAGTTTTCTCTCCTCTCCTCGGGGCATCCCCAGCAGGGTATCCTTTGCTCAGCATCTCCTGAGGGAAAGGAGACCTGGCCAGGGATCCCTAACAGGGAGAACAGTGCTGCCCCACACTGAGGCCTTGTGGCACCCTTTCCACCTTTTCCTTATCTGAAAACTACTATTTGGGTTTCGTCTGGGGCCCTGGAAACCATGTTGGAAATAGAGGAACTTCAGGAAGCCAGCAATTGTCTTTGTGCTTTGAGTGACTCAGTCCCTTGGCCTCTGGGCCAGAGGTTTTAATACTTATACAATGTTTGCTTCCTGAGACTCTGGCAGGCCATCAATCTCTGATATGTTGTGGGGAAATCCAAGGAATAGCAGCTGTCACCCGGGTTCCCCTTAACTTACAGATTTTCAGTATCAGAGCAGAGAGCATGTAGAAGACATCTGTATGTCTAGAGGTTTCCCTCCTCTTCTTTTTTCAAAGCTATGAACCCTTTATTGAAGTGATGAGATGGCCTCTAGGTTATACTGATTCCATTGCAAACCATGCTTCGAATGCAAACACATGATGGCCTGGTGGTCACTCAGGGAAATCCCTCACACCAGGGTTGCTGGCATTGGATGTGGCCCTCAGACACCTTTACCTGGGATGCCTGGTGTTTGTTCTTAAATCCTTCCAGAGCACAGTTGTTCCTGAATCTTCCTTTTGCCTCCCCTCTGGCCAGCTTCTCTCCTGCGCTGCCAGGCCTTGAAGGCATGGTGTTGTGATCCCCACCTAGGGGCCTAGGGCTCCAGAGGTGCTGTGACTGCCCTGGGGTAGGGCCTGGTGTGCCACCTACTTGTGACCCCTCTCTCCCCAAGGTAGTCCCCAGGGCACCTCCTGTCCCATCTCATCCACGTTCCCACCTTCACAGATACAGCCCTGAGGCTCAGAGAAAGGAGAAACTCGCTCAGGGTCCCCATCATGCTGGCCCCACCATGACTAGCAGGAAAATGCCTTGTTTCAGATCAATGACAGCTTGCAGGGCAGGTCAAAATGAGCTGTAGGTGACACAAGTCAGGGAATTCTCAAAGCCAGCCCACCCAGCCTCAATTCTGAGAAGGTGCAGGTGTCCTGGAGACCAGACACCTCCCCCCAGCTCCCATTTTGGTGTCTAAAGTGCTTATCCCATTGCTCAAAGTTCTACAGGCTTCCCCAATGGCCTCTGCAATCATCCACTCACTAGAAGCCCCTCCAGTATGATTATACCACCAGAGGGGCTCCCCTTGCAGAAATCTGACCCGCTGATCAGGCCCTCTCTTCCCCTCGGCTGAGAGGATGTCTTACTATCATTCCACCATCTCCTTCCCCATCTCCTTCCTCTCTACCCTCCTCCCTCCCTTCCTCCCTTCCACCCTTTCTTTTTCCTTCTTTCTTTATCTCCCTCCCTCCCTCGCTTCCTCCTACCTTCCTTCCTTGTTTTTTCTTCATCTCTCTCTCTTTTTCTCCCTTCTCTCCTCCTACATTTCCTTCTTGTTTTTCTTCACCTCTCTCTCTCTTCTCTCTCTCCCTCCCTCCCTCTCTCTTTCTCTCCTCCTAAGATTTCTCTTAATATCTGGTTCTTCCCTGTCAGAGGGAACCACTTCCTTCTAGTCTTTACTCTGCCATTAACTTTTGGTGAGGTCTCAGGCAGGGCACTCCTCAATTCTGGGTCACTGTTTTCCCAACTATAAAGTGAAAGGGTTGCATTCTGTGATCTCTCAGTTTCCTTTCAGATCCAATAGTCTATACCTATTAACAGAGTTGCAACACAAAATACCTTCAGGGGCCAAACAGGTAAAGTCAGTGGAAAATCCACCCAAGGGGACCAAACTGGAGAAACTGGGCCACTGGAAGGGGAAGTTGCTACCCGGCCTCAGCGGATTATTGTCTTGCAAAAACACATCAAGGTCCCAAAGAGGCCTGTCTGTGGGAGCTGGATTCTGCCTGTGGGCCACCCGTTTGGGATCTCTGCACCCAGACAGAGAGATGACCACAAAGTCATTTCCAATTACCATCGAGAGAAGTCACATGCCCACCACATGCCTGTAGGATCTGGAAGAACAGAATTATTTCTGAAATGAGGTCTCGCAGAGCCCCAGGCTAGACAAGGGAGCACCATATAAGCATGTTACTCTCAAGGTCTCAGTGACATTACTCAGGGACAAACAGAGGTTTCCAAACTTTTTTTAACCATGACCCACTGGAAACAATTAATTTTGCAAAATGACCCAGTACACAAATATGTGACACAAATGTTTCTCAAACAAAACTTATTCTTAGTACACGTAATATGTACCGATATTTTCTTTCCTTTTTCTATTCCCTTCCATTTCAATACTTTATGCCATTTCATTAAAAAATGTTGTTTGCAACCCAATAATATGTATATGATCAGAAGTGAAAAGAATGATAAAGATTATTCTAGGTTTGCATGGTCCACTATGGTAGCCATTAGTTATATATAACTATTCAAACTAAAATTCATTAAAATATTAAAAAGTTAAAATTCAGTTCCTCAGCCACACTTGCCACGTTTCAAGTACTCAGTAGCTACGTGTGGCTAGTGGGAACTGTTTTGGATAACACAGAAAAAAAAAATGTTTTCATCATTGTAGAATGTTCTATTAGACATTCCTGATTTACAACAAGCCTTACAGTCTTGCCAATGAAGAAACCAAGGCCCTTCAAAGAGATGTATTTGAAATTGTGGACATATGGGTTGGGGACAAATGGACATAGTCTCAAAGATGTCTGCCAGTGATCACAAGAAGATTTAGGATGAAGAGTAGGCCCCCTTCAGATTTATCCTCATTATAGGATTCACAACTCAGAGTCCATCCTGCAAGGTGCTGTATCAAAACCCTAACTTTCACAGAAAAACAGAAGCAAATTTTCATTGCTCTATGGGGCATTTATGGAGTAGTTTCTGTGAGCTGGAGAGAGAAGAGGCTCCGGAACCTGTCAGATCTGGGTTCAAATCCAGGTTGTATGATATTGGGCAAGGTGCTGTGTCACTGGGCCTTAGTTTCCCCATCTGTAAAATGGGGATAATAGTATTTACCTTTCAGAATTTTTTTTTTTTTTTTGCGGTACGCGGGCCTCTCACTGTTGTAGCCTCTCCCGTTGCGGAGCACAGGCTCCAGACGCACAGGCTCAGCGGCCATGGCTCACGGGCCCAGCCGCTCCGCGGCACGTGGGATCTTCCCGGACCGGGGCACGAACCCGCATCCCCTGCATCGGCAGGTGGACTCTCATCCACTGCGCCACCAGGGAAGCCCTACCTTTCAGAATTTTTGAAAGGAGAAATAATATACATAAAATTCCAAGCACGTTGTCTGGTATGTTCTTATGTGCTAAGTCAAAGTTTGCTATAATAATAATAATGATAGTTGTAACAATTAAAAAATGAAGCTAAATATTGTGGAAATGTAAAGATTAAGTAAACAAATCTCCTATTCCAAAGGAAATTCCAGGATGGAGTAGGGGAGATTTTTTAAAAATTGTATCTCTAATGCTAAACCCAGCACTTGCTACTAGGAGGCACTCAATTCATACTTGCCAAGTGAATGAATGAATAAAATATATCCCCAAATGCTACAGTGTAAGGTACAAGTTGTTAAAGAATGAGAAAGATACAAAAATCAGAGAGATACATGAAATGCTAAGATTTTTATGAATTATTTCTGATTGGGGGAGGAGAGAGAAAGAAAAAAAATTGGAGAAAGCACCATGGAAAGATGTCATTTCTATATTTTTTAGTAGGTTGTTGATATGTGATATGTGGGTCAAAGAAGTCAAGATACACAGTAACCAAGAAAAAGAGAGAAATAAAAGATGAAAAGATAATAGGAGGAAAGACAAAGAATACACTTTCTTTTGAGATAAAAAAAATTAATAAAAATAAAGATCCTCCCTAAAAATCAACAAACAAAAGTTGCTTTTTTATCTTTAGGAGACAAAGCTTCATTCAAAGTTTCAAACTGAATTTGTACGGTCCCGGGTAGGAGGGGAATATGTTTACGTTCAGTGTGTATCAGCAAGTAGTTCTCAATTATTGTTTGGCCCATGTATCATGCCCTGCAAACTGCTTTTTTTCATCCATAAATGTAGTGGACATCTGTTGTTTTGCCTCTTCAGCATCTGCTCTCTGCTTCTTCTAGCAATATAACCTCTCTTTCCCATGGGGAACCCAATCTGTGGGTTTTAGGTGGGCTGAACCTATTCCAACACAGATTAGAAAGGAGCATGGGTCTGGACACCCAGGCAACCCCAATCTTCTTTCCATGTGATTGGCAGGCACGTGACCTAGTCCTCTCTGGGGTTTTTCTACAGGAGCTTTTGGAGAAGCCATCTGGCTTGCTAAGCCAGGAGGAGTCAGTCTAGGACCCCTGGCCCCATCCTGCCCTTCGGTCGAGAAAGAGCATCATTCAGATGGAGAGAGAATGAACAGGTCCCTGAATGCATCAGTTGAGTCTGTGGATCAAGATGGGCCTGAAGCCACTGTGCTTCTGAACTTCCCAATTATACAAACCTATATAGCTCAGTTCCTTTAAAAAAATGAGTCAGTTTGAGTTGGGGTTTCATCAATTGCAACAAATTACTTTATGTCCTCAGTTTCCATCTAAATCATAATCTGCTATCAATTTAAATTAAACAGACATTCCAGGACCACTTCATGCTGGACGTCATGTAGCTAAACATGGCCCACAGCATCTTGCTGAGGACACGATGGACCAGATGGACCTGGTCCCTGCCCTTACATGACTCACTCTCCAGCAGGGGAAACGGTGGGAAAAGTGCTTCAAGAGAGGAGGAGGATTGTAGCAGACATGATTGACGCCTTCCCAATAGCTATTCCTCTCTTCATCTGCTAAGAGAACCTCTCTCTTCTGGGGGAAACCCATTTTTGTTTATCCTCCCCTGAGCAGCCATGTCTTTCAGGAATGGTTGTGACCTTTCCTGGACTTAGAGAAGGAATCTTGATTGGTGACAACTGATTCTAGTATTCTCATTCCTTTGCCAACGGATTGACTTAGGCAAAGGCATATGATACACTCCTGGCCAATGAGACATGAGGAGAGATCAGGTGGGGTTGTGGAGTCCTGGGAAGGTTTTCTTCACTCTTCTTGGCCTCTGGAGGTTGTCTACTTGGGATGCTGGAACTGCAGCACTGGTGCCCATGATGAACTCTAAGGAGAGCCACCCAAGATAGAAAGAATCTGGGGGTTTGAGGATGATGCTGAACCTCTGAATTAACCTGCCTTGGATCTGCCCCTCTTTGGACGTGCTGTTCCGTAAAACAGATGTGTCTAGATTGTTTAAGCCACTTCTAGTTGGGGGCTGCCTCTTGCTGCTGCAGGCACTCTATGGAACCAAGGCTATGCTGTGGGGTCATCTGGGCCATCAGGGAAAGCCTCCTGGAGCCACTCTGGAGATGAACAAAGTTAGCCAAGCAGAGATGGGGTGAGACGAAGCGGTCTTACAGCAGAAGTCAGTGGTGGAAGTGAAACTGGAACAAATTCCTTCATGGCGCCATTTTTTTAAAAAAATAAATTTATTTTATTTATTTATTTTTGGCTGCGTGTGGGCTTTCTCTAGTTGCGGTGAGCAGGAGCTACTCTTCGTTGCGGTGCGCGGGCTTCTCATTGCAGTGGCTTTTCTTGTTGCGGAGCTCGGGCTCTAGGCGCGTGGGCTTCAGTAGTTGTGGCACGTGGGCTCAGTAGCTGTGGTGCATGGGCTTAGTTGCTCTGCGGCATGTGGGATCTTCCCTGACCATGGCTCGAACCCGTGTCCCCTGCATTGGCAGGTGGATTCTTAACCACTGTGCCACGAGGGAAGCCCCTTCATGGTGCTTTTTGCTGCATGAGTGTTTCTCAACGTGACCGGCTAACCACCTGCTTCAGAATCCCCTGGGGTTGGGGGGTCGGGGGAGATGGGCATGGATTGTCAAAATGCAGATTCCTAGGCCCAACAACAGACCTACTGAGTCAGACTTTAAAATTTAAACAAGCTCCTCTGGAGAGTCTTTAAAGGCTGAGAACCCTTGGGTCAGGGACCAGAAGACTCACACAATCTTTGGCACTGAGATGAGAATTTTAGAAATCCCGATATATTAACTTGTATCAAAGTGTTGTCATAGACAATGTGCCAATATTCTTCTGAGTACTACAAAATATATTTTCTATGATGTGTTTGCCAACCTTCACAAATGTTTAAGAAAGTCAATTGGCATTGAAATAATGTCCTAATACAGCTAGATTAAACACACGTTTAATTCACTCAGCCCTGGCAGATGGCCATTTCTTTTAGGAAGAGCTGTTTCTGGTCTATTATTAGTCACCCTCCTTCAGGCAGAGATCAATAACACAGGTGGCTATGCAGACAGAGAGACGAGCAAAAGTGTTCTCTCTCTCTCTCTCTCTCTCTCTCTCTCTCTCTCTCCTTCGTATTCTGAGCAGTGTAACCATGACATCGCAGAGCCGGCTTGTGATGGCGTCACTTGCCCAAACCAAAGTCAGTCCTTCAGTGTGATGAGCCCTGAAACTCTTCGTTGGCCTTCACACAGCCACTCTCATGGTCTATCCATCACTGAGCCATGCAGACGAACCCGTCATGTAGCTCTCCCATTCAGCCTCATTTCCATCTCCACCAGCTCTGGCCCAGCCACAAGTATCTCTCCTCTGGGTACCACAGTGGCCTTCCTACCAAACATCTTTTCCGCATCAGCAGTTCTCAACCAGGGACAATTCTGCAATCCTCCCTGCTCCCTGTGAATCCTATCCTAATCCACACCTGCCAGGAGTCATTTGACAATGCCTGGAGACATTTTTCGTTGTCATAACTGAGGGTGTGTGTGTGTGTGTGTGTGTGTGTGTGTGTGTGTGTGTGTGTGTGTGTGTGTGTGTGTGTGTGTGTGTGTGTGTGTGTGTGTGTGTGTGTGTGTGTGTGTGTGTGCGCGCGCGCACATTACGGGCATCTAGTTGGGAGAGACCAGGGATACTGTTAGGTATCTTATAACGTACATTATAGCTCCTCCCCATCCCAACGAGGAACTATCTGGTTCAAGAGAGTGTCAAGGTTGAGAAATCCTGCTTTAGATGGATCCCCTACATCCCACAGATCTCAGGTCTAAGCCCTTCACTGATTGCCTTAACAGTACAAACCCTACTGTTATTGGTTCTCACAGTCCTGGGTACTCTCCCTTGACTGCATTTTTTCAGTATGTACTGATATAATTAGTTGTGATTATTTGCTTAACCTCTGTTTCCTCCATTAGACTCTAAGCTTGATGAAGGCAGGGATGGTGTTTATTGAGCCCACTTCTCTAGTCCTAATGCCAAGCACAGTATCTGGCACACAGCAGATTTACAATAAACACCTTTAAAACAAATGAACTTACTCTGTGCAAATTCATATGCAATCATGAAACACAATGGTTAGTATAGGTCCTGCCTACTAGAAAATTACATTCTTGTAAGGACTACCTGAATAATCCATATTTCAAGATAACTGTTTTATAGTATAAGAAAACCACAATGGCAGCAGGTTGGAAACTTTTTGGTGTCAGGACTCCTATACACACCGAAAATATCATTGTGAACCTCAAAGAGCTTTTGTTTAGGTGATTTACATCTACTGATATTTATCATATTGGAGTCATATCTGAGAATTTTTTAAAAACAAAAAAACAGAAGCGTACATTCCATTAGCTGTCAGTGGTGACTACATCATACATCACCTCTGGAAAACTCAACTGTACCCTCATGAAAGACTGAGAGTGAAAAAGGCAAAACACTTCTTAGAATTGTTACGAAAATGTGGTTGATCCTGTGGACCACTCAGAGGGCCCCCAGGACTCTCAGGGGTCCCTGAAACATGTTTGAAAACTACTGTACTGTAGGAATCCTAATGCTATAGAGATAACTTCCTGCAGAGGAATCAGGGCAAGCTACTTGGAAATGGCACATCTGAGTTGGCCCTTACAAGATGGGAGGTATCAGGACACCAGCAGAGGCACACACCTCTTCTGCTGGCCCTGTCTACAGCTACAGTGGACAAACTATGGCTAGAGAATCAATTCTGGTCCTCTGCTTGTCTTTGTAAATAAAGTTTTATTCGAACACAGCCATGTCCATTCATGTATGTATTGTCTATGGCTACTTTCGCACTAAGATGGCAGAATTGATAGTTACAATAGAGCCCGAAGGACCTACAAAGCCTAAGATACTAACTATCTGGCCCTTTCCAGGAAAAGTTTGCCAACTCCTCTTCTTTAGAATATTTATAAAGGCAAATGTTTCAGTCAAAAATTAACTTGATGTTAAATGACAGTTTTGTTTGTACCACTCCACCCCTAAAATGGACTGGGGGTTAGTGAGTGGGTAAGGAAGGTGAGAAAGAACACACCTCCATGAGGTGGGATAAAAAGACCATTAGCTTAGTGAGCCATCCTGAGACCTGTGCTTCTAATCCTCTAACACACTGGGAGACTTAGGGCAAGTCATCCCAACCTATTTTGGGATGCTGAGGAGGGAAAACTTACCCAACAGTCAGAGCTGCTCAGAGATGAAATGAGCTGCTTTTCTAGATAGTGAGCCTCCTACATGTGGAAGCTGGCTGAGGCTGTGGCTTTACAGATAGGAATCAGATCTTTGAGAATCAGATGAATAACCGTATTAAATTAGGGAGCTTCAGTGGGTAGGAGGTCATATAAATGAGTGAGCGGACTGGAGTAAGATGAAGGGAGGGGGAGAGGTGGCCAAAGAGGCATGGTTCCTACTCAATTTTGACTGACTCCTGCCATGTGGGGACCTGAGCTCAGGGGAACCAGAAATCTAGATTTTAAACTAAAATCTCTCAGTTTTTATAGACTGGCTCAAATGTTGGAAAAGAAAAAATAAAGAAGAACAGTATGTGAGTCAAGTAAAACACATGTATGGATCATTTTGTCACCCAGGCCACTGGGATAAGACAAAGTTTAGTGCTTCTGCCACCTTAAAAATGCTTTGATACTAAGAGAATAAAAGAAATCCCTTATAGTTTATTGAGGACTTTTTGATTTTCAGTGTGTCCTGACATCTTATTTCACGTTTTTGTATTGAATAGCACAGTCAGGACCAGAACACAGGACTCTGCTGCCAAGTCTAGTGCTCAGTCCTATGGCTGCAGGATCCACTGCACCAGAAAAGAGACCTGAACTCAGCAGAGCGGGTGGAATGAAATGGAAATGGGCAGTGAAGGCGGAAGAGCTAACTAGGCTGAGTGAGCAGGGAGAGAGCTCAGCAGCAAGCTGTGCGGTAGACATGACCAGGGCGACGTGGACTAGAGAAGACAGTCCACTTGGATCCCAAGAGCAGCTATTCCACCCAGACCTTCCCTTGAATTCAAAGGCCCAGGAGCCACTGGAGCTAGTTTGATCCGGGTTTTAGTCACTTGCGATCTAAGACTTCTTACAAATACAAAGTCTTAAGGAGGGATTAAAATTTTGCATTACGATAGTGTAAAAGCAGCCTTAGACAATATGTAAATGAATGGGCATGGCTGTGTTCCAATAAAACTTTATTTACAAAGGTAGGCAGTGGGCCAGAATTGACCTTTGAGCCATAGTTTGCCGACCCCTGCTATAGCATCATTCAGTGGGCTAGTAGAATAAGTGTGTGTCTATGCTGAATATCCTGATGCCACCCATATTTCAAGGCCAGCTCACGGGTTATTTGGCTGGGTTATTAGACTAGATGATCTTAAAGATCCCTACTCACCATGAGATTCAAGGATGCTTTGGCCTGAGTTTGTCTTAAGGATTTAAAGGTAGACTCTAAGTCAAGATATGTTTGGATTGGAAAGTTTCCTCCAACAAAATGTCTCCAATCATAATTACCAGTTGTATAACTGAACATATGTTGGTGGAAGCCTCAATTCATAGTGAGCCAGTTAAAATGCACGTAAGGGACAGCTAGCAGATCTTTCAAGTTAGAGTCCAGGCTGTTAATTACTTTTGTAAAAGAAATACATAAACACACAGATGGCAACTGTAGTAAATACGTTCAACTACATATAAATATCAAAATCCAGCCCACTCCTCAAGGTCTATCTCATATGCAACATACTTTTAGGAAGATTTCCAGATTCTCCCCTCATCCTCCCTCCCAATATGAGCTCTCTTATTTAAAACCTCATGGCATGTACTTCTTATGACTAAGCAGTGGTTCTCAAACTTCAGCACGCATCAGAATCCCTGGATGTCTTGTCAAAACACAGATTGCTGGACCCCACCACCAGGGTTTCTGATTCAGGAGAGCCAGGGTAGGGGCTGAGAATTTGCATCTCCAACAAGTTCCCAAGTGATGCTCATGCTGCTGGTTTGGTGACTACATTTTGAGAACCATTCACCTAAAGCACAATCTACCCTATGATATTGTTACTTTTGTGCTTGCCTTATTTCCCTAGCAGATTGTACATTACTTGAGGAGGGATGCTGTTGATGTTCATAAACCCTGAAGTATTCTGTGGGCATGCCACAAACATTTAGACACACCCATGGGATGAGTTGAGGGGTTAAGTTTTTGGCTAGGATGAACCTGACAGCTGTTTCCTACAACAGGAATTTCTGGAGCCCACAAGGAAGACAAATGCAGCAGACTTGTTCCCAAGAAGTAACCAGTAACCAGTAAAGGAAATTTCTGTGGCTAAACCACGCTGTAATAGAATTCACAACACTGTCAAGTTCAATATTCTGGTGTAAGACCAAAACCCAAATGAAATCCATTAAATGGTTATGCAACTTTTCCTATACATATTGCAGTTCTAGGTGTGTGTGTGTGTCTAAGGTGGGGTGAAGTTGGGGTGGACAATGTCGAATAAGAGAAATACTGAATGGGACTTCCCTGGTGGTCCAGAGGTTAAGAATCCGCCTCCCAATGCAGGGGATGTGGGTTCGATCCCTGGTTGGGGAACTAAGATCCCACATGCCGAGGGGCAACTAAGCCCGCGCCGCAACTACTGAGCCCGCACTCCACAACTAGCCTGCGCAGCACAACTAGAAAGTCTGCACGCCAAAACAAAGATCCCACATGCCCCAACTAAGACTCAACATGGCCAAATAAATAAATAAATATTTTTTTAAAAAAAGAAAAAAATAGAAATGCTAAAGGTTCTCTAAATACCCTTTATAGGAAAACCAAGAATAAAATGTATGCTGGGAATCAGACTGTATTTGGAGGCAGGGTCTTTAAAGAGGTTATTAAATTAAAATGAGGTCATTAGGGTGAGCTCTAATCCAATATGACTAGTGTCCTCATAAGAAGGGAAGATGAGGTTGCACAACTCTGTGAATATACTAAAACCATTGAATTCTGTATTTTAAAAGGATGACTTTTACGTTATGCGAATCGTATCTCAATAAAGTTGTCATTGAAAGAGAAAAAAAATAAGAAAAGATGAGGATACAGACACACACAGAGGGAAGACCATGTGAAGATACAGGGAGAAGCCAGCCATCTACAAGCCACGGAGAGATGTCTCAGAAGAAACCAACCCTACTGACACCTAGATCTCAGACTTCTAGTCTCCAGAACTATCATTAAATAAATTTCTGTTGCTTAAGCCACTCATGTGTGATAGATTGTTATGGCAGCTCGAGAAAACTAATATAGACTCCAAATCATTATTTTAAATAGCATAAAGGGTGTAAAAGCTGCCAGGGAATCAAGACCATGCAAGGCCCCAGGAGTAGAAGGTGCCCTGTCCATCTACCCCTAGTTTTGGCCCTATTATCTCCAGCCTGGAGAATCCCCTCAGGTCCTAACTGGCCTCCTTTCCCCACTCATTTCTCCACACAGTCGCCAGAGTGATACTTTCAAAATGCAAATCCGATGATGCTTACCCCTGAAGTGCTCAAGTGCTCACCACTTCAGTGGCATTTAACACCATTTAATGGCTTCACTTTGCCCTTGGGATAAAGCCAGACTCCTTGCCATGGTCGACAAAGGCCTGCATGGCCTGGTCCCTGCCAGCCTCCCCCATCTCTTTTCAGACCCTCCTCCCCTCCGGCAGTAGGTGACAGTCACCTGGTTTTCTTTCTTTTCCTTCTAATACACCCTGCTCCCTCTCAACACTGGGAGACTCCCACTCCAAAACAGACATGACAGAGGTGCTTCCACATGCAGATGTGTTATAGGTCCTGAAAGATGCATCTTGAGGCAGATGGCTTTCAGTTCTTACTGCTCTTGTCCCACTGCCTCTGTCAGGCTGGTCACTGGTAGAAACTGTCTAAAGAACAGCCTAAAAGCACTATTTACAATACCCAAGACATGGAAACAACCCAAGTGCCCATCACAGAAATTGGCTTAAGAAGATGTGGTGTGTGTACATATATATACAACGGAATGTTACTCATCCACAAAAAAGGAATGAAACATTGCCATTTGCAGCAACATGGACGAACCTAAAGAATATCATACTAAGTGAAGTCGGACAGAGAAAGACAGATATTACATGATATCGCTTACATGTGGAATCTAAAAACTAATACAAATGAATCTATATACAAAACAGAAACAGGCTCACAGACACAGAAAACAAATGTATGGTTACCAAAGGGGAGAGGGATGGGGGTTGGGTGGGAGGGAGTACGGGATTAACAGATACAAACAGATACTGTACGTAAAATACTGTTCCCTGGGCTATACAGAAGCAACAAGGATTTACTGTATAGCCCACGGAACTATATTCAGTATCTTGTAATAACCTATAATGAAAAATAATCTGAAAAATATATATATATACTTTTGGTGTACACCTGATATTAACACAGTATTGTAAGTCAACTATAATTCAATTAAAAAAAACAGCTGAAAACTGTTAAAAGATTTTCAGTGTTGAGTGAGGGGAGTAGTAAACAGTGAGGCATACCGAGATTTACAAGGGTGTCCTTCCCAAACTAGGCATAGGCGAATCCTGTGACGGGCACCATTCATCTGGGAATTGTAAAAGGAGCTGAAGGGTGACATTCTGGGCCTGTCGGCCAAAACGAGTCACCTGCTCTGATGGGCATGATGAAAGGGTTCTTTTTTCTGGTCTGGCTTGCTCACTGCCCTTCCAGACACAAAGAGAAGAGCAAAGCTTCTATCCTATGGTCACTGTCCTGTGTCTCTTTTTATCATCATTTAATTATAGAGACCACACTTTCTGAATGAGATACTGAAACGCATGGTTGGATGCATGGCCTAACGACGGGATGGAATATTTGAAATGAGGACAGTTGTACACAAGGACATTAGACTCACAATGAACGGACACTTTTTACCTTGCCCCATTTACCTATAACCCAAATAAAGCTGGATTTGCTTTCTGCTCAATTTCTGTGCACAACTGTATTAAATTTTAATGACTAAAAGAAACATAGCCAACAATCAAAAGTTATAAGAAAAAACAATTCAAATATTTGCTGGCTTCTCTTTCAAAGGACAGCCAAGGGAGAAGGCATCTATTTAATAACTAGCAAAATAGAAGATAACTCAAAGGTTTTCTCATTCACTGCCTTATTTGATTATCACAAAACATGAGTCAGGTGAGGCAAAATCACTCCACCTATTTTATAGATGAGCAAACTGAGGCTCAGGGAATTGAGATTGTCCCAGACTCCAACCCAGGCCTTTGGACAGCTAGTTCAGCGAGTTTTCTTTTCTACACTTGCACACACGCATGCACAGATACACACCATTGGACTCCCTTTCACCATTCTGCATCCTAAAATACTGCTTTTTTTTAAATTTCTTGACACTAATGGCAGCAAAATATGACTATTGCCAATGTAAGTTCAAGAAATCCCCAGAGATTCACCAACATTTGATTCCCAAACCCCAGCTAAGTGTGGAGCTCAAACAAGAAGGAACAAACATCAATGGAGAATACACGCATTTTCACTCTCACAGCCTTTCTAAACTAGATTAATGCCTCAAAAAAAAAAAAAAAAATCTACCAGAATACCTCTCTTCTAGCCAAAGAGGCATTCTGTCCCCAGTCAACTCTAGGAACCCTGGGACAATAATTAACATGTGGGCCAGAGGCCCAAACTCACTGGCACAGGATAGATTTTCAGATGAGAAACAGAGAAGCCCCAAATCCCACTCACATAAAAGGCTTATTGATATTATCTGGTGAAAAGAATACAGATTGCAAGGGAGACAGCAAGGCAGATTTTTGGCTATGGAGGAAGTGGGTGGGAGGAAGGGGTAGACTTCTCTCCTATTTCAAAGCCCCTTAGATTTTCACCAGAGCATTCTCTAAGTTCATACCCTCAAGTGGACTTTGCTATTGGCTAACAAGCATTTCTCCATAGCACAGAATGATGTCGCAGAAGCCAAAATAATCCAGGTCAGCAAACATTCCAGTGGTAAAACAGGGTTTCAGAGAGCTCCCATGAGCAGATCAGCTGAGGGTGATGCCCAGGTGCCCTGGACTTGGGGCTGACTCTCAGGAAAGAAACAGCCTCAATGAGGGCAATGGCTTTCACATCCAGAAACCCCCTAAAGGTGATTTGATTATTAGAAGGAGAGAGAGGAAAGCAATTAGGGCTAAAAGGCCACATGATGGACCAGAGGTCTGAAAAGTGCCAAAGAAGAGGATGGATGTGGACACAGGCAATCATTCCACCTGCTCTTGGGCCCTGTGCTGGGCATGGGGTGCGTAGGGCCCTGGAGATGGAGGACAATGGCTACATGATAGATAGTTAGCCTGCTTGTGCTTCAGACTCTTCTCAACCTGGAGATAAATGCAGAACCCCCAGGTCACAGACCAGCAGAGGGACCACAAAGCAGACCCATAAATAGAAAGTGTCCTAGCCTTCCTAAGGACAAGATGTCCTAAGATTTCCTTGAGTCCCCTGATGCAAAAAGCTTTTCCTTAGTGAGCATGCTACAGTGATACTAGCATTATCCTGGTGTCACTTTCCTGACACCCACCGAGGCCCAGGGAAGACCTTGCTCCAAGCAGAAAGTCCTGAGTCAGCACTAACAGATTACAAAGTTCATTTGCTAATGTTAATACCATCTTCATTGGTGTAGTTATTTATTGGGCAATATTTACCGGGTAATTTCTATGTGCCAACAACTGGGGAATTTATGCTGGTGAATAAAACAAGCATGTTTCTTCTCTTTTGGGGCTTTACAATTCCACAGGAAAGATACACAGTAAGCAATAGATAATTACAAAGCGTGACAAGAAAGAAGGAAATGAATAAGGCTTGGGGAGAGACAATCTGAAGGTAAACTATTTCAGCTGAGACTGCAAGGAGGCAAGGAATCCAGCCATGGAAGACCAGGGGCCAGAACAATGCAGGTGGAGAAATAGCATATACAAGGGTCCTAAGGCTGGAAAGTACCTGGTGAGTTCAAGGAGGCCAGTGTAGCTGGAACATTAGGGCCAGGAAGAGACCTGCACAAAATCAGTTGAAGAGGAAGCTCTTGAAATGTACAATGCCTGGAAGTTCACCAAGCACTTTCCCAGGTGTGATAATAGTTGAAATAGTCCTTTGAGGTAAGCAAAGATAATAGGATAGACCCACTGAACTGATGAGGATATTAGCAGATGTCACAGAGCTAGTAGGAGAGCTGAGATTAGGAGTCAGTTCTTCTGTATCTAAGCCTAGGTCTAGGAATCTTTAAAAAGGTTATATATATATATATATATATATATATATATATATATATATAATTGGGTATAATTTACAAATAATTAAATATATAACTCTAAAATATAAAAAGTTTTGACAAATATATAAACCCATGTAGACAACATCTCAGCCAAGACAGGGCACATTTCCATAATATGGAGATAATCTGCTATAACCTTTTGCAATCAATCATTCCATCCCTCAACCAGAGGCAAGCTCTGTTATGATTTCCACCCATATAGATTAGTTTTGCCTGTTCTTGAACTTCTGATAATGGAATCATACAGTATGTGCTCTTTTTTGTCTGGCTTCTTTTACTCAGCATGCTTTTGAGATTCATTCATGCTGTGGCATGTATCAATAGTTGGTTTGTTTTTCTTTTGCTGAGTGGAATGCTTATCCATTTGTCCATAAATGAACATTTGGGTTGTTCCCAGCTTTGGGATATTATGAATTAAGCTTCCAGGAACATTCCTGCACAAATCTTTTTGCAGATTTATGTTTTCATCTCTCACGGATAAATACCTAGGAATGGAGTTGCTGGATCTTCATTAGGTGTGTGTTGAGTTTTTTTGAAACTGCCTAACAGTTTTCCGAAGTTGTACCATTTTACATTCCTACCAATAATGTATGAGGAATTTAAGCCCTTTTGGCGGGTGGAAAGAGGTGGTTTTAATTTGCTTTTCTCTGATGACTAATGATGCTGAGCATCCATTTGTAAGTGTCTGATACAATTTCTTGCCCATTTTTGCTGCTCTTAGTGTTCTAAGAAGTCATTGTCTACCTCAAAGTCATAAGATATTCTCCTATATTCTATTCTAGAAGCTGTACAGTTTTCACTTTTAGTTTATGAAGGTCTATGATCTATCTCAAATTAAGTTTTGTGTATTGACTAGTGATGGACAGGCTTGTCAAGTATAAGGATGCCTTTATTTTTATCTTATTTTTTACTTTAAAAAAAAAGTCTTTATTGAATTTGTTATAATATTGCTTCCGTTTTATGTTTTGGTTTTTTGGCCGTGAGGCATGTGGGATCTTAGCTCCCCGACCAGGGATCGAACCCTGGATCCCTGCATTGGAAGGCGAAGTCTTAACCACTGGACAGCCAGGGACATCCCTGTTTTTTACTTTTTATTGCGGCATAACTTGCATAAAGTGTATAAATCTTAAGTGTAAAGTTCAAGAATTTTACATTTGTTTCCTCCATGTAACCACATTCAGATCATTTGAGGACTTCTTTTTATCGTCAAAAATATTAGTTAGGGACTTCCCTGGTGGTCCAGTGGTAAAGAATCTGTCCTGCAATGCAGGGGAAGCAGGTTCGATTCCTGGTTGGGGAACTAAGATCCCACATGCTGTGGGGCAACTAAGGCCGCGTGCCACAACTACTGAGCCCGTGCACCTAAACTAGAGAGAGAAAACCCACGCGCCACAACTAGAGAGAAGCCTGCGTGCCACAGCGAAGAGCCCCCATGTTGCGAGGAAGATCCTGCACGCCGCAACTAAAAGACCCGACGCAGCCAAAAAAAATTTTTTAAATGTATATATTTGTTAGCCTCACTACATTAGTATTATTTTAAAGTAATAGTTATTTTGCCATATTGATTTTTCTTATACGCGTGCATTTGACAGAATATTATGCATTTGTGGCTTGGTGCACACATGGATTTGTAAGCTCCAGCAATAATGCTCTGACTCCCCAGTGGTCTGTTGCTTGCAGTTGTGGAGCAAATGCACTATTCCCTGTGGACACATGGCTCCTGTCCTCAAGGAGCTTATAATCTAAGAGGGGTGCCAGGAAATGCACATGAATAAACCATGTTGAGTTACAGCAAATGACCCATAACCATAAGAATGTTTTAAAACAGGACTGGAGGTCCAGTGGTTAAGACTCCATGCTTCCACTGCAGAGGGCACAAGTTCAATCCCTGGATGGGGAACTAAGATGCCACATGCCACATGGCATGGCCAAAAAATAAAAATAAAAAAAATAAAGAGAGACAGACAAGAATAAATAAATAAAACAAGGGTCATGGACTTCAGAAGAGGGAATAAAACCACTTCAGGAGTGGATGAGAGGAAGCTTCTGGCCTAAAAATGGCTAGGATTTTGATAAATGAGGGTAATTATATGAGGTAATTGCCAATGGGAAAAAGGGTAAAATAACAACAGCAGCAAGTGCCTTAGTCAGGATCCTTTCCATTGTAATTTACAGAAACCCAACTGAAACTAGGTTAAGCAAAACAGGGAATCTGTTGGTTCTTGCAACTGGGAGGTCTACGGGTGGGCTGGGGTGGGTAGCCTCTGCCTTCAGATCTGGCTGGATTCTGAGGCTTTACTATATGATCAGAGCTATGACGTCTTCTATTTTTCAGACAGCTTCTTCCCACATGTTGGACAGGAATGGCCACCAGAACCTCCAGAGCCTCATCTCCTCAGCTCAGCAATATCAATGGAATGAATACTTCCTCCCAGTATCTCCCTATCCAATTCCGGGGAATACTATGGTTGGCCTCTCTTGGGTCTAATGTCCACTGATGAACAAATCCTTGAGGCACAGGTAGATGGGATACTCTGATTTGCTAGTCTAGGTCATGTGCCACCCCCTGGGGTAGGGGCAGAACACCATAACTGACAGCTCATTTGTACTGTTACATGGAGTTGGGGGGAAGTTCTTGCAAGGAATCAGATGGAGAGATGATAAAACATGTTGGACAGACAGTCTGGCCATTGTATCAATACATCATTAAAAGGGAATGTGGGCTTAGAGTAGGAGATGTGAATGGGGAGCAGAGGAGGAGGAGACTTTGCTTTGGACACTGAGGCACTGGCATGGAATATTGCCTTTTATGGCTTTTCCCAAGTGGAGAGCCTCTGGCCTAAATACCAAGAGCTGTCTACTCAACAGACCCCAGGGCAGCCTGTGCAGCCTGGCATTTAGCGGTCACATGAGTCATGTAATACCAGAGTGTGAATTATGGGCTGTGCAGAAAATGAAGGCACACAGGCAATGGAGAAGGCCTTCTACAGTCCTTTCTGGGTCTATCTTTCCAGTGTAATCTTTATCATATTTGAAGTAAACTTCCTTTATAGTTACAAAGATGAACTAAATAAGAGAGATTAGGCATTTCTGTATCATCATTTTAGATTGGAATTCTAATGTTGGAAGAGGTCTTAGAGGTCATCTAGCATAAGGGTCAGCAAACTGGCCCACAGGTTAAATCCCCCTCCACCTTTATTTTTGGAAATAAATTGTGATCAGATGTCACCTCATCCGTTTGACCACATATTGTCATGGGCTGCTTTCATGCCTCAGAGACCATATGGCCCACAAAGCCCAAAATATTTACAACCTGGCCCTTTACAGAAAAAGTCTGCCAATACATGCTCCCTATTCAAGTAGGACTGTCCTCCACAACATTAATTTCACTCCTGACTCACACCTGGATCAAAAGAGACAATTCACGGAAAGTTTAGAATATAGTTTGACATATAATAAAGCCCTCCTTAAACGTTAGCTAAATAAATGTCCTGGGTTATCAGTACATACCTCTGCTCCCCTTTCCAATGGAAAGATCAAGAGGTGACTGGTCCTAACCATACCATACGTTGATTAATTTGTATATTGAAAGGGGTTTTCCGGGACTTCCCTAGTGGGGCAGTGGTTAAGAATCCGCCTGCCAATGCAGAGGACACGGGTTCGAGCCCTGTCTGGGAAGATCCCACATGCCGAGGAGCAACTAAGCCCGTGAGCCACAACTGCTGAGCCTGCGCTCTAGAGCCCATACGCTACGACTGCTGAGGTGACGTGCCACAACTACTGAAGCCCGCGCGCCTAGCGCCCGTGCTCCACAAGAGAAGGCACCGCAATGAGTAGCCCACGCACCACAGTGAAGACCCAACGCAGACCCAACACAACCATAAATAAATAAATAAATTTATGTATTAAAAAAAGATACCACTACTTAAAAAAAAAGAAAGAAGAAAGGGGGGGTTCCCCAACACATTCAAATGTATTTCACTACTTTACTGCTGTTAATCATTATTGCATGTGTGCTAAGCATCTAACACCCATTCCGTTACTCAGCCCTCCCCTATTACTCCCTTCTTGAGAGGAAGCTGAAGCTGTGTGTGAGGGTAGGGAGTAAAGCAAGTCACTGAAGGCTGCACAGCTAGTCGGTGGCTGAGCTGGAATTTGAACCCAGGCAGTCTGACTCCACAGTTCAAATGCTTATCAATTACACTATCTAAGGCGTCTCGATTTGGTCAGTAACCCAGTTTTCAAAGTATCAGTTCGCACAGTCCCAGCAATCAGAATCAGATAACAGGTCCACTTGCGAGTACAAGAGCAGTAACGCTGACAGCAATGCAGAGTGTGGCTGGGGGAACCACTGCCAGCTCATCCTCTCTGCCCCCCACGCTTCCCCTCT
>NW_006772405.1:999981-1024388 GCF_000442215.2 Lipotes vexillifer | reverse complement strand
CCCCCCCCCCCCCCCCCCCCCCCCCCCGGGTCTTCCCCCTGCCTCTACTGCCTCTGGGCGCTCCCATCCATCAGGTGCGTGTTGCCGGGGAGATCTTCCTAAATAATGCACAGCTCGGTGGCAGGGGCGGCGGGGTGGGGGGGGCGGCGGGGGGAGGGGTGTCACTGCTCAGCTCAAAACCTCTCATGGCTCCTCACTGGCCACAGACTGTAACAAATACTCCCCGGCCTGGCGTGTAAAACTCTCAGAGATCTGATCCTCCCCAGCTCCCCGGCCTTATTTCCTCACTGGCCACCTCCTCATACTCCATAGATTACAGACAACCGGACTTCCTGACCTTTCCCAAAACTCTCTGTATCTGTTTATTTTGCCCTCCCCCCAACAAGCCAGGGGCCAGGATGCAGAAGCTGTATAACAAGCGATTGTGGAAGCTTGCCTGGGAGAACGGATGAATGAGCCCATCTGGAACGCCCTTAGACTGAGTGCTACCTTCTCCACAATGTATTCCCCAGGTCTTCCAGGGGAATTTGGCCTGTCTCCCTCTTCACTCTGTCCTTCCCTCTCAGCACCCAAGAGGGTTTCGCCATATTTTAGCCACACATGCTCGTGTCTGCCCCTGGGTGATGCTGGAAGGAGGCTGCCTGAGGTCACACTCTCTGTCCTATGCATCTCCGATCCCACAGCGCCTGGCACATCGCCACGCACAGAGCAGGGATTTGTATCACTGCCCTAGTGAACAGGGGAGCAGTGCTGGGACATCCAACAGGAAACAAGACCAGCCACCCTAACCCATACTTTCCCCCCGTGACTCTCGTCACAGTAAAATGGGGAAAGACGGTGAAAAGGAGGAAGCAGGAAGGAGGGAAAAGATCCTCGGAGTCAGCTCGACATGGTTTCAAACACCTGCCCCACCACCTCCCAGTTCATGTGACCAAGGCCAGGAGACTGTACCTTTGAACCTCATTTCCCTTTTATGCAAAATGGGAGTATTAAATATTCCATGTGAAATTCATCCATTCACATATTCATTCACGGCTTCATTACTTGTTAAATATGAGATTTAGGGCCAGCGACCTCTTTTCTGAGCCTCGGTTTGCACCTCTGTAAAATGAGGATATTATTAGCATCTACCTCACAGGACTTCCGTGAAGGTTAAGTGCATTCATGTCTATGAAGAGCTTAGCACTGCGCCTGGCACACAGTTAATGCTCAACAAACATGAACTGTCATTGGCAGTCATCACTTTGTGCCAAGTGCTGTAATGAGTTTGGAGGACTCAGCAGTGAACAAAACAGGCCTGTCACAGAGCCATCATGTGGCTTATAGTCCAAAAGAGGAAAGAGACAGAAATGAAGAAAACAAGCTAATGGCTAAAACAATTACCGACTGTGGTGAGTTCTGTGAAGGATGGTGAAAGCCAACAACACAGAGGGGGACCATCCTTAGATACAGAGCAGGGAAGGGCCATGCAGGATTGTTGTAAGGATAAAATAAATACTATTTGTAAACAATTGCACTCAAATAGGCTGTAATTGGAAAAGAATGTCTCTTGATTAGGAGGAGGAGGAAAAAAAATGGGTGTGAGGCTAAGGCATCTCTGATGGGGCTTGGGCTTCTCTTTGTTTCTGAAATGCTGCCTCCCAGGTCCCTTCTCCCTACACGTAAAGGGCCCAGGCTCTGTCTCTGCCCTTTGAAAGAGGAATTTATGGTCACTTGAGGTTCCTACGCCCTATAATCACAGGCAATTCTCCTTGTAGAACATCTCATGCTGACTGTGAAAATATCTAATTATACAGTTGCCTTAGATCATCCTTGGATGGGCAGGGTCCGGATGCCTGGGCTCTTTCTCCAGATTTCAAAAAGCAGGAACAGACCTCGGGCTGGCCCTGCCCCTGCACGCTGAGAGCAGCTTGCTGTGGGAAGATTGGCACTCGGTGGAGTGTGCTTCAGGTGCTTAAAATAGATCAACTGTGTCATTAGACTATTGCAAAGCAGTCCTTTCATCGGCCCTGCTGGTGCTGGCGAGGACAAGAGATAACAGCCCATGGAGAAAGACCTGTGCTTTGCACAAAATTAAGCAGATGCGAGGAAAAAGCTTTTGAAATGATACATGCAGTAGAGAGTGGAATTCTGCCAAAAGTGGGGGTGGGCCTGTGGCACGAGCACACAGCAGTAACCACAGCACAGGGGGCAATAAGACAGCGAAGTGGAGCCTGTGTGGACCTTCTGTCTCGATGGTGGTGCCCTCAGAAAAGAGGCTACGACTTCTGGGTTGCAGGGCACAACCCAGTAGCAAAGGATCATCCATACTCTCTTGGGGACACAAAACCAGAGTGTGGGGCTAACTCCCTACTGCTCCTTCAGGGCCCTCTCCCCAGCGTGTTTCAAGTCCTCCCACAATTCCTAGGCATGCTCCGCCCTGAACGCACTGCTCAGATACAGCCTAATCAGGGTTCTGCAGAGCAGTGCTATGACCAACTCCTGCCCCTGCAGCCTGGAATCACACTGTTTGGCAGCTCACATGGCTCTGATGCCTTCAACTGAACCTGAGAGCAACTCAGCTCTCCCCCAACCATTTACTCCAATGGCTGGTGCCACAGACGTTGGGAAGTGATGGCAGTTGAGGAAGGAAGAGTTCAGGCCATGTTTGGGAAGTAGGAATGACCAGATGTGGACACAGACTGAACACAGGAGAGTGAAGGAAAGGGAAATGCAGATGAGGGCTGCTTTCTGACCACTAACTTATGTTCCTGGGTAGATGGAGTTTCTAGCAATCAACTGGGACCACAGAGTAGAAGAAGGTTTTTTTTTCTTTTAAAAAGAATAAGTTTATTAAATTTTAGTTTGAATTTGAGGTGCCTTGGAATATCCAGGTGGGCAACTTAGCAAATGGTCATAAAAATGAAACTAAGAGAGATCTTCATAAAGAAAAAGAGAGTGGGTTTTTTTTTTTTTTTTGGCGGTACGCGGGCCTCTCACTGTTGTGGCCTCTCCCGTTGCCGAGCACAGGCTCCGGACGCGCAGGCTCAGCGGCCATGGGTCACGGGGCCAGCCGCTCCGCGGCATGTGGGATCTTCCCGGACCGGGGCACGACCCCGTGTCCCCTGCATCGGCAGGCAGACGCCCAGCCACTGCACCACCAGGGAAGCCCAACATTCATTTTCTTTCCCCCCTTATTTAATTAGTGAGAATTTTTTTTTTTTTTTGGCGGTACGCGGGCCTCTCACTGTTGTGGCCTCTCCCGTTGCCGAGCACAGGCTCCGGACGCGCAGGCTCAGCGGCCATGGGTCACGGGGCCAGCCGCTCCGCGGCATGTGGGATCTTCCCGGACCGGGGCACGAACTCACGTCCCCTGCATAGGCAGGCGGACTCTCAACCACTGAGCCACCAGGGAAGCCCGAGAGTGGGTTTTTTTAATTAATGAATTGATTCATCAAGTATCTTTTGAGCACTGACAATGTACTAGGCACTGTGCTTTGCCTTCTATGAATGATTTGCTATGCTGATTTCCTCCAGAGAAATGAAGAAAAATCTGCTCTCAAGTGAAGAAATTATGTTAGCATTATCCAATTTCTCACCTTTCTTTCTCACGCAGGAGACCCCCATCATAACAGAGGAGAGGTCTTGAGTAGCCATTTAGGGTCAATGTGTGACCTTTCAGTAATTATCCCTTAGCTGGGTGGGTGTATAAACTGACCTTACTGATATAGAGCTCATGCTGTTGACTAGATGTCCTCCACTGGAGCAGGCACGTCCCATATGTCACAACAATCTCTGGAACAGTCCAGCCTCCCAGGGTACCTTCCTTTGGCTGGAATAGGTACCCAGAGCTGGGACCAGTTATCCAGAACTGCTTTCCTTTGGTCTATGTCCCACCCCACTACTAAGAGATTCCCCTGGAAGTGAAACTGACCTCTAGGAGATGGGGGTAGGACATTGTTTGCCCAACTGTATCCAACAGGATATGATCTCACCCTCTGGGAATGGGTCAGCTGGGGAAATAAGGACACGAAGCAGGATTTTGCTCACTTCAAGAGTGCTTTACGGCATGGCATTGTTAATCAATTGCTAACTCCAGACAGGACTGTCTCCTATGATGAACAGATATGCTGCAGTTTCCTCAGATCTGTGTTTGATGTTATATGGATCATCTACTAGTCTAGGGTTAAAAAATTCAAATGCCCATATATAAAATAGATAAACAATAAGGATTTACTGTATAGCACAGGGAACCATACTCAATATCTTATAATAACTTACAATAGAAAAAAAAAGAAAAAAAATATATATACACGAATCACTTTGCTGTATACCTGAAACTAACACAATATTGTAAATCAATTATACTTCAATTCAAAATAAATTCAAATGCCTACAGTGGCAAGGTAACAGAAAAATATTAAGCTGTCCTTGTGCAATGTAATAGGAAGTGGTGGCAACTGTGGCTCTCTAGAGACCAGTACATGCCCCCCTGAACGCAGGCAATTCTACTTACTGTTGTCTGTCATGTAGGAACATAGAGGCAGGGATGCAAGGTCTTTCAACTGTTTTTAAAGAGAAGCTAGAAATCCCAATTTTGATTTCTGAGTGTTTGCAAATAATTCAAACTCACTGAAAAGCTGGTGTAGGGCAGATAAAACACATCTCATCATGCTGGCCACCAGCTGGCCCATTTTGGCAGACCTGTATGATCCACGAAAGCAAGGACCATGCCTGATATATTTACTGCTGTGTCTCCAGCAACATGCTTGGCACAGAGCTGGTGGTCAGTAAATATTTGTTGAGTGAACAAATGAAAAATCCAATTCTTATTATCCATGTTGGACGTTCCCAGGAAGTAGGTAGATTGAAAAACACTACCACGACGGTAAATTCCATTTCACTGTTGAAATGCTACAGTTGTGCATAATGACCAGAATAGGGGTAAGGTGGGGAGTGTGTTTTCTGCAGACAGACTGACTGTGGAACACTGAGTCAGCACGGTCCTCTTTTCTGGGCACCTCCTACGTGTGAACACTCCCCTTCAAGTTCTCAGGGGGAGGCTCCACCTCTGCTGGTCAGAGCTGGTAAAATGAGGGTTTAAACATCAAGACTAGGTAGATAACCAATTATCAGCATCCTACACTAGCCCTGGGGAGTGGCCGGTATTCAGGAAAACTGATCCACAGGGAAATATTTTCCTTGAGGAGTCATTTTCTTAACAAACACTATGTTACGGATTTAATTGTGTCCCCTCAAATTTGTATAGAGATGTCCTAAGCTCTAGTACTGCAGAATGTGACCTTATTTGGATATGTGGTCTTTACAGAGGTAATCAAGTTAAAATGATGTCATTAGGGTGGGCCCTCATCCAATAAGACTGGTGTCCTTATCAAAAGGGGAAATCTGGACACAGAGATATGCATAGACAGAAAATGAGTGTGAAGAGACAACAGAGGGAAGATGGCCACCCACAACCAAGGAGAGGGGCCTGGAGCAGATCCTTTCCTCATGGTCCTCAGAAGGAACCAAGCCTGCTGACACTTTGATTTTGGACTTTCAGCTCCAGAACTGTGAGACAATACATTTCTGTCATTTAAGCCACCCAGTTTGTAGTACTTTTGTTTTACTGCAGCTCTAGCAAACTAATATACACTATTTTTATTCGTTTTATAAACATTTGCTATATGCCAGGCACCATTTTAAGCAATTCACAACTCAACTTATTTATCCTTTATAACAACTTTGTGAGAGAGGCACTATTACTACACCCCCTGTGATTATCATTCGAGATGAGGATCAGAGGTACAGAGAAGGTAAGTGACTTGCCCAAGCACACACAGCAAGGAAAGGGCAGGGCTGGAAGGTGAACCCAGCTGTGCCCTTTAAAAACAATTTAACTGGCAAAACACCCAACAAGTAAGAGGTACTCACACACTTCTGTTGTTTTCTGTTCTTTACAATGGTACTGGCTAATGCTGGGTACTGGCCAGTTGTTGACATTCACGACACCAGATGTTATCTCAGCCAGATAAAGCTTTTGCCAGATAGGAGTGTTGGCTCTTCAGAACTGATATCACTTCCTTTATGCAACGCAAGTGCTCTTGAAATCACATTGTGATTTGCAGAGATGTGTTATGCTCATTTTGGACTGTTTTAACATTGTTCCTTACATTATTCCTCTAACCATCCCTTAGCCTTAAGTGGTCATTTGTCAACAAGTGCTCCATTCATTTGGGAAGCACTGTTTAAAAAAAAAAACTATTCTTACGAAGTATACAATCATCTCTGTTTCATCTGTTTTGCAAATTTAGAATTTCTTTAGAGAGCATCCTCCTGTGTTTGTGTTTACAATGGATCCTTTCCTCTAGGAATTCTTAGAGTTCCTGACCTGGGCAATGACAGTAGCAGAGGAAGGTCATCGTGCTCCTTGTGCTGGGTGTCTTCAATGCTGAAATCCCTTGCCTCCCCAGATCCACTCTGCTCCCTCTCTACCCTGGGAGGCTGACCATGGTGGGCCCATCAAGCCAGAGCCTTCCTTGCCCTCTGGCTCCTGGTTGGATCGGGTACCGTAGGAAATGCAAGGGAGGAAGGAGAGAGAGGTCAGGATATTTATTCCCCTGGTTCCTTCCTTGGGGGTGTTGCAATGAGCTGGCTGCCTTCCGGGAGCCAGAGGCCACAGCTCCTACCAGGCAGTCCCTCCCCTACAGCTTACTGGGTCTCTGGCTTCCTTTTTTTTGTTTTTCCTTTTCAGGTCTGGGGGCAGGTGTGGTAAGAGTGGTAATGGGTCGCTGTTACTAGCCTCCCAGTCTTGGGCCATCCTGGCTTCTCCTTGTTTGTTTCTCTACACCCTTCTCACACACTTGCAAAGACTCCTCCTGTTTCACTCCCCTCAAATTGCACATCTGTTCCCTGCCAGGACCCTAAGACACACTCCTCTTCTCTTTCACCCTATAACTCGATCAGGGGCAAGGCCATGCAGACTTTATTTTCTAAAGCATCTTTCCCCTTATTTCTATTCTTACAGCCACCCAAATCCTGGCCATCAGACCTTTTCTGAACTAGGCTAATTGCCTCTCATCTCGGATCTAACTTCCTGCCTTGCCCTTTTAGACTCATGCCATATACAATACCAGGTTAATCATCTTCCTGAAGGCTTCCTGAAAGCCATGGCTCTCTTATGTACAGAATCCAGCGCTGGCCACAATACCAGCAAAACAGGCTAATTTTCAACTAGAGGGTTTGGCTCTTATGACACCATCATTTCAGAACTTTGTTCTACTCAATGGCCAACTCAACTTAAGATTCAACTTCATTCCCTGAGACCCACCACCACTGAGTTTCTCCTGTTATTTCACTTAATCCCCACAACAACCCGACTGGCACTACTGCCAACATTTTATAATGATAAAAATTCAGGTTGAGACATGATCTATCCTGTCCAACATTACAGAGAGACTACATGACAGATCTTAAATTTGAACTCAGGAATCCATACCCCAAAGCTTGGGCTTTTACTGCCCCAGTGTGCTGTCTGCTATCCCATGACATCTTTGTGAGGGTTATATGACTCCTTAATGCTCTCTTCAACAAAACAAAGTCTACTTCAGAAAAGTAGCTTGTTGGCATGCCAATCCCTGATAACAACCAAGGAAGGGGCCATCAGAAGAAGCCAGTGAAATGAGGGAGCATGGTTCTTGGTACCACTGTACATGGTATGCAGGATGCTCTCCAACCTCAAGGATGAGCCATCGCTGGCTCTGTGCCTAGGAAAGCCACAGGCTTCAGGAGCTCTGGGAGTTCCAACCCAAGCAAAGCACAGCATTTTACGGCACACATAGTTGACTCTGGTGCTCAGGGCCTCTGATGCTCTGGGGTCAACTCAGTCTCCCCTGGCTTTGATTCCCAGGTCTTGGGAACTCCTGGGGCCAACAGGGAATGGGAGACACTGACAGGGAATAACCAAGGACTTACTGTCGCCTAAGAAAATGCACATTAGGTGGTGAGACCCTCATGGCCCTGGGGATTATGTGAGAGCAAGGGGTCTGGGGTCAGCTCTTTTCTTGCTCTGTAGGTTCAGGAAAATGAGACCCAGGGGTGAGTGTGTGATGACACAGACAAAGCTCTGAAGGAACAGGGCCAAGGTGCACAGAGGAGAACATCATCGGCGACTGTTAGCTGGACTGGGGCTGGGAAGGTAAGGAGGGGCCATCCTGGGTGAACAGGGGTGGTGGGCAGAGGGGCTGGTGCTGGTGGCAGGGAACTTTCCAGGAGGGAATGGAAGGAGGCAAACATGACAGGAACATGGAGACTGCAGAGGCACATGTGGATGAGGTTGGGCTGTGAGCAGGGCTGGGCCACAGGGGACCCTCCAGGCCTTGCTGAGGGGTTTCCTCTCGCATCTTAAGAGCAATGGGATCTGCATTTTCAGCGAAGTGTGATGCGGAGGGTGGATGAGGAGACTGGAGGGGGCTGGAGTAGGTGAAGGGAGACCAGTTAGGAGGCTGCCTCAGCAGGTTGGGAGTCAAATAACAGATCCTTGGAATTAGATCAGGTGTGCAGGGGGAAGGAAAGGTTGGACAGTAGACCCACCCCACAGAGGCCAAGGTACAAATGATGACTCTGTTTTCCCAGAAGCCCTTGGCCCAGGGGAGGTAGCATCTCAGTACTAGCCCTGGGTGTCCCATTCATGCCTTTGGTGTCTTGTTCTCTTTGCAAGGAGCCCTCCTCCCCTTTTCCTTACTGGCTCATAGGGCTGGAGCCCACCTGTTACATTCTGCCAGGTCTGGACCACCATCCCACTCTACATCTCCAAAATTACCCATTTCTCTCACAGCCCTGCTTTGTGGTGTGCTAAAGCTCAGCTAGAATTCAGAAGAAAGAATTCTGATGAAACTAAAATGTACTCTGAGGGGTCACTGACTGGGCACTCCCCTGTTTTTGCCATCTGAGACGTGTTTCTTATTAATAAAAAAAAAAATTTACAGGGGCTTCCTTGGTGGCGCAGTGGTTAAGAATCTGCCTGCCAATGCAAGGGACACAGGTTCGAGCCCTGGTCCGGGAAGATCCCACACGCCACACAGCAACTAAACCCGTGCGCCACAACTACTGAGCCTGTGCTCTAGAGCCCGCGAGCCACAACTACTGAAGCCCACGAGCCACAACTACTGAAAGCCCACGCACCTAGAGCCCATGCTCTGCAACAAGAGAAGCCACTGCAATGAGAGGCCCGTGCACCGCAACGAGGAGTGGCCCCTGCTCGCCGCAACTAGAGAGAGCCCGCACACAGCAGTGAAGACCCAGCGCAGCCAAAAATAATAAATAAATAATTTTTTTAAATATTTACATATACTTACAAAGCAATCTCTCACAATCCTGTTTAATCATCAAGATCACACTTCCACATTCCTTTCAATTTATGACAAAGATGTGACATCGGAGAGGTTGAGTGACCTGCTCGCTAATTTCATGAAGTCAACCATGACAAGAACCACAATGACTACTGCAGTGACAATGACAGCCTGGCCACCATCGCTAACATGATGCCAGCTATGTCCCGGTTACCACTCTCTGAACTTTACATGACACATGAACAATTATCTCCATTCCACTCTGAGGTAGGTCCCATCATTCCCATTTTGCAGATGAGACAACCATGCTGAGGAACACACAGTTAATAAGTGAAAATAGGAGAACTAGAACCTGGGCCCACCTGATTGCAGGGCCCACCTGATTGCAGGCCCCGAGCTATATCAACTCTTATGAGCTGTAAGACTGTAGCCAAGGCTCCTCTTCTCCAGATGAAGTGATTAGCAATGTAATCATAAGCACATGCTTTGCCCCCACCTCAATGGTGACATCTGAATGGTTGGTTAGGCATGGCACACACTGTCGAAAATGTTATGCATCCAAGTACGTTTCAAAATCCAACAATTAGCTGCACGACTTGAAGAAGTTATTGAACATTAGCTAAAAGGTTTCACCTGTAAAACTGGAGCAATAATGCCCATCTCACAGGTTGGATGTGAGAGTCTGGGTAGACGGTGCAGGTGAAATGCATAGCCCAGTGGCCGGTAGAGTGAGGACTCAGTAAGTGGAAGTGAAAGAAAAACCGAGTAACAGTTTCTCTTAGGTTCAATTTCAGGCATGAGGATTGAGTTAAGAATTTCACATCCTAAAGGGGAGAGCATTTTTGCTTACATCGGATCACTCCAAGGACCTCATGCCAACGTTCTGTCCCTGTGACCTTATGACCCTGTCACTCCTTCACTCCTGCAATGTCTGATTTCTACCCTCTCCTTTTGCAGACTCCCAGGGTGGGGAGGAACCTCAATGATGATGAAGCCCAGCCTCTAAGCCTGAGTGTGAGTTTCTCCAGTGTGCCCCCAGGCAGCCCTTTAGAGAAGCACTTCCTCTTAGGGAACCTCAGGGGCCCCCAAGACTGTCCAAGTCACTCTGTTTATTTTCCACTACTCCCAGAAAATAAACACACTCTCCCCACTTAGAAAAAGTATATGAGGCTGGAATGGCATTTTTGTTAGTCCTCTTCTTCTGCAGTATTCAATTCTATTGGTTGTTATTTGAAAATTTAAAAAAAGTAAAATCTGTTTCCTTCTCTCAGGAATACTCAGTGTTGCTAACGGGACGAGAGTTCCTTATGATTCCAAAGAGAGAAAAAGGCAGGGTCTGTTGCTTGTTACCTCATTTCTTAGTTCCTTGAAAAATAAATGAGCCATCTTTCTCTTCTGTCGTTTAGTGAGAAAGGACTCCCATAAAAAAATTTTTCCCCTAGAGACAGTGAGAAGCGACAGGCAGTTCACATCCTTACATGTCTGAGAGCACACAGATGCAAATATGTGGCCCATTAGGTGATCAGTTCTACCTAATTTTGCTCTTTTCCTGAGCCTGGTGTGAAGCCGTGGCCCTGTTCCAGATTGTCAAAATCAAGAGGCAAAATTCTTGGGCTGTAAGAGGCAGAGGGAGTCCAGCTACACTCGCCTGCTTAGCATAGCTATGTAATACACAAAGGAAGACAGCAGAGAGATGAGTCATACAAATACATAGTAAATAAATATATTTCATTTCCATCTCCCTGGCTTTCGCTTTGTTTTCCCCCCTTCCATGCCATAAGCCTTAAAATGGAGCGAGGGTGAGGAAACTGGGTTTGGTCTGGGCACAGCCTCAGATTTCTATGGCCTTGCTTCTCAGCTCTAGCTTTTTTAGAAGAAACTTGCAGATTCTTAGATTAGAAGGACCTCTAATTCAACCCTTCTCATTTCACAGATGAGCAATTTGGGATCCAGAGAGGAGATGGCAAAGTCATAGACCCAGGGAAGTGAATGTTCCTAGGGGTTCTCTGGTTCAACAACCCCACCTGCTGCTAAATAACCCAAACAAGCAAAGCTGGTCGGGAGGCAGGAGGGGGTACTTGAACACCGACCTCCTTCCAGGTGGCACCCATGCCACCCGCCCCAGCAGGTGCCCATGGTCAAAGGGACTATACTGAGGAGAAAAGGATTGGGCCTCGTATTTCTTACTGCATTTCTCAGCAGCTGAGGCTCAGCCCAGCAGCAAAATGTCTGGTGCTGGCTCTGCAAAGCAGTTGCTGCTTCTGGGATGTTAAGAGACCTTGGCTAAAGGACTTGTCTCTTTTCTCTCATTCTCATGATGGCTAAAGAGCCTGCAGGTGTGTGAAAAAAATCAGCCCTGTGTCCCTGGGGCTGCCTGCACACAAGAGCAGGATATTTCACAGTCTCCAGACCCAAAGGTGGCTTCCTGATGATTTGTTTATCAAACTGCTCGTTCCTATCCCACGGCCTGCCCACATCCACTCACCCACCCACCAGCCCGAGGCCAGCCTCCCTGCTCCTCCCGGCTCCAGGACAAGCAGGGCCTTCCTTGGCTTTCCAGCTGTGAGGCCAGAGGTCTCCTCAGAGCCCCCCCGAGTCAGACAATGGCCACACTACTGCTTCCGAGGCCTTGCCAGGCATTGCTAGAAGGAGACAAGCAGCCTTCCCCACACAGACAAGTGGCGCTGCCAATAAAACATGAGCACATCATCATGAAAAGCCGGAGCCACATCCCTGTGCCCAGGAGGGAGCACAGAAACGACCAAGGAGGAGTCTGGGGGCCATGTGTCCCCCCCGTGCCAGGCTTCCTTCCTCCTTCCAGGCAGCCCCAGCGCCGGCTCCTGCACCTCCCGCCCCCACCCTGTTCCCATGGCAAAGAAGAGGAGGACCCACTTACTGCTCGTGTTCATGGTGATGCCTTTGCACTGGGTCTTTCAATACGGAGACTCCAGATGCTTTTTAAATCTTGCGATCTTCCGACCTCACTCATCACCTGGGGGTGAAAAGGGCAGTCCAGTGTCAGCTCTGTAACCTCAGGTGCTCTCTCTCTTTCTGCTGTCCCCCTCTCAGTCTGGGCTGTAGCCCCTGGCCTTGAAGGCGAGGGGGCTAATAGGCGCAGGTGAGAGCAGCAAGGAGGAGGAGGCAGAGAGGACGCGGGCGCCGGGTCCGTCCGCTCCTGGGACCCGACTGCCGGGCAGAAGCAGGGCTGGCAGCGCCTGCTCGCGCGCACCCCGACTATTGCAGCCCGGCGGCTCGGGAGCCCAAAGGGGGTGTGGACCACAGGGAGGCAGGGCGGGGGCAGCGCGCGGGGCTCCGGGCTCCGCTGGGCAGGGCGTCCCCACCCGGGCGCCGCGAGCAGCGACCCGCCCCAGGACCCACCTCTCGGCCAGCGTCGGGAGCCAGAGGCCCCTGCCCGGGCCCCTGCGACCGGTTCATGAATCCTGGTCCTCGTCTGGGGTCTCGAATTCCAAGGCGAGCAAAGCGAAATAGGAGAGCTCGACATCCATGATGCCGGCTCTCGGGGTGGCTGCGCAGGGGGCGCGGCCGCTCGCTGCTGCCACCTGCTGGACGCGTCGGCGCGTGTCCAGGCCCCGCCCCGCCCGGGCTTCTCCCTGGGTGCTGGGCTGTGAAGGGGGACGGATGGGACCCTGTGTCCTGCGGCCAACAAGGGGGTGCTTGAGCGCTGTTTCCCTCCCTTGATTCTGGGGTCTAAGGACTAGACCATGATAGGAAAATAGACCCTGTATCGGGAGGGGCTGTGAAGAAAGGATTGGCTTTGCAGGAAGACAGTGTTCACTTCCAACTCTGCTTCTCACCAGCTGGATGTAGTCTGGTCTTGAGCAGGTGACTGCTGTCTCTGCCTCTTCGTCCCCAAGTGTAAAAGGTGGCGACTGGACATGTGGATAAGAGATTAGGGGTTCCTCCAGTCTGCTAACTTCTGTC
The DNA here is from genome assembly GCF_000442215.2 of Lipotes vexillifer. Lineage (NCBI taxonomy): Eukaryota > Metazoa > Chordata > Mammalia > Artiodactyla > Lipotidae > Lipotes > Lipotes vexillifer. The sequence goes on along the minus strand of NW_006772405.1, from coordinate 1,011,117 downwards.
CCTACCTCCCCCTTCATACCCCTTATCACTGACCCATTTGTTACAATAATTTTAATCATGCCTCTTCTCCATGAGAATATTAGCTCCATCAAAGTATGGGTCTTGTCAGTTGGGATCACTGCCAGGCCCTCAATACCTAGAAGAGCACCTGGCACATAGTGGGTATCAATAAATATTTGTTGACGGAATGCCCCAGGTCTCTGCTGGATCGAATGTCGTGCAGCCCTCCAGAGTAGAAGCTCCAGGAACCCCCGCCTTGAAACACCTCCCTGTCTGAGGCAAACAGCAGGCAGCAGGTGTGTACCCTCATGACTCAACCTCACTGGCTCACCCAGTTTTGTATGGCCAAAAGTTTTCTTTTTCCTGGAATCAGTTTCTGTAGGTGTGTATTAAAGAGACCTAAATTCTGATTCTCTTGGTCATGGTGAATTCAGTGAGGTGAGATTTTTTACATTCCCCTGACTACTTGCCCTGTCACCTTCTGAACCTAGTGCGTGGTCACAGAACCATGATTTTGGAGTGTAAAAGAACAAGACTGAAAGGACACATAATCCCTGTCTATACCATGTCTCTGGTTAGAGCACGGGTAGAATAAAAAAAGCTGTGAACACTCACACCCCCAATTTGTAGACAAGGAAACAGTGGGTCAGAGAGGCTGAGCCACCTGCCCTCAGACACACAACATGTGGTGGCAGAACTGGACTAGAGCTTCTCATTTCTAGGTTGGTCCCTTGTGAGAGTGTCACTGCATCAGAGTCTGAGAGGCCAGGGTAAGCGTAGGTGGCCACCCTCTTAAAACTGGGGAAAGAACATCTTTTAGGTAAATACAATATTTCTACCTTACACAGGGTGAAAAACTTTGATATGGCTCAGGACCCCAAGATGTGACAGCCATTAAAGGATCTTTAGACAAATTGAAGGGTCAATGGTTGAAACACGTTTTGATAGCTTATTAGGAGTTGTTGCCAATGGAGGGGGAACCGCCTCACAATTTTGTTTGTATAGTAATCACCTGAGAGATCTGCAAAAATGGCTCCTGGTTCCCTTGCTCTGCATTTTAAACAAGCATCCCAGGTGATTCACCACTCTTTGCTACTGAAAAGGCCTAGAAAAACTGAAAACATAGTAGTGCTTAATACATACTTAAATGATTCCCAAAGATCTCTTTAGAGACCCCCTACATTTTCAGATTGAGATTCTTTATTCAATTCCCAAGTTACATGTAACTTGCTAGGTTCTAATTCTTTTTTGCCCTGGGAGAAAGTTCAGGTAAATTTAATATGTAAAATTAAGACTTTTCAGTGAACATATTTAGTTATCACCCAAAACCTCAATGTTCAGAACTTTTCAGATTTCAGGTTTACATAGTCAAATAAAAGCATATCATTCATTCAGCAGTCATTTATTGTGTGTCTACTCGGTGCTAGGCCCTGTGCTGGCAGCTGGGTGTACAAGAAGACAGACAAGGACCCTGGCCTCCTGGAGCATAAATCTTTGGGGAGGAGTGAGGATAGACAGTAACTAACTAAGCCAAGTGTGAATTAGGTAAACAAGACGGTGGCTTGGTTAAGAGCTCAGGAGCAGTTTCCAGCCTGGCTGATTTTCAGTCTTAGCTCCATCGTTTACTAGCAAGAGACTCAGCCTCTATAAGCCTCAAATTCTTCATCTATAAAATGGTTATAATATGGTACCTACCTCATGGATTGTTGTGTGTATGATAATATTCAGTGTAATGCTTGGCAAATGAAGACGATGTATGCTAATTATTAATATCATCCCTCATTTATACCCACCCTCAGAGACAGTCCTGTCATTTTCTACTCATGTAGAACTTTTGGGCTTTTCCATAGAGTGGTGGCCATGAAAATATGCCTCAGAATTTTCCAATTACAGGGGGCTTAACTGACCAGTTATTCTTGTCTAGGGTTCTTTTAATACTACACCCAGCTGGGTGCTGATGAATTCAGCTCTTTGGAGAGACCATTGGTCCAGTCTAAAAGCTCCAATTAGCTTCTGTTGGGGAAACAATCTTATCTTCCCTGCGCAGTTATTAGGATAGGAAGAAAAGGGTTAAAAGAGGCTAAAAAAGCAATACCCGTGAGGATGTCCACAACAATCAGAGGCAGCCGGGAAGGACGCAGGAGGAAGCTGGGGGTGGGATCCTTGGTGGAATCAGCTGTGAAAATCATCAGGAAAGCAGAATCTTGGCTCTGCCCTCACAAGAGAATGGAGCTGAGAACCGCAGAGCAGAGGGTCCCTTTGTTTGGAAGTTTGTTTTGAACTTTATGACTCCAGAATGGAGATAAACAAGTCTCACTCAGGCGAATGCTCCTGGTGTTGGAAAACCAGGTGGCAAAACCATTGGGAGACAGATAGTGGGAAAGAGGAAAACTTGGGGGCTTCACCCAGGCCGCTGCCCCCATTATGCTTCTCTTCTCCTCAAAGAGCCCCCTTCTTTCCTGACTTCCTGTCCCTAACTGGGGTGGTCCCTGGCTCTCCTCTCCACTTTCTGCCCCCTCATTGCTATTATTGCCTAACACGGCCCTAGGCCCCAACTTTTCTTTCCAGTTCCGTTTCTCTTGTTCCCATCCAGCTCCATCCTATACTTCTGTCCTCCACATCAGGCTGCCCCCCTCACCCCATTCCTGTGCTGCTCCTGGCCATTCATGAGTACACTCTCATCCATCCTCATTTTGAATACAAAAATCCTTCTGGCCTATGAGAGGTGGGAACAGTGGGCAAAGATAGATACTTGTGATCTGATAGTTTCTACTTGCCATCCCTAGACTATTTGAATATCCCTCCAAGAGGGAGTACTATACTTATTTTTATTTGAAAAATAATATGTAGTTTTTAATGACATGAGACAGATCTACATGCAGTAGTGAGGGAAGAGTTTCACCGTATGTGATTAAGTAAGAAAAGAAAATTGCAGAAAAATATATACAGTATGTCCTTCTTTAGGATAATGTATATATGTGGGTATATTGTATTATATATGATATAATACATATATAATGCAGAGAACATACAGCATATGCAAAATATATCATGTAAAATAGTTAAACCATCTTTTCCACAAATGGGATCCTATATAGGTACTACATATACATAGATCTATAATGCATAGAGAAAGACCTGGAAGGGCACACTCCTAATTACCAGGCCCTCGGTTCAGGTGAGCTTTTGGATTATGTAGGTTTAACAAAATCATTTGGACACGTGTAAGACGAGAGATTTTGGCAGTAATTTATGTAAAGAACTAAGGTATGCCTTCCTTTTTTAGTTCATTCATTCATTTGTTCATTTATTCAACAACTTCTGATTGTTTATTCCATGCCAAGCACTGTGTGGCCAGGAACAGTGGGGAGGACACAATACATAAACACACAGACTTATTATTGCAATCTGCAAAGTAAGAGAAGAGGGGGCAATCATGGACACTAAGGGATGGTTGTCTCCCTAACAGGTGACATTTGAGCTGAGGCTAAAGAGGAAGGAACCGCCATCATGATTTGGTGTAGGGCGGGGGGAAGGAGAGGGTGCAGAATTAAGCGGCAAAAGAGAATCACAGGTCCGGGGGGAGGCAGGACAGGACACAAGTGATGGGTCTCAAGGCTTCTTTGTGGAAGAGCTGAGTGGAATGCAAATAGTCAAGACCACGTTCAGGATTAATGGACCTGGAACGGAAGTGGCTCCACTGGGCTGGGAGGTTGGAGGTCCTGCTTACAGTCCTGACGCAGCAGGATGTGAATTAGCCTGGAGGCGGTGGAATAAAATGGTTTGAATTAGAGTCCTGACTCTGCTCTTCACAGCTGTGTGACCTTAGGGAAGTGACTTAACTTCTCTAGGCCATAGCTTCTTAGCATGTAAAGCTGAGATTATAGCAATACCTCCCTCACTGTGAGCATCAACAGCAATGACAGATATAACGACTTAGCACCGTGTCAGGCATCCAGTACGTGCTCATACACCTGGCTCTTATTTGCTTTGGAACAACCAGACTGACTTGTAAGGTGACACTCTCTGGGCCAGAGTTTCTACATTTACAAATGGAAGACTGGACCACATGAGTTCTGAGGTTCCTTTCACTCTAATGCTATTGGTTCTAAGCATTTGTGTGTCCTGTGGTTGGAGTTTGGCAGAAGGTCTGACCATGTTGTAGGCTGGTGCAGGGACCCTTGATCCCCCAGGTTTGTGATGAGACCCAGGTCTGAGTGAAGAGTGGTCTTCCCCCCAGGAGATGTGTGGTAATTCCTAACCCCATGTCTGCACCTCTTTTCTTCCTGGGGGAGCTCCCAAAACTAAGTGGAATTGGCAGGACGCAGGCCTGTTTTTCTGGTTGAGACAGCTTTGTGATGGGGGCCATGCTTTTCCTCTTGTTCCTCATATTGTTTTGTGGAGAAATGTTAAAAAAGAAAAAAATCAAAGGGGTTCCTGAGGTCTTTGGGAAGCTTCTGGGGGGAACAAAGGAACTGGCTTTGAGATCAGAGTGTCGGGGGCTGCAGCGCTGGCTGCGGGGGGCTCCGGGCAGACGGTCCCACTGCAGGGTTCTGCTGAGGCCTCAAGCTCACATCCGACCACAGCTTGAACCTCCTTCCTGACAGCCACCCTGCCGGCAGAAGCAAGGAGCTGGGGTGAAGCCAGCTCCGGATGGGAATCTGGGAGACATGAGAGCTGGACTCAGGCCTGCCGTTCCCTTGGCCAGCCTTCTCTGGGCTCAGTTTCCGTGTTGGTACAACCTAAAAGGGACCTCAGTGAACCTATCCTACTCTTCCACTTTACGGATTAAGAGATTGTTTTACCCAATTATTATTCACCAATAATTTCTCTTCTGCCTACGGTTCTGCTGGTAGTGCCCTCTTCTGCTGTGCTTCCCTTAGATAAAGTCAGTCATTTCCTTAAGATTCCCTCAAGTCTCATCTTCTCCTGGAAGTCATCCTCTGGGCTCAGATCAGTCATTAAGGGGGCCCCCTTATCTTAGATCCTCCCTCCCTTTGGCTCCCAGCACAGAGGGATTCCTTGGCCTTTCAGTGAGTTTGTCCATCTTGGAAACTGCACACATGTTGTTTGTTCCCTATACCTGGTTTGCTTTTCTCCTGTTTCTTTGCAAAGCTAGAATGTCCTCATCCCCTAGGTCTTAGCTTAATTGCCACTTCCCTAGAGAGGCCTTCCGTGACCAGCTAAAATATCCCAGAAAGTATCTTTAATTAATGGGTGGAGTAAAAGCCTCTCAGACAACATGGACTTACTTACCTCTTCTTAGAGTTCAGTTACATTAGCTCCCATGTCCTCTTCCCCCAAATTTGGTTCTCTTCTCTCTTTATTCACTTGACTCTTTAAGAACTAAATTCCATTAAAAAAAAAAGAGAGAGAGAATGTCTATATGTGTATAACTGAGTCACTTTGCTGTACAGCAGAGATTGGCACTACATAGTAAATCAACTATACTCAATTTAAAAAATAAATAATTTTTAAAAAAGAACTCAATTCTATCTCTGAATATTGTCTTCCACTAAATCCTTTAGAATCTGCTGAGGATGCATGCCTTTCCCAGAATTAAGGATTACAAATGGGTCTTCACAGCTACACAGCTGTGAAGAACAATGCTGCCCTGTGCACGAGAAAAGGACTGGGAATCAGAAGACCTGGGTTCCAGGTTTGCTCTCACGTCCTAGCTGTGTGACCTTGGGCAACTAATTAATTCTTGTTGACTCAGCCTCTTCAGCTGTAACGAATAACAGCATCCATTAAACATTATTATATGTATTATAATTCTCCCTTTCCTGTGTGTATCTCAAAGTTGTTCCAGGAATGAAATGAGAAACTGTGTGCTTTGTAAATTAAAGTCTATGCAAAGTAAGTGGTGATTATTTTTCCCTCATCTCATTATAACTTAGCGATTCAGGCTCAGTTATTTACTCAGAATTTGCAAAAGGTGACATCATATCCCCTGATATCCAGGAAGGCCACGGAAAAGGGCAAGCAGAACTCAGCAGTATGTGTGCACTAGACATTTCCCCAGGAACACCATTAGAGTGCATGCCACTGCCTGGAGTGATACATTGCATTCCGTGGGCCTCCTGCAACACCTTATAACCTCTGAAAGGGAATCAAACCTCTACTTGTGAGAGAAACCTACAGGTTCACTACCTGGGATCATCAAGTTTTAGATTGCTATTACTGTGAGAGCTCTTAGTATTCATCAAAAATAAGTTCCTCCTCCTAAGGAGTCCCAAAGGCGGTGGGAATTGGCTAACGTCATGCAGTGAGCTAATGGTGAGGAAAGGTCTCCGGGGTCTAGATGACCACTAGATTGCTAGAAATTCCCATGACTGACTTTCTTCCATTTGGGAATTGCATCTAAGAGTAAAGTCCTCCTTCTGTCATAGAGGAATGCCCACAAAGGGGACAGAAAGGAAATCCCATTGCAGCATTATTTCATTTGTAATACAAAGAGAACGGGAAACAGTTTAAATTACAATCCATAGGGACGTTGTGGCATATCATACCAAGGAATATTACACAGCAATTAGCAAAAATGAGGTGGGTGTTTATATCACCTGAATAGCAGCTATTCAAGACCTATTTTGTGGTGGGGGGCAAAAACAAATTGCAGAGCCACTACATAGAGTATGCTACAATTTATTAAGATGAACCCATAAAAGTCCCACTATCTTTTTCCAGGAGTAAACACATATGCATTTTAAGACATAAGAAATGGTCTGGAAGGCTTCCCACTTAACTGATAATAACAGTATTCAGCTCTAGGTGGGACAGAGGTGCAGGCCTGACAAGATGAGCAGGATTGGAGAAGAGGAGCTTAGGGGACATGAGCCTGAGGGACCAGGTTTTCTTTCGTTTCTTTCTTTTTTTTCTTTTTAAAGAAACGTATTCACGAGTCCCTGTGTGATTAAAAATTAATAATAATGATTAAAAAATTATCTTCAGGGTCTATTGAGCCCTTCCTCTGGGTTGGCAGGGCTGACTCATGATTGACTGACCTTGTACGGGTCATGGTGACTAACGGGGAGGGAGGGTCCAATTTCCATCACCATGCTGTCTGGTCACTCTGCTCCTGGGGGCTCCCTTGGCCTTTGGAGGCCTGTTCCATGCCAGGTCCTGAGAGTGAGCACAGCGTGGCCAGAGTCCAGTGCTGCAGGGTCCTCCTGTAACTGACCTGGTGACTCAACATGATGGGAAGGTCTGCCCATCACAGAACTATAAAAACCGTGAGCCTGGAGGCTCCAGTTCAAATCTCAGCCCTGCTTCCATATTCCAGGGGGATGTGGGGCCAGTACCTGCAGTCCCAGCAGGCTGCCTTGCCCAGGCTCTGACCTTCTCTCCTGGCATCTGCCCCTCACTCACCCTGGTCTACCCACACAGGCTTCCTGTCTGTGCACCCTGCCTCCCACCCTTGCCCTGGGCGTTCATATGCTGCTGTTCCTCCCAATCTGAACTTCCTCCCTCCAATGTCCGCGTGACTGGACATTCTTGTGGTTCCGGACTTATCTCTAGTGAAAGTTTCCTCCTCGAGAGGCTTTCCAAGTCATCCTTTCCTGGCTGTTTTATTTTCCCCAGAGAATGGACACCACTGGAAGTTATGTTGTTCAATTTGTTTGTGCACTTTTACCCACTGTGTCATCCACTGGAAGCTAGGGGCATCAGGAGTGGGCACCTGTCCTGTCCTCCTCTGGAGCTCATGCACCAAGAATAGTGTCTGGCACATAGTAAGTGCTCAGTAAAGATTATGGGAATGTGCAACCTTTACAAGTCCAGTGAGAAGAGTGCACTTGGAGAGGAAGGACCCAAGTTTCCTTCCAGTCCCCTCCAGTCTGGAGTTGAATCCCTGAGTCAGGCCGGATTGGACAAAGGGACAAGCCCCATGGTTCCTCTTCCCAAGTTGGCCACCACAGGGCTGAAGGTGTGGGGCTTGTGACTTAATGCCCAGATGCTTTAATTTGCTCATCTGGAAGATGAAGGGATTGGACTAGATGCTTCTTTTCAGCTCCAAGCTTTTACTATGCTATAAAATATAAATGGTTTGGGTCCACGTGCTCAAATCAAGATACATGCTTGAATACACTTCCTTTAATATGCCCTTAATATCAATTTAGTGTTGTTTTTTAACCCCATTTTCCTCTTTCTCATAAAAAATGGAATGCAGAGTGTGTGGCAGCGTGGTCTCTAGTGTACTGTAATACGGAGCCCTTTATGCAAACTTCATTATTGAATCAAGGGCTGCAGTTTTCTCTCCTCATTTGTTTCTTTGCTCTCCAAACAATTTTCAGCGTTGACATCTTTATTAGTGTCCTTTGGCCTTTTAGCAGAATGAAAATTCTGTGTATCTAGTCATTGGGGCCGTATTTTGAATATGACTAAGTGGGTATACAGAAGAATACGGAATTTTTGTTCCAAAACCCCTCGTTCAGGTACATGGAGCGGGGAGTAAGAAGGGTGAGTCCCTGAATTCCCATACAGCAGAAAGGAGCTGAGTCAGCTTGGTCTCTGGGGCCAGATTCTGACTTCAGTACTGTGTCTTTACGTCTCATTGGAGAGGTAACTGAGCAAGGTGCCCTTGAATTGGAGGCTGGAGGCCAAAAGCATTATAAAGCTTCCTTTTGCTGAGAGCTTGCTGTGTGCCAAGCACTGGGCTAAGGGCTTTGCAGACATTATCTCACTTAACTTAAATTTTTCCAAGCGCCCTATGAGGTAGGAATTGTTATTACCCCATTTTTCAGATGGAGAGATTGAGACTTAGGGTCAATCAAGTGTCTAAGCTCATGTAGGAGTGGAGCTCAGATTTAAACCCAGGCTGTCTGATGCTAGAACCTACAGTCTTTCCCCCTACCGATACTTGTACACGTGTAGTACAGGATTTAATACATATCGTGCAGTGAGGTCTGGCTCTGCTAGGACAAGGTGCAGTTAATAAAAATAATCCCTAACATTCAAGTTTCTAATTAAGATTCTAAAAGTAGCAATGATTTCAAAAAATGATTATGTTTATAACAAAGATACCATTCATTCCTTCTATAAACACACAAGCACTTGCTATGTGCCAGGAGAATATGTACACTTTGCTGCCCCAAATAGAGACAGTCCCTGCCCTCATGGGGCTTATAGTCATTTGACACCTGAGGAAATGAAAGTTGAGACATTTTGCACAACATGTCCATTTTCATCCAGCTTGTCAGTGACACAACTGGCATTCAAACCCAACCATGGGACCCTTAGCTACTAAATTTCCTGCTCAAAGGAAAGCAAGAACTCTAAGGTGTCCAATTTGAATAACTGCCTATAATCTCTTTCCCCTGATCTGTGGAAATATTCGAATAATTATTCGATAAGTTGCCAAAGATATGGATCAGTATGAGTGGATGGAATAGGGCAGGGTTTCTTCACAGTGGCACCACTGATATTTTGGGCTGGATAATTCTTTTCTATGGGGGCTGTCCTGTGCATTGCAGGATGTGTAGCAGCATCTCTGGCCTCTACCCACTGGAAGGCAGTGGCCAACTGTGACAACCAAAGATGTCTCCCAATATTAGCAAATGTCCCCCTGAAGGCAAAACTGCCCCTGGTTGAGAAACACTGGAACTGGGTAATGAAAAATAAAGCACTGACCAAAAAACCCTCCGTTGCTCCACACCAATGTAGTGTTACAGATATGGGATGCACATCATATCAGAGGTTAGGACCCCAAATCTCATTTAGTACATAATTTAGTATATAAATAAATCTATAAATATATAAATAAATCTCATTTAGTATATAAATAATTCTCGGAATGACTTAGAAGCCTGGGGTTGTGGTATGACCATAGTTTGCTAAGGTGTGATTATTTTTTCTGCAGCTCAAATGCCCTGCCTGTGCTACTCCTCTGCTGGTTAAGTCTTTAATTTTGGCGTGGATCAGAAGATTAAGAAAGGAGAGCTAGTCATTGAAAGATCCCTGAAGTCTATACTCTGTCCCTCATCCTTGTGAAAGGAACCCCTGGGAAAGTATTTGCCAAAATTTCAGCTAATCAAAATCATCTAGGAGGTATATAAAAAATTTCCATTGACCTTCTCGCCAGAGATTTTGATCGCCTGTTGTGCTGTAACCCTTTAAGGAGACACCTCGAGCTTCCTTTCCAAGGTCACCTCTGCCACCCCACACTTAGCCATGAATTTCTCCGCCTCTTCTCATCTCCAACCACTTTCTTCTTTTGTTTATTTACATATTTACAATGACACATTCACAAGTAAATTATAGGTTGAAAAACTTGCCATAACACAGAAGTATGTAAATAAAAAGACATCATGTGCCTTTGCCCCTACCCCCATTCCACCCCTCACCGGGCTACAGGAGGCCGGGACGTTGTCTGCTCTGCTCACTGCTGATCCCTCATCCAGCCCAGTGAGGGGCACAGGGAGGGCACTCGATGCGCACCTGTGGAATGAACGAACAACTCGCCATCATCAGGCAATGTGAGCCCTTTTCTATACATCCGAAGTCATACATATAGTGTGCTTCTGTACGTAAATGGGACCACACTGTATATGCTATATACAGGTTTCTTCAGTTTTTGCCTCAGAGTATGTCTTAGAGGTCTTCCCTTGACTCTCTATCTAGACCTGCTTCATACTTTTTCACTGCCGATTAAATGCACCATCATTATTTGCCCACCTCCGCACTGATGGGCATTTAGGTTCCTTCCATTTCTCACTATTTCCAGCCATGCTGCTGCTCAGGCTGTGGGTGCCCAGGTGCCCAGGAAAGACACCTGAGGTGGACTCGCTGGATGGAAGGGCTCCCCCTTGCTCTCCCATTCCCTGAAAACCTGACTTCCTCTTCAAGATAAGCTGGACTGAGGAGAAATTCTCTTCCCTGGGAGTGGTGGGGAGTGTCAGACCTTGGGCTTGTACTTGGCAAACATACACACACACCCCATCCTATCCCAGCCTGCTCACTAGGGAACCTACTTTTAAAACATGAACTGATTAATTTGTCATGTTGTTTTGAAGCACGCTGAACTGAGAGTCCTGAGGTTTGAGGTCTGAGGGAGGCTTTGCCACAAAATTGCCTAAAAGTGTTGAACGAATGACTTAGTCTTTACGGGGCTCGGTTTCTTTCTATTTTTTTTTTTTTTTT
>NW_006772405.1:978050-999971 GCF_000442215.2 Lipotes vexillifer | reverse complement strand
CTGTTGTGGCCTCTCCCGTTGCAGAGCACAGGCTCCAGGCGCGCAGGCTCAGCGGCCATGGCTCACGGGCCCAGCCGCTCTGCGGCACGTGGGATCTTCCCAGACCGGGGCACGAACCCGCATCCCCTGCATTGGCAGGTGGACTCTCAACCACCGCGCCACCAGGGAAGCCCTAGGGCTCGGTTTCTTTATCTTTAACTGGGGTTGGGGAGTGGACACGTTACTGTAAGGACACTTTCACGGCTCACCTTCCAGGGTGAGGCGTCGGTTGCCTGCCCTTGACCCCAGGTTGGATGTGGGAGCCAAGAAACAGGAAACTGACGCTTTGGAAAGAGCAGTCAGCAGTCCTGGGTGAGGTCAGAGCTGGCAGTGTGGTGACCTCTGCCCCGGTCAGCAGGTCAGCAGCCAGGCCTCCTCCCTGAGCTGCTGGGCTAGTTCCTCAGCTGACCCCTGGCAAGGGCTCACTTTCACCCCTTGCAGAGGAAAGTCTGGGCGTCACCTCGCCCGTGGTGTGGTGACCTATCTGCACCTGTGACGGCCGCGTGTCTACACCACACAGACGCGGATCAGTCCTCCTGGCAGGGCTTCGGGCACTGACCAGAGCGGTGAGGACCAGGGCCCCGCAGTTCCCCTCCTGCGCTCAAGCCCTGACTCTGCTGTGCCCAGTGAGCGGGTGAGCTGGGGTGAGTCACCCAGACTCTTAGTTTGCTGATCTCTAAACTAAGGATAATGTGAGTATATTTCTTATGGGGCACTGTAAGGATTAAGTGAAGATCCTTTTCTTTTGTTTTTTACTTAATTGATCAAAATGTATTTATATTATTACACATAATATAAAAAGTTTTCATCATGAAAATATAAAATTTTAAATAAAGCATTAGTTGTAAAAACCAAATAATTGGCATCTGGGAGTCTTGATGTGGAAGGCAGAGTAGAAAATAGTTGAGAGATAAGCGGCCATTGGACTAGGGCTGTAGGTGAGCCTTCAGAAAGGGACCCTTCTTGCCAGGTGGGTCTTTGCTAAAGCTGGACAAACTTCATTCTGAAAGTTACACAATAGTAGGGATCTTGGTCCATTTCATTTCTTGGTCTATGCCTAGTGCCCAGAAAAGCATCCAGCACAAAGTTGGTGTTCTGTAAATATAGTTACTTTTTGTTTTTTTGTTTTTACTTTCCTTCTATTTTTCTTTCTTTAAATTACATTTTTGCCAGTTTTATTGAGCTACAGGTGACATATAACATTGTATTAGTTTTAGGTGTACAAAATAATGAATTGATATTTGTATATATTGCAAAATGATCACCACAGTAAGTCTAGTCAACATTCATCACCTCACATAGTTACAAAATATTTTTTCTTGTGATGAGAACTTTTAAGATCTACTCTCTTAGCAACTTTCAAATATACAAAACAGCATTGTTAACTATAGTCACCATGCCATACATTACATCCCCGGACTTATTTATCTTATAACTAGATGCTTGTACTTTATGACCACTTTGACCTATTTTGCCCACCCCATCATCCCCTACCTCTGGCAACCACCAGTCTGTTCTCTGTTTCCATGAGTTTGGCTTTTCTGGATTCCACATATAAGTAAGATCATACAGTATTTGTCTTTGTCTAACTTATTTCAGTTAGCATAATGCCCTCAAGGTCCATCCATCTTGTCACAAATGAGAGGATTTCCTTCTCATTCGTAGCTGAATAATATTCCATTACATATATCAACATTTTCCATTTATCTGTCAGTGGACATCTAACTTGTTCCCATGTCTTGGCTATTGTAAACAATGCTATAATCGACATGGGGGTGCAGTTATCTTTTCAAGGAGTGACAATTTACTTCAGATATGTACCCAGAAGTGGAATTGCTGGATCATATGGTAGTTCTATTTTTAATTTTTTCAGAAACCTCCATACTGTTTTCTGCAGTGCCAGCACCAATTTACATTCCCACAAACAGTGCATAAGGGTTCCCTTTTCTCCGCATCCATGCCAGAATTTTTTTAATCTCTTGTCTTCTTGATTATGGCCACTCTAACAAGTGTGAGGTGATATCTTATTGTGGTTTTAATTTGTATTTCCCTAATGAAGAGTGATGTTAGCATCTTCTCATGTATCTGTTGATCATTTGTATGCCTTCTTTGGAAATATGTCTATTCAGTTCCTCTGCCCATTTTTAAGTTGAATTCTTTGGGTTTTTTTTTTTTTTTGCTATTGAGTTGTATGAGTTCTTTATATATTTTGGATATCATCCCCTTATCAGATATATGACTTGCAAATAATTTCTCCCATTCCACAAGTTGCCTTTTCATTTTGTTGATGGTGAAGTTTTGTTTTTTGCATGGAGTACATAATTACTGCTCATTAAGTGTTTTTATTATAATATTCAGAACAGAGCATAGCCCCTAGGCCAAGTAGGTGGTAAATAATTGTTTGGTGAGTATATGACAAATGCATGAATGAACTAGAAGCGAGGAACCACGCTCTAGTTCCATTTCTGCCCTGACTTCCTTGAACAGCAAGGCTACAGCCCTTCCCAACTCTACTGGCCTTCCCCAAACATGCCTCCAGTTTCCTATCCTGGCATTATTACTAGTGGCTTTCCCTCCACTTGGAATGCTTTTCTCATTTATTTCTGCTGTCAAAATTCTATCCTTCAAAAGAGGAGGGAGAGGAAGAAAAAAAAAATTCTATCCTTCAAGATGCACATTACATGCCACGCCCCTCCCATGAAGCCGTCTTTTTTTCCCATTTGGAAGTGTTTCTTCCACCTCATATTTTCAATATATTCCTCTGTTGATGATTCCCAATTTACATTTTCAGCTCAGATCTTTCTTATGAACCCCAAACCAGTCTATTCTACTGTCTACTTAGCATCTTCATTTGGACATCTAATAGACTCAAACTTAATATGTCCATCGCCCTCCCACCCACCCATCCCTCCGTTAAATTAGCTTCACTTGCAGGTTCTCCTATCTCAGTTAAAGACAACTCCATTTTTCTAGGTGCTCAGACCAAAACATTAGTCACTTTTTTTTTTTAACATCTTTATTGGAGTATAATTGCTTTACAATGGTGTGTTAGTTTCTGCTGTATAACAAAGTGAATCAGCTATATGTATACATATATCCCCATATTTCCCCCCTCTTGCATCTCCCTCCCACCCTCTCTATCCCACCCCTCTAGGTGGTCACAAAGCACTGAGCTGATCTCCCTGTGCTATGCGGTTGCTTCCCACTAGCTATCTATTTTACATTTGGTAGTGTATATATGTCAATGCTACTCTCTCACTTCATCCCAGCTTACCCTTCCCCCTCCCCGTGTCCTCAAGTCCATTCTCTATTTCTGCGCCTTTATTCCTGTCCTGCCCCTATGTTCTTCAGAACCTTTTTTTTTTTTTTTTAGATTCCATATATATGTGTTAGCATACGGTATTTGTTTTCCTCTTTCTGACTTACTTCACTCTGTAGGACAGACTCTAGGTCCATCTACCTCACTACAAATAACTCAGTTTCGTTTCTTTTTATGGCTGAGTAATATTCCATTGTATATATGTGCTACATCTTTATCCATTCATCTGTTGATGAACACTTAGGTTGCTTCTATGTCCTGGCTATTGTAAACAGAGCTGCAATGAACATTGTGGTACATGACTCTTTTTGAATTAAGGTTTTCTCAGGCTATATGCCCAGTAGTGGGATTGCTGGGTCGTATAGTAGTTCTATTTTTAGTTTTTTAAGGAACCTCCATACTGTTCTCCATAGTGGCTGTATCAATTTATATTTCCACCAACAGTGCAAGAGGGCTCCCTTTTCTCCACACCCTATACAGCATTTACTGTTTGTAGATTTTTTGATTGATGGCCATTCTGACTGGTGTGAGGTGATACCTCATTGTAGTTTTGATTTGCATTTCTCTAATGATTAGTGATGTTGAGCATCCTTTCATGTGTTTGCTGGCAATCTGTATATCGTCTTTGGAGAAATGTCTGTTTAGGTCTTCTGCCCATTTTTGGATTGGGTTGTTTGTTTTTTTGATATTGAGCTGCATGAGCTGCTTGTATAAAAACATTAGTCACTTTTGATGCTTCTCTTTCTCTTACATCCTACACTAATCCATATAGAAATCTTTTGGATCTACTTGGATATATGCAGAATCAGAACACTTCTCACCACCTCCACTGCTTACCACTATGGTCCAAGTCAGGGCCAATAGTCTGTACCCCTGGCTTTCTCTCAGCCACAGTCAATTTCTATAGAGCAGCCAGAGTGATTCTTTATAAATTAAAGGTCAAATCATATCAATCTTATGCTAAAAATCCTGCAGTGGCTCCACCTTTCACTTAGAGTAAAAGCTGACATTAAAAGCAGAGTCATAGCTCTCTGACTTCATCTCCCACTACTCTCTGTCCTGTACATTCTCCTTTTGTCCCTGTAGATTCATTCTCCAGCCTTTCCCACTCTCCTATCTTTGCCAGGAGACTGGCCATAGGAATCTTCTGCTTTTGGCTTGGAATTGATCAGTCGATGGCAGGCACTGGTACAGGATGGGGAAATGGGAACTGAGAGAGGTTGGGGTATTTAGTCCTCTGTTTCTTTTCTTGCTAATCCTGGTTGTGGCCATGACTGTGTCGCTTTACCAAAGACCATATCTGCCAGCAGCCCTCTCCTACAGCCAGCCCACCTAGGTCCAGAAATACTGCTCTCTGCTGCCCCCTTCTGGCCCAGGAGTGCTAAAGATATCCAGCTATTGCTACCTCTCCAGGCCCTGACCTTGCTGATTTATCTTAACTCTGTGCCCAGCTTTATAAATAGCTTTTTTACTTAACACTCTTCAATTACTCCTTTTTAAGGTGCTCCCTGCTTTCTATATAACTTGATCACTTCCTCACCTTGGCTCACTCTGTTCAAGCAACACTTTCCACTCTGGGCTTCCTCTAGCATGCTAGGCACACTCCTGCCTCAGGGTCTTTGCACCGGATCTTCCCTTTGCTGGCATGCTGTTCTCCTGGATATTCATGCATCCCTTCCTCATGTCCTTAAATCTCTGCTCAGTTGTCACCTTCTCAGTGACCACATCTCTCTCTGTCCTAATATTCATAAAAATTGCAGCCCCTCTACCCTGGCAGCTCCAATCTTTATTTTTTTTTTTTAATTAAAAAAAAAAATAGGGGCTTCCCTGGTGGCGCAGTTGTTGAGGGTCCGCCTGCCGATGCAGGGGACACGGGTTCATGCCCCGGTCCGGGAGGATCCCACATGCCGCCAAGCGGCTAGGCCTGTGGGCCATGGCCACTGAGCCTGCGCGTCCGGAGCCTGTGCTCTGCAACGGGAGAGGCCACAGCAGTGAGAGGCCCACGTACTGCCAAAAAAAAATAGTACGTATCCTCTTATAACTCACTACATTACTTATTTATTTGTGATTTTTCACTATCTTTATCCTCTCACTGGACTATAAGATCCTTGAGGGCAAGGATTTCATCTGTTCTTTTCACTGATGAATCTCCACTACCTAGAACAATGCCTGGAATACAGTAGGTGATAAATGCATGTTTATTGAATGAGTAAAAGTTTCAATATATTCCACTTTGTTCTCATATCTCAATGGATCCCACCATGTTTTCCCTTGAAATGTATAACCCAAGTGCATAACTCATTACTCCAACTAAACTGTGAACTCTCCAAGGGGAAGAATTAGCATTTATACCTGAGGTTGCAAAGCAGAGGCCCTTGGGCTGGACTTGGCCTGCAGGAAAGTTTGTTTGTACTAAAGTACCGGCCCACACAGTGTTTCAAATATCATTTTGATTTATCTTTCCAACATTAAAAAATGGGGATATTTCACTTAAGATGTAGATATCTGGTTTCCATGCCAAATCGGGTCTGGTCATATTTCACATCGTGTTTCTTATTTTCTAACCGTGTTTCTTATTTTCTAACAGCCAAGCAGGGCTTTCCTCTGTAGACTGGGCATGTCCGCTCCCGTGCATCAGGGCTGTACCTCTTCCTGTTGTTTCCCTGACCCCTATAAAGCTTGTGTCACCCAGCCAACTCCACTAACTTACTCATTTGCTTGGCCCTTGTAGACACAGGAGTTTGCAAACCCCTGATGGTGAAACATATCCCAGGGAGACAATAAATGTTTAATGATAATGATGTGATACTGATGATGGAGAAATATGGGTTGAATTTCTACTTCTTTTATTCTTTTTTCTTGTAACTTCTCTTCATCTACTTGTTATATCAATTAGTGTTGATGTTGATGTCTCCAGATATAATTGTGGATTTTTCTTTTTCTTTTTTAAGTTACATCATTTTACTTTTTGTATTCTCAAATTCATAGTTGATGTTTATTAGGTACATACATAGTTATGATTATATGACTCCTGAAGAAGACCTGAAGGACACCGAGGGCACTTTCAACCAACTTGACTTAATTAACATGTATAGAACACTTAATAGCAAAGTAAACATTCTTTTCAAGTACACATCTAATATTCACCAAGATAAGTCATATTCTAGGCCACAAAATAAATCTCTGCAAATTTATAAGGACCAAAATAATACAAAGCATGTTTTCTGACCATAATAGCATTCAACTAGAAATGAATAAGAGAGAGATACAGCCAGAAATCTCTAAATAATTAGAAATAAAAAGATACACTTCTAAATTACCCATAGATCAAAGAAGGAATCATAAAGGAGATCCTAATACTTTGTGAGTTAGACATATGAAAACACAACCTATAAAAATATGTGTGATATAGCTAAAGAAATGCTATAGGAACATGTAGGACGTTAATTACTCATAAAGAAGAAAAGTCTCGTTACAATGAGACTTAGCTGACACCTTAAGAAATTATAAAAAGGAAAGCAAGTTAAATACAAAAGAATCAGAAGATGGAAATAAAGAGCAGAAATCAACAAAATAGAAACCAGAAAAACAGTAGAGAAAAATCAATGAAACTATAATTTATATTTATAAATATCCAGTATGTTCAATTTAAAAAGAGAGAGAGAGAAAGTACAAATTACCAATATCAGAAATTAAAGAGGACTTTAGAGATCCTATGGAAATTAAAAGGTTAATGTGGGAATATTATGAATAACTTTATACTAATAAATTTGAGAGTTTACATGAAATCGAAGGATTGCCTGAAAGACCCAAACTCCCAAAGCTCACTCAAGAAGAAATAGTCCAAACAATGCTATACCTATTAAAAAATTAAATTTGTAGCTAAAAACTTTCCAACAAAGAAAACTCCTAGCCCATATGAGTTCAGTGGTCAATTTTACCAAACACTTAAGGAAAGAATAATACCAATTCTAGAGATGTTTTCCAAAAGTGGAAGAGGATGGAATATTTTCCAATTTATTTTATGAATCCAGTATCAACCTAATACTAAAATCAGACAAAGACATTACATGAAAAGAAATCTATGGCCCAGATATCCCTCACATACATAGATGCAAAAGCCCTTCGCAAAATATTAGCAAATTAAATCCAGCAATATATAAAAAGGATAACACATAATGAACAAGTGGTTTTATCCTTGTAATGCAAAGTTAGCTCAATATTTGAAAATAAATCAGAAAAGGAAAGAAAATTAATCAATGTAATCACCATACCAACAGATTAAAAAAAGAAAAATGATTATTTCAATAGATTCAGAAAACGCATTTTAGCAAAATTCAACATCCATTCATAATAAAATCTCTCAAGAAACTAGAGATAATAGGGAGGTTCTTCAACCTAATAAAGATCAACTATGAAAATGTATAGCTGGGACTTCCTTGGTGGCACAGTGGTTAAGAATCCACCTGCCAATGCAGGGTACACGGGTTCGATCCCTGGTTCGGGAAGATCCCACATGCCATGGAGCAACTAAGCCCGTGCACCACAACTACTGAGCCTGTGCTCTAGAGCCCGCGAGCCACGACTACTGAGCCCATGTACCACAACTACTGAAGCCTATGCGTCTAGAGCCCGTGCTCCTCAACAAGAGAAGCCACCGCAAGGAGAAGCCCAAGCACCACAATGAAGAGTAGCCCCCGCTCACCACAACTAGAGAAAGCCCGCGCTCAGTAACAAAGACCCAATGCAGCCAAAAATAAATAAATACATTAATTAATTAAAGGGAAAAAGAAAAGAAAATGTATAGCTAACATCACATTTAGTGTATGAAAGACTGAATGATTATCCCTAAGATCAGGAACAAGGCAAGGATATCCACTCTCCCAACTATTCAAAATTGTATAGAAGACAAGAACAAGAAATAAAGGGTATTAAGATTAGAAGGGAAGGAATAAAAATTGTCTTCACTTGCAGATGACATGATTTAGGATTTGTAGGAAATCCTAAAGACTCTACAAACGATACGTTACAATAGTACCAAAGACATGAAATATATAGAGGTAAGTCTAACAAAATACATGCAAGATATATATGCTCACATTTACAAAACATTGATGAGAGAAATTGAACTAGACCTACAAAAATGGAGACGTACTGCATACATGGATTGGAAGTCAGTGTTGTCAAGATGTCATTTCTCCCCAGATTGATCTATAGGTAAATGCAATCCCAGTCAGAGTATAAGCACCTGGGTGTGAGCTGGTGCGTGCTCTGGACACTCCTGACCACTCCCATGAGGCCAACGCCCAGAGCATCCTTAACACTGAAGTGGTCCTCCCAGGATATAAACTGGAACAGGCTGCTGCCCTCCTTAATATGCTCCTGAGGCTTCCATGTAGCTTTGAGAATCAAGTTCAGAATCCAAGCAGCCAGAAACACAGGTCCTGTGTTTCATGACCTGGACCAGCCTTCTCACAGCATGCATCTGCTTACTCTCCCTCCAGGAAGACTCCAGGCTTCTATTTTGGGACAGATTGATTTAGAAAACTTTCTGTCACTAAGTGGAAATCTGTGTTCCTGTAACACCCACCCTGGATTAAACTCCCAGAGACCAGAGGAGTACAATCTCTCACTTTCATGAGAGACTTTAAGCACTGAAATGTGACTATTCCCTCTGAGTTTTTTCTCATGTTTGTTAAAGGTCCTCTGTTAACGGAGGTATTCCTTGATGTACTGACTTGCTTTACTATTAGTGGCCCTCTTCTCAGGAAGTTCCAGTTGATAAATGTCTATTTTAATATTTGTCACCTAGAGCTGAATGCATGGTCCCATCAGAGGGCCCAGAGTACAGCAGAATTTGCCATTTTGTTTTCTTACACAGTAAGTCTCCTTGTTTGGTCTAAATTGCATTAATGTTTGGTAGCCTCATTTACGGATAATTCATGCTTGGAACTTGAGAGTATCTAAAACCCTGATGTGTTTCTTTTATGTGTTGTTTTTTAGCCATTTCCCCAGCTGTACTTGTGTCGTATTTGTGAGTGTATTTTGAGTTAACATTTTTACATGTATTTTATTTGCTTGTTATTTACTGTGACATTTCCCTCAAACTTTCTGAGACAATGGTGAATTCTGTTTTTTCCTCTGCACCCTCTGTCCCCCCTCACCAATGGCTTTTTTTCTTTAAACATCTTTATTGGAGTATAATTGCTTTACAATGTTGTGTTAATTTCTGCTGTATAAAAAAGTGAATCAGCTATATGCATACATATATCCCCATATCCCCCCCCCATCTTGCATCTCCCTCCCACCCTCCTTATCCCTCCCCTCTAGATGGTCACAAAGCACTGAGCTGATCTCCCTGTGCTATGCAGCTTCTTTCCACTAGCTATCTATTTTACATTGGGTAGTGTGTATATGTCAATGCTACTCTCTCACTTTGTCCCAGCTTACCCTTCCCGCTCCCCGTGTCCTCAAGTCCATTCTCTATTTCTGTGTCTTTATTCCTGTCCTGCCCCTAGGTTCATCAGAACCTTTTTTTTTTTTTTTTTGGATTCCATATATATGTGTTAGCATATGGTATTTGTTTTTCTCTTTCTGAGTTACTACACTCTGTATAACAGACTCTAGGTCCATCTACCTCACTACAAATAACTCAGTTTCATTTCTTTTTATGGCTGAATAATATTCCATTGTATATATGTGCCACATCTTCTTTATCCATTCATCTGTCGATGGACACTTAGGTTGCTTCCATGTCTTGGCTATTGTAAATAGTGCTGCAATGAACATTGTGGTACATGACTATTTTTGAATTATGGTTTTCTCAGGGTATAGGCCCAGTAGTGGGATTGCTGGGTCGTATGGTAGTTCTATTTGTAGTTTTTTAAGGAACCTCCATACTGTTCTCCATAGTGGCTGTATCAATTTACATTCCCACCAACAGTGCAAGAGGGTTCCCTTTTCTCCACACCCTCTCCAGCATTTACTGTTTGTAGATTTTTTTGACTGATGGACATTCTGACCCGTGTGAGGTGATACCTCATTGTAGCTTTTTTTTTAACATCTTTATTGGAGTGTAATTGCTTTACAATGGTATGTTACTTCCCGTTTTATAACAAAGTGAATCAGCTATACATATACATATATCCCCATATCTCCACCCTCTTGCATCTCCCTCCCACCCTCCCTATCCCACCGCTCTAGGTAGTCACAAAGCACTGAGCTGATCTCCCCGTGCTATGAGGCTGCTTCCCACTAGCTAGCTATTTTACATTTGGTAGTGTGTATTTGTCAATGCCACTCTCTCACTTCGTCTCAGGTTACCCTTCCCCCTCCCTGTGTCCTCAAGTCCATTCTCTACATCTGCGTCTTTATTCCTGTCCTGCCCCCAGGTTCTTCAAAACCATTTTTTTTCTTAGATTCCATATGTGTTAGCATACGGTATTTGTTTTTCTCTTTCTGACTTACTTCACTCTGTATGCAGACTCTAGCTTCATCCACCTCACTACAAATAACTCAATTTCGTTTCTTTTTATGGCTGAGTAATATTCCATTGTATATATGTGCCACATCTTCTTTATCCATTCATCCGATGATGGACACTTAGGTTGTTTCCATCTCCGGGCTATTGTAAATAGAGCTGCAATGAACATTTTGGTACATGACTCTTTTTGAATTATGGTTTTCTCAGGGTATATGCCTAGTAGTGGGATTGCTGGGTCATATGGTAGTTCTATTTGTAGTTTTTTAAGGAACCTCCATACTGTTCTCCATAGTGGCTGAACCAATTCACATTCCCACCAGCAGTGCAAGAGTGTTCCCTTTTCTCCACACCCTCTCCAGCATTTATTGTTTCTAGATTTTTTGATGATGGCCATTCTGACTGGTGTGAGATGATATCTCATTGTAGTTTTGATTTGCATTTCTCTAATGATTAGTGATGTTGAGCATCCTTTCATGTGTTTGTTGGCAATCTGTATATCTTCTTTGGAGAAATGTCTGTTTAGGTCTTCTGCCCATTTTTGGATTGGGTTGTTTGTTTTTTTGATATTGAGCTGCATGAGCTGCTTGTAAATTTTGGAGATTAATCCTTTGCCAGTTGCTTCATTTGCAAATATTTTCTCCCATTATGAGGGTTGTCTCTTCGTCTTGCTTATGGTTTCCTTTGTTGTGCAAAAGTATTTAAGTTTCATTAGGTCCCTATTGTTTATTTTTGTTTTTATTTCCATTTCTCTAGGAGGTGGGTCAAAAAGGATCTTGCTGTGATTTATGTCATAGAGTGTTCTGCCTATGTTTTCCTCTAAGAGTTTTATAGTGTCTGGCCTTACATTTAGGTCTTTAATCCATTTTATTTTTGTGTATGGTGTTAGGAAGTGTTCAAATTTCTTTCTTTTTCAAGTAGCTGTCCAGTTTTCCCAGCACCACTTATTGAAGAGGCTGTCTTTTCTCCATTGTATACTCTTGCCTCCTTTATCAAAGATAAAGTGACCATATGTGCATGGGTTTATCTCTGGGCTTTCTATCCTGTTCCATTGATCTATATTTCTGTTTTTGTGCCAGTACCATACTGTCTTGATTACTATAGCTTTGTAGTATAGTCTGAAGTCAGGGAGCCTGAGTCCTCCAGCTCCATTTTTCTTTCTCAAGATTGCTTTCGCTATTCAGGATCTTTTGTGTTTCCATACAAATTCCCCTCACCAATGGCTTTCACCAGCTCATGTGCAGGTGTTCCTCACCACATCCCCTAAACACCTCTCAATACTCTTCACTTTGTTCTCTCTGCAGTACCCCAGCTTAGTTTGATCTTCATTCAGAAATGGAATGCTTATCCTGGCTGGTCACCCACACCTATTCCCACCCCCTCCAGTGTTTTCTCTACACTGAAGCCAGGCTAATCTTTACAAAACAATTCCCAACATCCCATTGCCTACAAAATTTCTATTGTTCATATCTCTTATATACTCATCAGCATTCATTCATTCATTTACTCAATATTTCTCAATACCTACGATGTGGTAAGCACAGCTCTAGGCACTGGGGACACAGCTGTGAGCAAAATAATACAAATTCTCTGCCCTCATGGAGCTTATATTCCAGCAGATGAATGCAGCTCCTTGTGGCTCCCTGCACTCTTGGCTCACTGGCCCTTCATATTCCCTCCTGGCACAGGGCCTCAGAGGGACAGGCTGGTCTCTCTCTCTGGAATTCTTTTCCCTCTTGTCTCTGTAACTCTTAGGTATCTTTCGGAAATTAGTTTAAAAGTCACTTCTGTAGGGAAGTCTTCCTTGCTTTCCCCACCTAGATGAAAGTTTCCTTTGATGTGCTCTGACAGTACTGACCTTCCTCCCTGTCACAGCTCTTACTGTATACAGTAAGAGCTCTTACTGTATACAGTAAGAGCTCTTACAGCTCTCTTTGTGTTATACTCTGATTGACCTCTAAGTCCTCAGTGGATTTTGAGTTCTGTGAGGGCAGGGGCTCTGTTTTCACTCAACAGTGCCATGAGTGCCCAGTACAGAGTAGGCACCCATTCAATATCATTTAAAGGAATGAATTTGTACCTTCATCCAAGACTATTAAAATTTGGCCTGGAATGGAATGAGAGCTGCAACTAAGAACCTGATCTGAGATAGCATCCAAGGAAGCATTAAGTAAATTATTAGTAGTCTTTAAATCAGTCATCAATCTGTCTATCCTTATTTGGATTCAACCCATATTTTTTTCCATCTCATTTGCAAGATCTCATGGGAGGCTTTTCTAAAGCTCAGCTCACTATGTCAACTGCAACCCCCTGCTCGGCTGACTATCCAAAAAGCAAATGAGGTTTGTTTCATGCAACTAGATTTCATGCATAGCCTTAACATACTTGATCCTCCATCCTCTTACCTGTGAGATGCTGGGCTACATCAGGTGAATTCCTGGATTCCTTCTGACAAAGACTGGGAGCCAGTGCTGGGGGTTGGCTCATTGATGCTGCTGGGGGTGAGGTGAGATGCTATGCTTCCAGCTCCAGCTTCACCCAGATAGCCAGGGGAGGTGTTTGCAGACAGAGGCTAGGCGGGGACCCCTTTCCCAGTGGCAGGTGAGTCAGTGTGGGCCAAGCCAGTCAGGGAGGGAGCAGGAATAGCAGCTTTGAATCCTGGGATGCTCTCTGCCCTCCTCCCATGCCTTGGCTGCACCCACAGGAACCAAACTATGTATCTCAATTCTAGAACGGGTGGAATGTGCCACAGCCTGATAGGCAGGAAGCAATCTGTAGAGAGGCAGGGAGGAGCTCTACTCCCCAGTCAGAGGCCTGACAGTGCAAGGACTACGGGTCCTGAGGGCTGGGCTGCCCCTTCCATCCTCTCTGGGCCTCCTGCTGCAGCCAGGATATCAAAGGCTGCATTGTGCTTTGAGAAGGACTTTGGGTCCTTCATGTATCTGGCGACCCAGAATAGCCAACACAGTATTGAAGGAGAATAACAAAGTAGGAGGACTGACACTACCTGACTTCAAGACTTACTATAAAGCTACAGTAATCAAGACAGTGCGGTATTGGCAAAAGACAAATATATCAATGGAACAGAATAGAAAGCCCATGAAATAGACCCCCATAAATACAGTTAACTGATCTTTGACAAAGGAGCAAAGGCAGTACAATGGAGCAAAACTAGCTCTTCATCAAATGGTGCTGGAACATCTAGACCTGTATCTGTTCTAGACACAGACCTTCCATTCTTCACAGTAATTAACTCAGAATGGATCACAGACCCAGATGTAAAATGTGAAACTATAAAGCTCCTAGAAGATAACTATAAAGCTCCTAGAGAGAGAACGGGGCAGACACTTTCTCAAAGACACAAATCCAAGAAGCTCAGCAAGAGAAATTAGAGAAAATTGTATCTAATCACATCATAGTCAAAGTGTTGAAAACCAAAGGTAAAGAGAAAATGTTGAAAGAGCTAGAGAAAAAGACCCACTACACATAGTGGGATATGACAGACTCTCTCCTTTGACCAAACTTGAATCAAGCACCTCTGAGTCCTCTTTCTGACTAGGGTCCAACCGTGGGATTTGTCCTTGGTCCATTTAGTCCAGTTTTAGCAAGAATCCTGCTGAGTCAGTTTAGCAAAATCCCTCACTCAGTGTTTGATCACTCTCCGTATCTGATCAAATTCCTCATCCCCAATCCTCAATATCTTATCACCCTGGCATGGCTTCAGCAAGAATCCCCCTATCCCTGATTCTTTCCTCTTAGTAATTTTCCATTTACTGACCCCATCCTGTTCCTTGGCTATAAGTCTCCACTTGTCCTTGTCCTGTTTGGAGTTGAGCCTGATCTCTCTTCTCTGCTGCAAAACCTCACTGCAGTAGTTACTTCTTGAATACAGTCTTTAACAAGTGTCATGAATAATTTTTCCTTAAAAAAGTCCATTCCAAAGACCTCTGACTTCTCCTCACAAACCATGGGAGCTAGAAGCCTGTAAAACAACACTACAGGGAACGTCAGAATTGATTTTTAAAAAGTGAGACCCAATAGTATGCTATTCAGCAGATACATATTTTAATTACAAAGATAGGTTAAAAGCAATTGGATCGAAAAAGATATCAGGTAAGGTGTAAGCATAAGAAGGCTGAAGTTGCTGAAATGGTACATGAAAAGACATACAATGAGTAATGTGTGTGCTGATAATAGATCTTTAAAATATACAAAGAAGCAATTGAGAGAATCAAGGGGAGAAACAGAAATTCTATAATCACAACTGGGGATCTTAACACCCTCTCTCAGCAATTAAAAGGACAACAAAATAACACACAATTGAAAGAACACAGAAAATCAGTAAAAATAAAGATGACCTGAAAAACACTTGCTCATTTTGACATAATTAATATTTATAAAACACTAAATCCTGTAACTATAGAATAGACATTTTTTTTTCTCATTTACATGGTACTTTTACCAAGACAGATCAAATTTGTGGGAGAATATGACTCATGCTCAAACTCGTACCTCATCTGCAGATGATCTAGACACCACAACCAAATACATCTTTGTAAGGACATTAACTTTAACTGTGACATTTCCTTAATTACAAATCTTCCATCACTGTCCATTGCCTACAAGGTTAATTTAAATCTTTTCAGCCTGACATATAAAAAGTTGCACAATCTGGCTGCCATTCTCACCCCTGTGTCATGACCCATTCCATACCATTATTTTGGTCACAGTTGATATGGACTCTGTATTATCAGTCAAACCTACATTGCACATTTGACTGCCAAGTCTTCAGACATTTCTTTCCCACAACTTTTATGCTCTCCCTCACATCTTCAGTCAGGCTTGCC
Organism: Lipotes vexillifer; assembly: GCF_000442215.2. Lineage (NCBI taxonomy): Eukaryota > Metazoa > Chordata > Mammalia > Artiodactyla > Lipotidae > Lipotes > Lipotes vexillifer. Next base: position 984,286 of record NW_006772405.1, on the reverse strand, counting down.
TGCATCCTCCAAGGTACAGCTCAGTTATCTTTTCCTTAACCGTGTCTCCTCTGATCAGAGGCTGGAGCTTCTCTCTCTCTCTCTTTACTGAGCTTCACTGAATTGAGATTCTGTCACCTGTCACACGCTGGTCAACTGGCTGATTCTTGATAAAATGACCTGACCTTGAGGAGAAGGAACCTTTGGACTATAGCTAGTTACAGTCAGAAGCAGAATTTTGGGCAAGCGTGGAGCAGGCAAGCAAAGAGACAGCCACTTCCCAGATCAGCCAATCTGTAGCACTTGACATTAAAGAATTAATTCTGGCTCTAAAAATTGCAAGAAGTAAATCCCTGAAGAGGACATGGCTGGTTGGCTTTTGAAACATCTTTAATAGTCTGTAAATAAATCTAAAGTAAATGTTAACCATTCCTCAAATGCCATATGAAGAATTTGGCTTCTTTGTCTCCAGGGAGACCCTTCTTTATTAGATAACCAATCAAAGCTGGCAAAGAATTATTGATCACCCACTAAATGAGACTGGCGGCTTCTTAAAAATAAGGAACTAGCTTTGAGCAGTAGCAAAGAAGCAGTTCAGAGTATAGAAGTACCAGATACTCTACTCCATAGCTTTGGGTAGGACATGGGAATTATCTGCTTACAGCAGGCTCAGTCTGCAGGGTTTTGCAGAAGGTAAGTAAGGATACTGGGGCACAGCACCAGTACTGCTGTGTTGGGAAATGGCTCACCTACCCTCTCCATGGAAGACAACTCATGATAGGAGAGTTACGGTTACGGAGCAAAACCAAGCAAAGCAAGGGGATGCCGCCTCATTTAATGCATGTTTAACATCTTCCAGAAAATAGTGGCTTCATGTAGATTTACGCAGGAAGCGACCTTGTGCAAAGGATAAAGGGTCAAGATGGCTCAAGTATGAAAGGAATAAGGGAGAGATTTTTCCACTACAGTCTTGGAGATCTTTTGTTCTCCACACTTAACATCTCTTCCAGTGAACACTACAGACTCTCACTATTCAAAGTGTCGTCCATAGACCAGAAACCTCAGGATCACCTGGGAGCTTCACCTCAGACCTACAGAACTTACATTTAACATGATTTCAGACAAATTTTTTGCACATTAATGTGTGCAAGCAGCACAGTCATCATACATACCCAAGGACCAAATCTGGACCCACAATAGCCAGAACAAAAAGAAACAGGTATTTGTCTCTTAGAGATCAAGCCTAGAAGGAGGAAAATTTCAGTACATATAAATCATGTTTATAAGTGTGCTTAGAGGGCTAGAAATTATTAGAATTTTAGAATTTCATAGTTTTCAGTCTGCTTTTTACAAGAAAAAGCTTACTGGCCATAGGATGAGAAAGAACGTAGGGCAAGCATCAATGTTGGAGTAAACCCTGGCTCTCGTGTGGGTTGTGTGCAGTCCATTTTATGGGAATTTGAGCCCAAGGCAGAAGAACTTTAAGGAAGGCACCAGGAGATTTCACTCAACTTTGTAAGTCTGGAGCATTCCCATCCTGAATGTTTTAGAAGAAGCTGAATTTGGTTTGGACATCTCATTAAGCATTTAAGGAGACCCATAACATGTTAATAAATGTAAAAATAATTTCAAAACAACTTATATCTCCTAACTTAGGAAAGCACATTCATTCTAGAAATTTTCTAGCGGCCCCCAACCCTAACTCTCTCATGTCCTTCCGATCCCACCACCAGGTGGGGCTAGTGTGCAGCCAAGGTGAGAATCACTGCTCTAAACCACCCCCTCACTTTACTGCAGGGGGAAGTGAGGAACCCAGGAGTGAGAGGGATGAACCTAAGGCCTTGGGTCTGGAATTCCAGCGTCCTGACATTAAATCCATTGAGTGCTGGAAAATAGGCTTGGTGGGGTAGAACTGGGAGGATGCCTCTATTTACAGAACAGAGGAAGAAAACATAGCAAAAGAGACAGGAGCAGGCTGAGAGGAAGGAACCAGCCACCAGGGAGGTGAAGGGATGGTTAACACTGTCGCAGGCCTTAAAGAGACAAAGCGAGTAGACGGAGGAAAGGCCTTTGGGACTGGCCATTGGGAGGTCATTCGCATACAGCTCAGCTTAATGGTTTACACAGTTCCAGAGCCAGGCTGCCTGAAAGGCATTTTGGGGCCATGTGAGAACATCATGTGTCTCTGTTAGCTTACCAGCTCAGTAACTTCGGACAATTTATCTTTCTATCTCAGTGTTCTCATCTGTAAAATGTGTATAAAATATTAGTCCTTGCCTATTAGGACTGTCATAAGTTTAAATGAGCTAATATATGTAAAGCACTTAGAATGGCGCCTGGCACAGTGTGTGTGTATCATCAATATATATTAGTTCTTATTATTATTGTGGTTATTGGTGGTGAGCTTTGAGACATGATTTTAATTAGATGGTGGGAGAGGTGTCTGATTTTATAATGTTCTTATGCGGTTTTGCATCTCAGCCAGCATCTCTGCAGAATAATCTCCAAGTTAGCAGTTACTAAAGAGTTCAGAAAGATAAGTGCAGTCCTGTTTGCAGAAGTGAGGCAGACCTAACCAGGCCTCACTGAGGCCTTTTTGTGATAGAATGGATTGTCTACCCTGGTACTCCACTATCTTATACCCCACCCTGAACTTCAGTAACCCGGTACTACTAAATTAAACTGATCATCACATTTCAGCTGGCTTAGTTGTACAGGATACACTCACCCTGTAGAATATCATCCCCTGTATTGTAGTGCTGGCAGGAGACCAACTCCTTACTTGCACAGAGTCGCCTCTTGGCCTCTACCTGGTTGCCCGTGGGACCCCATGCACCAGGGACTGCACATTCGGTAGGGAAGGGGAAAGTGGACAGGAGACAGGGAGGGATGAGAGAGAGAGAAGAGAGGGAAACTGGCTCATTGCACACTCTAGAAATCACTCTCTAGATTACAGATACCCTGAAACACAACAATTGGAGGAAAACCCCACAAACAACCTGCCACCAGCAGCAGCCAGGGTGTGGAAGTCCTGGGAACCAGCCCTGTGTGCTGTGCTGTCCCTGTGATCGGGCCACTGGGTGTCACTCTTAGTGTATGTTCATTTGGGGTCAGGTTTCTGAAGATGGTCCAGCGTTTGCTGAAGTCTCCATCCTCTTCCCCCAGCTTCCCTCCCTGTGCTGGGTGTACCGCCCCTGGAAGGCTTTTCTGACCACATGGGCAGTATACTGAGAGTAAAACTGCCCCAGAAGCTGACTTCTGATCTACACATGGGGGAATAGCCTGTCTGTCATGGAAGTATGCAGAGCCCAGCAACAGTTACTAACTTATAGCAGTGGCAGCTTGAAAACGAGTTTGGTTTTTTTTTTTTTTTGGCTACGTTGGGTCTTCGTTGCTGCGCGCGGGCTTTCTCTAGTTGTTGCGAGTGGCCTCTAGAGCGCAGGCTCGGTAGTTGTGGCGCCCGGGCTTACTTGCTCCGTGGCATGTGGGATCTTCCTGGACCAGGGCTTGAACCCGTGTCCCCTGCACTGGCAGGTGGATTCTTAACCACTGCGTCACCAGGGAAGCCCCAAAAACGAGTTCTTAAAACATAGAATTTCATTAATTTTTGTCATTCGTCATTGTTATTTCCTTCTTTCTATATTCTTTATCAATTTATATTCTTATATTTTCATTTAATTCTTTCATTCTATAAAATCGAACACTTAGATGAAATAGAAATTAAACCCAGAAAGAAGGACTGGGAAGAAAAACAAGAACAGATAAAACCTTTAGAGAAATAGACATCATGTTTTAAAAAAATCGTTTACTGTTATTTACCCTCTTGAGAACTTAATGTACTTTTTCAGTATGAAGATTCATGTCTTCATTCTGGAATATTCTCAGTCATTTTCCCTGTGAGTACTGACTCCCTTTCAGCCTTTCCTTCTGGGAGTTCTATGAGATTATGTTGGGCCTCTCATTCTATTCTGTCTTGCTTGGTTAATCCTTTTGTAGTTTCTACAGCTACATTCTGGGTGATTGCTGCAGATCTGTGTTCAAGTTCCTGGATTTTTTTTCCTCTGCTGTGCTGAATCTTGTATTTAACCTGTCCAGTGGATCTTTAATTGCAGTGCATTTTTGTTTGTTTCTAGGAGTTGTTATTTGGTTACTTATCAAATGTGTCTTTTTTTAAATCAAATTTGTATTTTATCAAATTTTATCAAAACATTTTTGGTTGTTGTATTTGGCTATTTATCAAATTTGTCTGTCCATAATGCGCTATTCTTTCATTATGGTTCCTAATTTAAAAAAATTTTTAAGTTACTTTAACACACTTATTTTAGGTGTCTTTCATTTCCAGTTCTTTTATTTCCCATTCTTGCTATGCTAATTCACTGGCTGGTTACAACTGCTGGTCCTCTCTCCAGGTAGTTAAATTCCTTTTGGATTTGTATCTCTTTAACTGTGAACTACCCTGAATGAGTCTTCAACATTTAAAAGAAAAAAAAGGGTGGGGTGGGGGCTTCTCATGAGCCCTGCACTGTGAAAGTATCCTTATAGAGTAGTTTTTGCAATTCTTTCGGTTGTCTTCCTAGAGAATCAACATCCAAGGGCCAGTTTTAATCACTTACTCCCCTGATTGGGATTCCTGTAGAGTGCAGGGTAAATTCAGATCCTGCACCTTCTCAAGTAGCAAGTCTGGAGGTTGGATTTTTTTCCTCACAGATGCATGGCTTCTTCAGGGTTTCCTTGGAAGGTGGAAGAAAGCTTTCTAATTTCCTTTGGATGGAAAAACAACACTTTCAGGCTTCAAGCTTCATGCAGGGAGAAAATGTCCAGCTCTCCTGCTTTACATAGGCCCACGGTCATGTCTAATAAGGGAGGGTGGCGGGGGGTGGACATTAGAAGACCAGCCCAGCTCTGAGGACCAGTGTTCAGGCTGAGAACCCTCAGGGTCCCCGTGGCATCTCCTCCCATGAACCTGTAGGACTCTGAATTCTGCACTTGTTTCTGGCTCCCACGGATTTCCCTTTCTTTCTTTCTTTAAAGCTAACTGTGTATTAAAATATTTATCTTTGTAACATTTTATCCTACCTTGACATTAAGCCATTCAGTTTATCTTCTGGTTTTCTTATCAGAAGTTTTCAAACAGGGTCCTCTGAGCTGTGGGGGCAGAAGGAAAAGTGACAGGGTTACTGACCCTTCCCCACTCGAAACCCTTCCCTCTACCTTGGTTTAAACAGGCAGCTCTTCTTGTACCCTGCTCTACAAGAGACTAGCAGTGTGACTCTGGCAAGCACTTAATCTCTCTGTGCCTCAGTTTCTCCATCTGTAAAAACGGAACAATAACAGTGCTGCCTCACAGGACTATTGTGAGGATTAAATGAGATAATATACATGAAGCAGTCATGTCGTGCCTGGTTCAAAATAAGCACTCAGTAAGTGATCTTTTTTTTTTTTTTTTTTTTTTGCGGTACGCGGGCCTCTCACTGTTGTGGCCTCTCCCGTTGCGGAGCACAGGCTCCAGACGCGCAGGCTCAGCGGCCATGGCTCACGGGCCTAGCCGCTCCACGGCATGTGGGATCTTCCCGGACCAGGGCACGAACCTGTGTCCCCTGCATCGGCAGGCGGACTCTCAACCACTGCACGCCACCAGGGAAGCCCAGTAAGTGATCTTTGAGCTTTGAATTACTGAGCTCCAAGTTATATTTCTTTTTAAAAATGATTCTGAACAAAACAAACAAAAAAACAGTATTTTTTTTAGATCTAGATGGGCCTTTCAAAACTATCTAGATATATTCTAGACTGGATACTTTCTAAAAGACCTAGTTTGAAAATTCTTTACTTCTACGTCAACACTATAGTAGGAAGGTTAGTTTTAGCCAAGCTTGGAACCTAGCAGGGTGCGATAAAGATCTCTATTGTTTATGATCATTTTCTTCCAGCCCCCTGACATTCTTTCAACCCCACTTCCCATCCCTTAGCAATTCTATTCTTTTCTTAATGATTTACAATGAACTTGTTGTAACATTTGTACAAGCTTCCTTCTGACTAGAGTCAGCCTTGCTTCACGGTTTCTCAACGTGTGTCACCTGTCCCCAGATTTTTTTGCTAAAATCGCCTATAACTATAATGTCATTTAATGGTCTAACTTTACATATATGGTAACCTCTTCTACATTTCCCATGAAAGTGGGTCTATGTAGTTTCAAGGAAAAGACAGGGTTAAGGGAAGGGTTTTGCTTTGTTTCATGAAAGAAGGTGCTTTTGGGAGGG